>NW_027422994.1:1200000-1800000 GCF_048934315.1 Petromyzon marinus | reverse complement strand
AAACAGTGTACACACACAGTGTACACACACACAGTGTACACACACACAGTGTACACACAGTGTACATACAGTGCACACACAGTGTACACACACACAGTGACACACAGTGACACAGTGATACAGTGTACACACAGAGTGTACACGCACAGTGACACAGTGACACAACAACAATCGCCATTCGCCACTAAGTGGTGGTGACGTCACCACGAAGCTTGTGCCAACAACAACAACAACAACCGCCATTCGCCACTAAGTGGCGGTGACGTCACCACGACGCTTGTGCCAGGCTATGTGCACCGTGAGGCCACGTGAAGTGTCGAACGCCCGCTGGCAGGAGGTCACTGGGCAGACCCAGGTGCCACGGGTCGACTGACTGAGATGACTGGCTGATGCACCACCTGTGCCCCCTACTGTGCCAACCTGCTGTGCTTTAGCCACCCGGCGCTCCGCTCGTTGTTGTGAGCGTCACTCCTCCGCCCTCCGTTGTTGTTGGAGGGCGACTGCCTCCAACTGCCCAGTAGCATCCTTCACGAGCCTCCTCCACAGAGGCCGATCTTGACACCGCTGGTACCAGTCATCGGCAAGTCTGGCACAAGCTTGGTGGTGGTGTACACCCACCACCAAGCTTGTGCCAGGCACAGTGACACACACACAGTGACACACAGTGACACACACAGTGTATACACATAGTGTACATACACACAGTGTACACACACAGTTTATACACATATTGTACACACACACAGTGTACACACACACAGTGTACATACACACACAGTGACACACAGTGTATACACATAGTGTACACACACACAGTGTACACACACAGTGTACACACACAGTGTACACACACACAGTGACACACACACAGCGTATACACACAGTGTACACACACATTGTACACACACATTGTACACACACACACAGTGTATACACAATAATGTCCACGTTGTTGCTGAGCTCACACACCCAAGGGAGGGAGCAATGGAAAATGAATCTAAATCAACTTAAACTTCAACTCTGTTATGTCACCACTCTGCATTACCTCATTGGCGTGAAACGCTAGGGTGAGGTGTACCTCGTTAGTGACGTCATGTCACCAAAGTATTCATCCCTCCCCCGTCCACCGCGCTCTTGAGCGTGACGTCACCTCCGCTCGGATCACTGCCTATATCGTTCCAGTGGCAATCCTTATTTGGGCAAAGCTACGCCCAATGACTGGCGGCTCATTAACATAATGTGTTCGTTAAAGCCGTCGCGAGTTTATTGCGACGGGTTCAGCGCCCACGCCCCAATCCCTCCACATATGGGCCGGCAACATTAACATAATTTATTCAGTTATAGAGCCGCTCGTGGGAGGGAAGTGACGTCATACTACTTCCTGCTGTCGCGAGGTAACAGGAAGCTGCCGTGTGCGCGCTTGCACTGAAATCCGAGGTGAGAAATTCTCATCGTTGTGGTGGTGGTTGTTGCTTACCAAGGTAGAGCCTCTCTCTCGTAGGGATGTCAGTTGAGTAGCAGCGAGCATGGGAATCGATGTCCAGGTTGGAACTTTACAGCGCGGGGCCTAGCCACGCGGGGCCTTGCCTCCTGCCCTCGCCTGATTGCATTCACTTTAATTATCTCGCTTAAGTTTAATTTGTCTTCACCCGGCTCGCCACTTTGTAACTTTGTTTTATTGTAAATATTCACACAGTTTTAATTTTTGTTCTTTTGTTAGCAGGCCAAGCCCGCTTGAGCTGCTATACCGCTCTTGTTATCAGAAGCAACCTGCCCACAACAACACAAGATAAGGCTTTGTCAACGTGTGTGAATGTTTTGACTTAAAACTTTGGTGACTGCAGGAATTAATATTCTTGGTTCTTTCGGTAAAGTCATGTAGATAGAAAATAAAATAACATAATAAACATAAAAAATAGTAAATAAAGAAAAAAACACGTTTTGATTGCAACTCAAGTGGTCTTTATTTAATGTAATTGTATTATCTGTTATTGTTATTTTCTATGTACGTAACTTTACTGAAAGAAACAAGAATACGTGTGTCAATGTCTATCGGTCAAAGACGCTCAGCGGAGAGACGCGCAAACTCCAAATATACAGCAGGCGTCAGGGTCGGGATCGAACCCACGACTTCCTGTACACCAGGTGAGGTAGTTAACATCTCACCACGGAGAGAGACACGCAAACTCCAGTTAGCCTCGGCTATGTTCGTTGATCCTCGATTAATTACTTGGTGGATTGAGGAAGCATTCATGCCAAGCAGATGAAGGTGGCCAGGCGTGATTCTAAACATGCCACCGCCTGTTTACTCAGTGACAGTGTACAGTTTGTGTTTGCAGTAACGTCTATTAACTCTGTTGAACACGGAGGTTATAGCGTAACAATAGTTTACTTTTGTTTTCCTCTGGAACTCTTTATAAGAATGGAAACAGGAAGTTAACACAGCACACACATGCAGCTGAAGTCGGAACTGTTCATCCCAGCATTCAAGGACATCTGAGTTGCGATTGAACATTAATTCATGCATTTCTGCATAACACAAATAGTATTGTTTTCAACACCCTTTGCTATGTCAGCTGAATTTAGCTCTTATTAATATTCCTTTTCTAGCCAGACAGCCGAAATTGTGTGCTTAGAGTTTTGGGTTAACATTCATTTTGAAGATACGAGGGCTTCCAGGCATGTTTATAACCATTTGCCCTCTCATTGTGTGCCATCACAGCCCGTGTGATGAATTTGGGACACTTTTTCACTACATCATGAATATATGAATGAGTATAGACGTGTAAGTCACGTGTTACTGTGTATATATGCATTCCTCTGTGCATCGATACTGACGTGTCGATGGTGTGGATATTATTTTTTTCTGTCTGCAGCTGACGTGGTCTGATGGAGCAAAGGCAGTCAGCACAGCAGCTCGGTACGACAAGTCAACATTGCGACCAGCGTGCATACAGCACGGATTGGACTGGAAATTTGACACAGCACCAGAGAACTCACACAGGAGAGAAACCCTTCAAGTGCACTGTGTGTGGGAAGGCATTTTCATGGTCATTTGCTCTTAAAAGACACCAGAGAACACACACGGGAGAGAAACCCTTCAAGTGCAGTGTGTGTGGGGAGGCATTTTCACAGTCATCTGTTCTTAAAACACACCAGAGAACACACACGGGAGAGAAACCTTTCAAGTGCACTCTGTGCAGGATGGCGTTTGCACAGTCATGTAATCTTAAAGTACACCAGAGAACACACACAGGAGAGAAACCCTTCAAGTGCAGTGTGTGCGGGATGGCGTTTGCACAGTCATCAAATCTTAAAGTACACCAGAGAACACACACGGGAGAGAAACCCTTCAAGTGCAGTGTGTGCAGGAAGGCATTTGCAGTTTCATCAAATCTTCAAGTACACCAGAGAACACAGAAGCATCAGAAGATCTGCAAGGAGTGGAGGCTGAAATCATCTTGTGAAAGTCAAAGTTCCACAATGAGCCCATCCCTCATGAAATAAGAACCGGAGAAAATCCCAGCTTTGACACTGAAAAGGAACTGAGGTAAAATATGAACAGGTGAAGGTGAAATGTGAAGAGGTGATGGTGAAGAGCAAAGAGGTGAAGGTAAAATGTGAAGATAAAGATTAAACTCCAAAATCGGACGTTCACATCGTGAAGCAGAAGGAGAATTCTGACTGAGGCAGAGCGAGGCAACTCCCAGCAGTTTGTCGAAGTGGAGGTGTGGGTGGACTTCCTCCTAGACAATACAAAGTCAAGTGGAGACCCGGTAAATGTGTAAGCTTGAGACAATGTCGCTAGAATAGATGCACCTTTGTCACAGGCCTTTAATGACAAGAATGTGAAGTTGAACACTCAGCTCCTAGATTCAACCTGCAAAGTAAGAGCGAGCGGCCAGTCTTTGTGGACCTGTGGGTTGGGAAGATCTCTGACCAGGAGCGAGAGACAATAAGCCCCCAAGCATTCACTATGTTATAATAATTGCATTTACTCGGTGCTTGCTTAACCGCCTCAGCAACTCGGAGTTTTGTATCTCGTCTGAAACACTCGAAGAGCATCCCCAAGTAGCAGCTGCCCCTGTGTGGCACAGGGTGGTGGCCCTGCACCGGTCTGCATTTATTATTTTTTTCTGCCTGAGGACGACCGCTTGTGTTACGATCGAAACTTCGTGATCTACTATTATTTTTTCTACCTACCTGACTTTACTGAAAGAACCAAAGAGTATGTGAACAAGAGGCTGTCAGTAGGGGGCGATGATTGATGTTTCATTTCAGTTGTGTAATTTGTCGCTAATGTTTAGAATTCGCCAGCATGCAATGGCCTACTCGTTTTGAATGACACAATAGTATGTTTTACATCCACTGTTAAGCAGACCGTGCGTATTTTTTTTCAAATAGCTTCTTAATCAGATGTTATCTGTTGCAGTACATTTCACTGCAGTAATTAAATTTTGTTAAAATGCCTGTCAATAATTCAGAATGAACGCTTGTCTGATTTTGTGTGCACATGCATCATTTCATTTATAAGGGTCAAACATTGATTATGTGATGTTAGGACAAAGTGTGTGTGTGTTTTGGAAGTAACCTGTACAGATAACTCAGGTGAGACCCGTTGTTTTTTGTGATACAGGTCAAGCGGTATTTTTGTGTTTCATGAAGCATCTGGAGCAACTCATTGTCTTTGAAATAGGAAGCACACTCGGATCATTCATCAGTTACAAGGCATACCACCTTAAAGTTACACGTGGAGGAGATACATTCTCTGCAACACGAATTATAATTTTGTCTTACGTGTTGACGTAGATTTTGTCGAACTTGGACTAGAAATGCTCCTTGCTGATTAACGTCTGGATGTTCCAAACCATGGCTTGAAGCAAGCCCCACTGCTGTTGAGACATTGTCCACCAAAACCGGTCCACAGTTGGCTTGCACACACAGTGTACACACACACAGTGTACACACACACAGTGTACACACACACACAGTGTACACACAGTGTACACACACACATAGTGTACACACACAGTGTACACACACACATAGTGTACACACACAGTGTCCACCAAAACCAGTCCACAGTTGGCTTGCACTGAATCAAGGCTGCAGTAATTATGGACTCGCACGAAGGCCGTGGGATTTATATTTCGTGTTCAACATTCCTTTGTTTCGTGGAGAGACCGATTATATTAAAGACGTCTTGTCTGCTGATCTTGTTCATATCTGTGTACATCGATATCCCACATTGCTTGCACGTACACACCACACGCAATTAAATCAATGAGAATAAGAACGACTTCCGGGCATTGTGAAGATCGAGGAATCTCTTTCAATGGAGCGAGTTCAGTGTGTTCGATTCAACATCTCTCTGTCCCTGTCCGTCTGTGTCATCTGTTTGCCTCTGTGTTTCTCTCTGCCTGTGTCTCTCTGTCGTCTCTGTGATCCTCTTGTCTGTGTCTGTCCGCCTGTCTTGTCTGTGTGTCTCTCTATCAGCGTCTATCCAACCGTATTCAACGACTGTGAGTAGCAACACGCGCCCGGTCAACTTCCACGGCCCACGACTCAAACTTGTTTATCTGTAACTTTCGCACCGTACGTAGCCAACCGTGTTAATCCATGGGTCTCTGTGTGTGTATATAACTTCTTTCGCACCATACCTAGCCAACCGTGTTAATCTATGGGTCTCTGTGTGAGTCTCTGTGTGTGTATCTGGAACTTATTTCGCACCGTACGTAACCGAACCTGCCCAGGAGGAGCGGCTGGTATCTGTGGAGCTGTGGGCTGGGTAAATCTGTGAGCAGGAGTGAGAGACAATTAAGCTCCCAAGCATTCACTACGTTATAAACAACATTTAAAGCTTTCGTGACTGCAGTGATTCATATTCTTGGTTCTTTCGGTAAAGTCACGTTGAAGGGAAACAATAAAATATATATAAAACAATAAAATTCTCACGACGTAGACAGTTTCAACCGAGAAGATGGATTCTGGCATAGCAATCATTGGAAAGATGTGATAAACCATTTCGGGTCTTAATTGATTGTTCACGCTTACGGTGGCTTTCAGACAGCATACATAAATTTTTCGTCTCCCCCCTCTTTTCCGAACATAGAGTCGTCCTTCTAAACAAACTGGCAAATCGCTCTCCGTGGTGCTAACGTTTAAAAATAAATAAATACAAACCGCCAATTCTTTCAAATGTTTCTTGCCGTTGGTTTTCACACCTGATGATGACTGCTTGTGTTACAGTGGAAACGTGAGAATTTTATTGTTTTATATATTTTTTATTGTTTCCCTTCAACGTGACTTTACCGAAAGAACCAAGAATATATTAAACATTCGCACTCATAAGTCGCTTGCCTAATTGCCTCAGCAACTCGGTGTTTCGTATCGAACCTCATCTCAAACATCGAAGGGCGCCCCCTAGTGGCAGCTGCCTCTGTGTGGCACAAGGTGGCCCTGCACCGGCCTGCACGTGGACATGAGTCTGTCGGTAGGGGGCGATCATTGACGCGTCATCTCCCTTGTGGAGTTTCTGGATAGTGTTACTGGAATTGCCACAATTTTGACCGTGATACCAACATGCGATGTGCGTTGTGAGTGACACAGTGGTTTGTTTGACATCCGCTGTTAAGCAGACTGCGCATGTTGTGGTGAATGTTACTGGGGTAGCCAGATATGCCTGTCGGATTTGAACCTTCAACCTCGGCAATAAATAGAGAATGCGCTACCATATTCCTGGTTCTTTTGGTAAAGTCATGTAGATAGAAAAATAAAAGATAAAAATAATAAATTCACATTTTCATAATAAAATAATAACAAATAAAAATAATAAATTGAAAATAAATTGATGGAAAAATGCCATGGGTCCACTGACTGAGATGACTGGGCAATGCACCACCTGTGCCCCCCACTACACACACACAGTGTACACGTACACAGTGTACACACACAGTGTACGTACACACAGTGTACACATACACACAGTGTACACAGTGTACACACATTGTGTACACACACATTGTACACACACAGTGTACACACACACAGTGTATACACAGTGTACACACAGAGTGTACACACACACAGTGTACACACACACAGTGTACACACACAGTATATACACACAGTGTACACACACAGTACACACACAGTGTACACACACACAGTGTACACACACACTGGCCACACACACACAGTGTACACACACACACAGTGTACACACACACACAGTGTACACACACAGTATATACAGACAGTGTACACACACACAGTACACACACAGTGTACACACACACACACAGTGTATACACAGTGTACACACACACACACAGTGTACACACACACAGTGTATACACAGTGTACACACACACAGTGCACACACACATTGTGTGTACACACACACAGTGTACACACACACAGTGTATACACACAGTGTACACACACACAGTATACACACAGTGTACACACACAGTGTACACACACACACACACAGTGTACACACACACACAGTGTACACACATACACACAGTGTACACACACACAGTGTACACACACACAGTGTATACACAATAATGTCCACGTCGTTGTAGCTGAGCCCACGCACCCAAGGGAGGGAGCAATGGAAAATTAATCTAAATCAACTTAAACTCCAATCCCGTTCTGTGACGTCACCACTCAGCATTACTTCATCGGCGTGAAACGCCAGGGGGAGGCGTACCTCGCTAGTGACGTCTTGTCACCAAGGTATTCGCTCGTCCACCGCGCTCTTGAGCGTGACGTCACCTTCGCTTGGGTCACTGCCGATAACGTTCCAGTGCCAATCTTTATTTATTTAGTTACGGAGCCGCTCATTGTGGGAGGAGCGTGTCTGGTACCCCGGAAGTGACGTCAAGTCACCTGCTGCCGCGTGACGTCACGAGGTAACACTGAAATCCGAGGTGAGAAATTCTCATTGCGGTGGTGGTTGTTGTGGTGGTTGTTGTTGTTGTTTACCAAGGTAGAGCCTCTCTCTCGTAGGGATGTCAGTTGAGTAGCAGCGAGCATGGGAATCGATGTCCAGGTTGGAACTTTACAACGCGGGGCCTAGCCACGCGGGGCCTTGCCTCCTGCCCTCGCCTGATTGCATTCACTTTAATTATCTCGCTTAAGTTTAATTTGTCTTCACCCGGCTCGTCACTTTGTAACTTTGTTTTATTGTAAATATTCACGCAGTTTTAATTTTCTTTTGTTAGCAGGCCAAGCCCGCTTGAGCTGCTATACCGCTCTTGTTATCAGAAGCGACCTGCCCACAACAACACAAGGTGAGGCTTTGTCAACGTGTGTGAATGTTTTGACTTAAAACTTTGGTGACTGCAGGAATTAATATTCTTGGTTCTTTCGGTAAAGTCATGTAGATAGAAAATAAAATAAAAACAATAAAAATAGTAAATAAACCAAAAAAACCCCACGTTTTGATCGCAACACAAGTGGTCTTTATTTAATGTAATTATATTATCTGTTATTGTTATTTCCTATCTACGTAACTTTACCGAAAGAACCAAGAATACGTGTGTCAATATAAATAGGTTTTACCCTTTTAACTGGCACAAAAAACTGACACCTTTATTCAAGGCATCATGTTTGCAATAACCACAACACAAGCAGTCAAAATGCAAACAAAAAAGAGACAACTCTGATAATAATATTGGCACTGTCCTTGAATTTGATTGGTCCACACCCGAGACGGCTTTTCTTAGAGCCTAGTCTCCACTGGTGTTGGACCAGAAGATGCCAAAAGGCGTACAATTCAAAAACAGCGCACCATCATAGTATTCAGGGCTCGGGTTGAGCATTTACATTATGAGACCTCCTTTGCCAGTAACAAGATATAGAAATAGGTTTTACCCTTTTGTTTGCATTTTGACTGCTTGTGTTGTGGTTATTGCAAACATGATGCCTTGAATAAAGGTGTCAGTTTTTGTACCAGTTAAAAGGGTAAAACCTATTACTATATCTTGTTACTGGCAAAGGAGGTCTCATCAAGTACGTGTATCAATGTCTATCGGTCAAAGACGATAAACGGAGAGACTCGCAAACTCCAAATATACAGGAGGCGTCTGGGTCGGGATCGAATCCATGACTTCCTGTATACCAGGTGAGGTAGTTAACATCTCACCACGGAGAGAGACACGCAAACTCCAGTTAGCCTCGGCTATGTTCGTTGATCCTCATTAATTACTTGGTGGAGTGAGGAAACATTAATGCTGAGCAGATGAAGGTGGCCAGGCATGATTCTGGACATGCCACCGCCTCTTGACCCGTGCCAGTGTGTGACAGTGTCAAGTTTGTGTTTGCAGTAAAGTCTATGCTAAATTATCCTGTTTGATTTGTAAACCCCTTTGTCAAGGTGCCTCACTTCTCTCAACCAGCTTAAAAGACGCTGCGAATCTTAGCAGCGTTCATTGTAGCTCTGTCGTCCCGACAGGTCTGTTCCTTTCACCTGAAGAAGGCCACTTGTGTTGTGGCCGAAACGTCGTGAGAATTTAATTGTTTTATTTTATTATTTTATTCTCATTCTACGTGACTTTACCGAAAGAACCAAAGAAGATCTATCAACTTTGTTGAACACGGACGTTATATCAAAACAATAGTTTATTTTTGTTTTCCTCTGCAACTCTTTGTAAGAATGGAAACAGGAGGTGAACACAGCACACACATTCAGCTGAAGTCGAATCTGTTCATCCCAGCAGTCAAGGACATCTGAGCCTGGATTCACACCTCTAAGTTGCGATTGAACATTAATTCATGCATTTCTGCATAACACAAATAGTTTTGTTTTCAACACCCTTTGCCGAAATTATGTACTCGGAGTTTTGAGTTAACATTCATCTTGAAGATACGAGGGCTTCCAGGCATATTTGTGACCATTTGCCCTCTCATTGTGTGCCATGACAGCCCGTGTGAGGAATTTGGGAAACTTTTTCACTGCATCATGAATATATGAATAAGTATAGACGTGTAAGTCACATGTGACTGTATATATGCATTCCTCTGTGCCTCGATACTGACGTGTAGATGGTGTGTATATTCTTATTTTCTGTCTGCAGCTGACGCTGGTCTGATGGAGCAAAGGCAGTCAGCACAGCAGCTCGGTACGACAAGTCAACATTGCGACCAGCGTGCATACAGCACGGATCGGACTGGAAATTTAACACAGCACCAGAGAACTCGCACAGGAGAGAAAGCCTTCAAGTGCACAGTGTGTGGGAAGGCATTTTCACACTCATCTGCTCTTAAAAGACACCAGCGAACACACACGGGAGAGAAACCCTTCAAGTGCAGTGTGTGTGGGAAGGCATTTTCACAGTCATATCATCTTAAAAGACACCAGAGAACACACACGGCAGAGAAACCCTTCAAGTGCACTGTGTGTGGGAAGGCATTTGCACGGCCATCAGTTCTTCAGACCCACCAGAGAACACACACAGGAGAGAAACCCTTCAAGTGCACTGTGTGTGGAAAGGCATTTGCACGGCCATCAGTTCTTCAGACCCACCAGAGAACACACACGGGAGGCAAACCCTTCAGGTGCATCTTGTGTGGGAAGGGGTTTGCACATTCATCAGTTGTTCAGACCCACCAGAGAACACACACAGGAGAGAAACCGTTCAAGTGCAGTGTGTGTGGGAAGGCATTTTCACTGTCATCTGTTCTTGTAAAACACCAGAGAACACACACAGGAGAGAAACCCTTCAGGTGCACTCTGTGCGGGAAGGCGTTTGCACAGTCACCACATCTTAAAGTACACCAGAGAACACACACAGGAGAGAAACCCTTCAGGTGCATTCTGTGCAGGATGGCCTTTGTACATGTGTCACATCTTCGAAGACACGAGAGAATACACACGGGAGAGAAACCCTTCAGGTGCACTCTGTGCGGGATGGCGTTTGCACATTCATCAAATCGTCAAAGACACCAGAGAACACACATGGGAGAGAAACCCTTCAAGTGCAGTCTGTGTGGGAATGCCTTTTCACAGTCATCTTTTCTAAAAAAACACCAGAGGACACACACAGGAGAGAAACACTTCAGGTGCACTCTGCGGGAAGGCGTTTGCAGATTCATAAAATCGTCAAGTACACCAGAGAACACAGAAGCATCAGAGGATCTGCAAGGAGTGGAGTCTGAAATCAGCTTGTGAAAGTCAAAGTGCCACAATGAGCCCATCCCTCATGATACAAGAACCGGAGGAAAATCCCAGCTTGGACACTGAAAAGGAACTGAGGTGAAATGTGAAGAAGTGATGGTGAAGAGGGAAGAAGTGATGGTGAAGAGCGAAGAAGTGACGGTAAAATGTGAAGATGAAGATTCAACTCCAAAATGGGACCTTCACATCGATGGAGGCAACGTGAAGCAGGAGGAGAATTCTGACTGTGAGGCAGAGCGAGGCAACTCCCAGCAGTTTGTGGATGTGGAGGTGTGGGTGGACTTCCTCCGAGACAATACAAAGTCAAGTGTAGACCCGGTAGATGTGTAAGCTTGAGACGATGTCGCTACAATAGATGCACCTTTGTCACAGGCCTTTAATGACAAGAACGTGAAGTTGAACACTCAGTTCCTAGGTGCAACCTGCAGAGTAAGAGCGAGCGGCCAGTCTTTGTGGACCTGTGGGTTGGGTAGATCTTTAACCAGGAGCGAGAGACAATAAGCCCCCAAGCATTCACTATGTTATCATAATTGCATTTACATGGTGCTTGCTTAACCGCCTCAGCAACTCGGAGTTTAGTGTCGTACCTCGTCTGAAACACTCGAAGAGCATTCCCAAGTAGCAGCTGCCCCTGTGTGGCACAAGGTAGTGGCCCTGCACCAGCCTGCATGTGGACAAGAGCCTGTCAGTAGGGGGCCATGATTGATGCGTCATCTCAATTGTGTAGTTTGTAGGTAATCTTGATTCGAAGCTTTTGTGACTGCAGGAAACCACACTGTTGAGTTATTTCGGTAAAGTCACCACGTGGGTAGAAACATAACAGGTCACGGCGTTTAGATCACAACACGAGCAATCGTCATCAGGTGGGACAACCACTGCAAGAGAAACTGCTGAAGAAGTAGGCGCGTACTCCAGCAGTTTCTGCTTATTGCTGCTGTGCTTGTCCCACCTGATGACGATTGCTTGTTTTGCCATCGAAACGCCGTGACTTATTATTTGTAGCGTAATGTTTTGAATTTGCTACATTTTGACCCAGACGCCAGCATGCAACGGTCTACTCGTTTTGAATGACGCAACAATAGTACGTTGTACATACACTGTTAAGCAGATGGTGCGTATTTTTTTAAAACAGCTTCTTGTTAATACGATATAACGTGATGCAGTATATTTCGCTGCAGTAATTAAATGTTGTTAATATGCCCGTCAATAATTTAGAATTAATACTTGTCTGACTGTGCGCGTACAGGTAACATTTTGTCTGTGAGGGTCAAACATTGAATAAGTGATGTTAGGACAAAGTGTGTGTGTGTGTTTTGGAAGTAACCTGTACAGAGAACTCAGGTGAGACCCGTTGTTCTTGTGATACAGGTCAAAGGGTACTTTTGTGTTTCACGAAGCGTCTGCTTCTGGAGCAACTCATCGTCTTTGAAATAGGGAGCACGCTCGGATCATTCATCAGTTACAAGGCATACCACTTGAAAGTTACACGTATAGGAGCAGGTACATTCTCTACAACACGAATTGTAGTTTTGTCTTACGTGTTGACGTAGATTTTGTCTAACTGGGACTAGAAATGCTCCTTGCTGATTCACGTCTGGATGTTCGTAACCATCGGTTGAAGCAAACCCCACTGCTGTTGTTGAGACGCTGTGCACCAATAAGGGTCCAACACATTGACGGCCTTCAGGCCAGGAAAGTCACAACATTTGCACATGAAGGACGCATTCACGCAAGTACCCCATGCTCCGTTTTGAAGTTTTAAAATGAAACATCTTTGAATTGTGTTGTGTTTTGAATTGGATGATTTTATTTCTTCATTAAAAGCTTGTATCAATTTACATGTGGAAGACTTAATTGAAAAGGATATTTCGTGTGAATTTTCTCTCGTCATTAAGTAGATGGCCTTGCCGGGGGTTCGGTTCGATGTGGACTTTCACCTGTTTGGGATTGCGGGATCGAGATAAGGCAACACTGAGCTGGCCGTGCGAGAAGACCGCCGTCTGCAGATTGATTCCAACGTAATCGAACGTCTGTCCCTGCGCCTCCGTCGTCCATGCAGGGGGTGCGTAGGTTTGTAGCGCCCCCTGCATGAAAACAACGGAAAGTGCAGCGCTCGTCACAGATAGATAAAGTTGTGCGCTTATATTTAAAATGTTATTCTTTTATAAGGTGATGTTGAAATCGGAAAGTATTTGGCCAGTTGATGATTTCAATCAGATTTATTCATTTATTTTGCACCACATATCCGAGCTTTTGTGGTCCTGTTGAGCTAAAGTTGGAAAAAGTCCGTGACTATAACTTCGCTCAATATTGTAAACGTGTTTCTATTATTTAGTTATTGTTTAATACAAACTTCTTCAGATAATGGGTTTCAAGATGTACTTGAATGGCACGTTCGTTGTTCCGGTGTTTAATGGCTTGGATGTCATGGCAAATGGCTTCCATCGATGTGGAAGTCAATGGTGGATGATAATTTGACATTTCGGTGTTGATTTGGAGTAGATAGTTTAACTGTTGCATACTGGGTGGTGAAATGCTTTGCCGAGTACCTGAACTGTTTGACCAAGTGAATTCATGAAGAGTTCGATACGAGTTTGAGCGTTAATATTCTTGCGGAACAACAAAGGTCGGATATTTTAAAGATTCCTGACCGTACGTTTATTGCGACAATGTTCAAGGGGAACACGTGTGGAGGAGAGTTCCGGGTGAAGTCTCCCCTTACCTGGCAACCATGGTGGCTGTCCGCTGATCACTCTCGCTCCGTCACAGCTACGAGCTGTAGGGACGGGATTCTCCACCCTGGCGCTGTTTTAATTCACGGCACCAAGAGTGGAGAGCCTCATCACTGCAGTTCCCTCCTGTTGTGCCGCAGCATTTACCGTGTAACGAGGCAATGTTTTCATGAGCAGTGCGTTCCACTACACACCCACACGAGCGAACCATGTGCAACAGTGTGCGTACATACAAACACGAACAAACACGCGGGTGCACATACACACACGAGCGCTTACTTGCAGACACGGACGAGTGGAGATGCACGCACGAGTGTGGTCACCACCTGGCTAGCTACACTAGTCACGTGATAACTAGTATACTAAACTATACACTACACTATACACTGCACTACTATACACTACACTATACTTAACACTTATACACTACACTATACACTACACTAAACACTACTATACAATACACTATTATACACTACACTATACACTTATACACTGTTGTATATGCCCCCTTTCCATCTTAATATTAACAAGTAATTTTTCAATACATATAGATACATATTTCTATTGTTTCTTTTAATTTTAATAATGAATAAAAACACCAAACCAGGCCTCAGCATGGCATGTGGAGGTCATATTTACCTTGACCCACTAACACGATTTTGACATTCAGAGCCCTCCCAGGGTCAGAGCGAGCAGATAGAGAGCAGAGCACAGCGAATTGCCAGGGGCTGACGTAAACACACCAAGCCAGGGTCACTGGGAGTTTGCGTTAGCCTAGATATAGTTCAGTCAAAAAGCTGATTGGTTCTACATTACTATTAAAGTAACTTAAAATCGGAATTCAACGACAGGGTAGGCTAAAGTTATTGATCTTCACACCCACTTCAATTGAACCCTGCCACAAGCTACGTCAATGTAACCATCACCCGTCTATTAATTTAATATGAAATGTATTTCCATATTTTAATAATTTCTATACGACTTGACCCGAAGCCTATAACAATCAGGTTTTCCTAAGTCAACATAAATGCTCTAGCCTCCACCCATACGCAAATAATAAGCAGGGTTAAAGTAAGAGTAGAGAGGAAAAGAAATGCAAGAGCACAGCAAAACTGCAACGTAAGCAAAGGGCGATGTTAAACCCAGGGTCGGAGAGAAAGGGAGATCCCGGCCGTCTTTGTATCCCTGCAGCGTGGGGTAGGAGTGTGTATACGCTTGGGGAAAAACGAGTCAAACACCACAACGGGAAGCTGACCCAGACCTTGGATTAATACAGAATCATAACTGTGGAACTCTGATGAAATGAAATGTTAACTTAAAACTTTTTAACCATTTTTTTGTGTGTCGGTGAAAGTCGGAGGGAATATCGCCCCTCCCTCCAGGTTGTGCACCCAGACAGAGAGGCGCCTTCGAGACAATTTATAACATTTGATTGTTTTACTTGTGGGTTTTATGGTAGGAGTATGACAACGGAATATACCGTCGGTGATGCACAAGGACACACACTGACACACGTACGGACACACACACGGACGCAGATACATACGAACAAATCCTGACAGCAAAAATCGAAAGAAACCCCGCCTTGTGGGCAGGATCCGAGTGAAGGGATTTTTGGGCATAAAAAGAGGATCCTGAGCATTGAAACCTCAGTTCGACAGGAGTGGGTCGGCTCACCGGAGTTCGACTGGGGGGGGGGTCGGCTCACCAGAGTTCGACCGGGGGGTCGACTCTCGGGAGACAGTTCGACTCGGAGGAGCAACTCGGAACAGTTCGACAGGAGTGGGTCGGCTCACCAGAGTTCGACCCGGGGGGGGTCGGCTCACCAGAGTTCGACCGGGGGGTCGACTCTCGGGAGACAGTTCGACTCGGAGGAGCAACTCGGAACAGTTCGACCAGGGGGGTCGGAACTCGGGGAGTTCGACTCGGAGGAGGTCGGAACGCGGGGAGTTCGACCAGTGGGTCGGCTCAGGAGCAGTTCCAATCGGGAACGAGAGCAACAGGTCGCCAGCCGGCGAGCTGCAGAGCAGGGGGCGGCGAGCAGAAGCCAAAGTGGCCCCGTCGCTACCCACTGACGTTGGCAAGACTCGCAGGGTAGTGAGGCGTCACCTAGTGTGATTTCCAAGAGCTGAAAGACAGAGTATTGCTGATTCTACATTGAGTCCAGCTGCAGAGCGACCGACGCACCAAGCAAGAGCTTCTGCAAATCAGAGCAAGAGCACGTGCGACTTGAGTCATCCAGCAGTGGAGAAAAACCTGCTTTCAGCAAACCAGCAACGAGCACGTTCGAGTTCTCCACCCAGAGAGAGGGAGCGTGCCGATGCAGCTCATCCAACAGCGGAGAGAAACTGCTGTCAGCGAACCAGCACGAGCGTGATCGCGCAGCTCATCCAGCAGTGGAGAGAGGTGTCCACTGAGCAGCACTGAGAGCGATCAAGCAACTCTCCCCCGTGGACGGAGGCTGGCTGCTGCGTGGAGGAGGGCGGTGATTCGTATGACGCACTCCCACACACCTCACCGCTCTAAAGGGAGCGAGGCTACTTCTACAAGCGATGCCAACTTCAGCGTATGGCAACGCAAATAATTAATTCCAAACACTGACTATTCAAAACAATTCATATCACTCAAACATACACGGGTCCTTAACCAGAGGCGAACACTCAAGTCCGTGAACCATCTGGCTGTGGAAGCATCGATCGTGTGATAACAGTCTGACATTTATAAGTATATTCATAATTTTCCTCTTTAATATTTTGTTTTGGACTGTACTTCTAATCGCATAAGTTACCAACCGATCCATCAATACGAATTAACCCTTGGCACCTTCGCCACGGAGCTACGCTCCCGGGGAGGAATCGTGCTAAACTGATTTTCTGATCATACAATCTTATTCACGAATTAATTAATTAATCTCCCGTGAGATAACACGTTCTGCCGCATACCCTCACACTAAGCCATTTCGGTAATCTTATATTCTGTCCGGTGGATCTGTTGTTACATTTATGCCTTTGGAAATAATAACTGTTTGATTGTCTTTTTATATGAATACCGTTGGATGTTAATCAATCGCCTGTGATAATGTGCTGACCATTTCAAGCATAATGATCGTTCATATTATAACGTATAAGCTTTTGTGTAGCATAGCGTTGGCATGTGCTGACTCTCTCTCTCACTAACAGCAATCGCTTTATGCGGGGTCCATGTGTTATCAAAGTGAAATCGTACAGTCTTTGATGATACTGTCTTGATACCGTGTGGATACCGTGTTGAAGTTCCGAGATTGAGAGTCACATACATATTATAGTTAAGGTTTAATTAGAAAATAAATTGATTAATACAGAAGTGGTCGTGTGATTCTTTCCTGGAATTTTTGCATAAATCTGTATCCTGCGACGAGATATGAACTCGGGAACCTAAACTATAAACACACCAATCCACACTCATTAAACTTTAAAGCGAATGATATGAACTTGGGACCTAAAAAATGAACACTCGGGGAGTGTTAAAGCGAGAATCATTGTATTATGCTGATCAATAATACGTAGTTAGACAACGAGGCCGAATTGACACTAGCGTAACGGCACACGATTGATTGCGTTATCCTGATTGATAACCCCACCTCGTCAACGAGGCGGGGCCTGATTATCATAAAGGTTATCATTAACACAACCACACCCACTCGTATAAATTAATACGATTACCTCTCTAATTAGCATAGTTACACGCATAAGTACACAAATTAGCATAATTTCGGATTAATTATGCAAATTTCAAATTTCATTTAATTTTAATTATTTTTCATCAATTTTCACACACCCACATATACAACAAATTGGGGGCTCGTATCCGGGATCTCTCGCAGACAGTTTATGCTTAAATTAAGGAACGAATCACTGTTGTATTAATCAAGGTATTGTGAACTAACATTGCCCTGTGACTGTAAACGGTGTAAACAAACAAAAAAACGCACTCTGAAGGAAAATACCAGAGTAGCAGTGGATAACAAAGACAGTGGGGGTAAGATTATTTGCTCGAGTTGAACCAACACATCCTGTGATACGAATGTTTTTATATGTACTCTGAAGTGGAATTCCAGAGTAACTCACGCCACACATAAGAGACTAGAGTTAAGATACACTCTTAGGTCTATTAACTACACTACGTAATAGAGATGGCACATGACCCGCAACGTTCTGAGGGTGACATCCCAACGCATAACACTGATACAGAATGGACCTCCGAGGAGGAGATAGAATCTATGGAAAAACAATATCGTGAATTTGTGTTAAAACGTACTGGACGGACTGCTAGACAGCAGACAGAGCAGAGAGACGTATGGGAGGGGAGACATATAGAAGATGTTAAGGCACATAGGAGGAAACTACTTAAGGATGTGATGAAATGTAGCAAAGCCAAACGTGACGTAAAAATTGCAGAAATAGCAAGGTTAGACTCGTATCTCCTCACACAGATAGACAGAGAAAGATTATGGACTGGGGAAAAATTTGACAGGGAAAGGAAGGAGAAACTGTCCCTAATAGAGGAGGTAGAGCGTCTGCACGCCCTCGTGAGAGAAAAAGAGTCGGCGCTGAATGCACCAGCGAAACCCCCAGATGTTGATACACATAACACATACAGGAGTAACAGTTTACCACACTCCGAGCCACGCGGACGTAAACCAGAGACAGGTCACACAAGAGGTGTGGCTACCAATCAAAGTGGTTTTGACAGAGATTCCCCCTCACGACTCGAGAGAGGGGAGGGAGAGATACGGATGAAAACAGGAAAACATAGGACTGACAACTTCGAGGGTAGAGAGGAAAAAAATATTAACACTAAGTCAGCAGGATATTCTGTACTGATCGAGCAAAAAAGGGCGGAGCTGGGGCAAGACGAGCGACATGACAGAGACAGCTCATTTGGTAGACACATTCCGCGCAAGCACGACCGACGTGGAACCTATGGCAGAGATTATTTTCCAGAAAGACGCACATCACACAAGCATGAGCCATGGGATCAGCAGGAGTCACCGAGCAAAGTTGACTCACGTTACAGGTGCAAGAGGCACTACAAAAGTTATGTTAAGCAGCGCCACCGTGATGGTGACAGCTCGAGTGAGCACTCCTCAGGAACAGACGCCTCTGACGATGATCAACTGTCCGAATACTCATTCAGTAGTAAAACTCTGAAATTGATGGACAAGGCTCTCGTCAGAATTCCCTACTTTGATCCACACGATAGTAACAGAGACATACACGCTCACATCGCAACGGTAGAAGCAGAAGCAGTGATCAGGGGTTTGAGGAAAACGAATGAGAAAGCCAGTTTACTGAGACGAAGCTTGCACGAGCATTCTATACCATGGGTAAAGTTGCTTTCATACAAGGTTCGGAACGATTTCAAAAAGCTGAGCCTGGCAGTGAGCCGGAAGTTTGGAGAATATTTAACATGGTCTGAGGGATTTAATGCTGCAAAATCTATGACCCAGTGCGCAGACGAGGATCCGCGAGATTACCTCCTACGGTTTAAAAGTGCGTACTACGCGGGTGATGTGGATCAGTATCACGAAGGTGACAAAAGGTTCAAAGTTATGTTTTTCGGGTCTTTGAGTCCAGAGATTACAGAAATTGTGGGAATGGTTTTGAATCCAGAAACAGCCTCCTTACACCATATAGAGGATAAGGCGCACAGAGCTTGGCTGTACAGAGCTAAAGACAATAGTTCTACGACACCCAGGGAGAGGGATGATGTAACCAGCGTTTCAGAGGGAAATAAAAATCACGTGAGCAGAAACACAGCACGACCAGCGAGGCAATGGCCCGCAGGCTGGGAGCGATCGCAGCGTGCAGGGACGCATATTTGCGAGAATCGCGGTGTGTGTAGACCAAGAGCAGAATCATGCCGGGTCCCAATGCCACGACACACTAGGGATCAAACACAATCGGCCCACTTCCGATCGATTCCCCCACCAGTTTTACCAGGAGAGAGCAGAGGCATGAGGAATAGGGAGACAGGCGTGAGCTTGGCTGAGACACAAAAAATGACACGGGCACGTGATGAATCAATCACATTGGTTGAGAGGGAGCTTTCAGTGAGAGTGGTGTCCGTGGAGCTGCAGGGAAATCATGGACCCGTTAAAAAAATTAAGCAGGCTGCTGTTGACAAGGTAAACCAGGAGGGTCCCAATGATTGGGAAAAAATAACTGCGTCGGGCACCAGTTCTGATAATGTGGTGGAGAGCGCAAGTGTTGCTCCCGTAATTGACACGCCTATCGAGCAGGGAAACATAACTGCATTAAAGTGTGATCCGACAGGAGATGATAACCAACCGCAGGGAGGGGAAGGAAAACCTGATGGTCTGGTAAATATAAATGCCACCCCTTGTGTCGCGGAAGTGCGTGAGTGTACTGTGGAAGAGGCAGATGAATGCAGACATCAGCCTTTGGATGTTAAATTGTGCTCGGGCACACTAAGGAGGGATGGAGTTCAGAGTGTTGAAGTGGAGGAGAAGAATATCCGTGACGGATCGGGAATTGTGTTGAAACACAGCACACTCAAAAGCACAGAATCGAATCGTGACCCAGAATCGAATTCTGGCACGGAATCGAATCGTAGCGCAGAAGGGAATCGTGGCCCAGAGTCAAATCAACTCCCAGAGGCAGCAGATGTGCACAGGGCTGCGGAGAATGCAAATGACCCCAACAGTCGAGCACGGAAACTCGTGGTGTATGTTGATCCTGGTTACGCACAGCATAACTTCACGCCACACAATCTCACATGGAAAGGGAGTGATAAAATAAATTACCGATACGAACCAGTGAGCCATGTTCATTAGGCCAAAGCCATCACGACGATGAGCCGGGACGATGATATGATGATGTTGCATGGAAGGGTCATAGGTAACTCTAAGATACCTGGCCATGAGAGATATGATACACTCTTGACTAAAAGAGTCAGTCAGGTTATCAATGACTTGGTACAAAGGTGGCAGAGAGGTAACATGAGAAAGACAGAGAGACACCGTGGTTCTCGTTAACCTGCACTCCGCCATGGTTAACTTAACAATCCAAGAATTGGGTTTCGCAATCCGAGATCTGTACGAAGAAGAGAATACTCGACAGCCAATTCAATGGTTGATCCAAAGACTTGTTGCGTAGCACAAGCATCAGTGATCTTCTCCAAGGACACATTCCTTCATATCTGGTAACTCCAACACTAAAAAAAAAATGTGCTACCATCAGCATCCCTGGAAACAATCAGTACAACACAGGTACAAATTGCCTTAAAATGGGTACAGCCACACCCATACATGGGGACTCCCAGACCAGACAGCTGGCATTTTTGTTGAATTTCCCACTGGTCAAACCCGAAAATGTATTCTGATTGCGGACAGTATTGAACGTGGGTACATGGAATAACGACCTCTCCTATAACATGTAGCCAGTAAAACAATTTCCCCTTGTTTTACCTTCCTTTTAGTATTTATTTTCTTATTTCAAATGTAATCATAAGTTGTGACGTGCGCGCGTTGTAAGAAAAAAATACTTGAGTAATATTGATGATTCATGATGGAAAAGTGCATATATTCTTAATTTTAAAAATGACCTGTGGCCAAATGACCCCCGATCATTTTTAAAAGGGCGGATGTTGTATATGCCCCCTTTCCATCTTAATATTAACAAGTAATTTTTCAATACATATAGATACATATTTCTATTGTTTCTTTTAATTTTAATAATGAATAAAAACACCAAACCAGGCCTCAGCATGGCATGTGGAGGTCATATTCACCTTGACCCACTAACACGATTTTGACATTCAGAGCCCTCCCAGGGTCAGAGGGAGCAGATAGAGAGCAGAGCACAGCGAATTGCCAGGGGCTGACGTAAACACACCAAGCCAGGGTCACTGGGAGTTTGCGTTAGCCTAGATATAGTTCAGTCAAAAAGCTGATTGGTTCTACATTACTATTAAAGTAACTTAAAATCGGAATTCAACGACAGGGTAGGCTAAAGTTATTGATCTTCACACCCACTTCAATTGAACCCTGCCACAAGCTACGTCAATGTAACCATCACCCGTCTATTAATTTAATATGAAATGTATTTCCATATTTTAATAATTTCTATACGACTTGACCCGAAGCCTATAACAATCAGGTTTTCCTAAGTCAACATAAATGCTCTAGCCTCCACCCATACGCAAATAATAAGCAGGGTTAAAGTAAGAGTGGAGAGGAAAAGAAATGCAAGAGCACAGCAAAACTGCAACGTAAGCAAAGGGCGATGTTAAACCCAGGGTCGGAGAGAAAGGGAGATCCCGGCCGTCTTTGTATACCTGCAGCGCGGGGTAGGAGTGTGTATACGCTTGGGGAAAAACGAGTCAAACACCACAACGGGAAGCTGACCCAGACCTTGGATTAATACAGAATCATAACTGTGGAACTCTGATGAAATGAAATGTTAACTTAAAACTTTTTAACCATTTCTTTGTGTGTCGGTGAGAGTCGGAGGGAATATCGCCCCTCCCTCCAGGTTGTGCACCCAGACAGAGAGGCGCCTTCGAGACAATTTATAACATTTGATTGTTTTACTTGTGGGTTTTATGGTAGGAGTATGACAACGGAATATACCGTCGGTGATGCACAAGGACACACACTGACACACGTACGGACACACACACGGACGCAGATACATACGAACAAATCCTGACACAGCAAAAATCGAAAGAAACCCCGCCTTGTGGGCAGGATCCGAGTGAAGGGATTTTTGGGCATAAAAAGAGGATCCTGAGCATTGAAACCTCAGTTTGACAGGAGTGGGTCGGCTCACCGGAGTTCGACCGGGGGGGGGGGGGTCGGCTCACCAGAGTTCGACCGGGGGGTCGACTCTCGGGAGACAGTTCGACTCGGAGGAGCAACTCGGAACAGTTCGACAGGAGTGGGTCGGCTCACCAGAGTTCGACCCGGGGGGGGTCGGCTCACCAGAGTTCGACCGGGGGGTCGACTCTCGGGAGACAGTTCGACTCGGAGGAGCAACTCGGAACAGTTCGACCAGGGGGGTCGGAACTCGGGGAGTTCGACTCGGAGGAGGTCGGAACGCGGGGAGTTCGACCAGTGGGTCGGCTCAGGAGCAGTTCCAATCGGGAACGAGAGCAACAGGTCGCCAGCCGGCGAGCTGCAGAGCAGGGGGCGGCGAGCAGAAGCCAAAGTGGCCCCGTCGCTACCCACTGACGTTGGCAAGACTCGCAGGGTAGTGAGGCGTCACCTAGTGTGATTTCCAAGAGCTGAAAGACAGAGTATTGCTGATTCTACATTGAGTCCAGCTGCAGAGCGACCGACGCACCAAGCAAGAGCTTCTGCAAACCAGAGCAAGAGCACGTGCGACTTGAGTCATCCAGCAGTGGAGAAAAACCTGCTTTCAGCAAACCAGCAACGAGCACGTTCGAGTTCTCCACCCAGAGAGAGGGAGCGTGCCGATGCAGCTCATCCAACAGCGGAGAGAAACTGCTGTCAGCGAACCAGCACGAGCGTGATCGCGCAGCTCATCCAGCAGTGGAGAGAGGTGTCCACTGAGCAGCACTGAGAGCGATCAAGCAACTCTCCCCCGTGGACGGAGGCTGGCTGCTGCGTGGAGGAGGGCGGTGATTCGTATGACGCACTCCCACACACCTCACCGCTCTAAAGGGAGCGAGGCTACTTCTACAAGCGATGCCAACTTCAGCGTATGGCAACGCAAATAATTAATTCCAAACACTGACTATTCAAAACAATTCATATCACTCAAACATACACGGGTCCTTAACCAGAGGCGAACACTCAAGTCCGTGAACCATCTGGCTGTGGAAGCATCGATCGTGTGATAACAGTCTGACATTTATAAGTATATTCATAATTTTCCTCTTTAATATTTTGTTTTGGACTGTACTTCTAATCGCATAAGTTACCAACCGATCCATCAATACGAATTAACCCTTGGCACCTTCGCCACGGAGCTACGCTCCCGGGGTGGAATCGTGCTAAACTGATTTTCTGATCATACAATCTTATTCACGAATTAATTAATTAATCTCCCGTGAGATAACACGTTCCGCCGCATACCCTCACACTAAGCCATTTCGGTAATCTTATATTCTGTCCGGTGGATCTGTTGTTACATTTATGCCTTTGGAAATAATAACTGTTTGATTGTCTTTTTATATGAATACCGTTGGATGTTAATCAATCGCCTGTGATAATGTGCTGACCATTTCAAGCATAATGATCGTTCATATTATAATGTATAAGCTTTTGTGTAGCATAGCGTTGGCATGTGCTGACTCTCTCTCTCACTAACAGCAATCGCTTTATGCGGGGTCCATGTGTTATCAAAGTGAAATCGTACAGTCGTTGATGATACTGTCTTGATACCGTGTGGATACCGTGTTGAAGTTCCGAGATTGAGAGTCACATACATATTATAGTTAAGGTTTAATTAGAAAATAAATTGATTAATACAGAAGTGGTCGTGTGATTCTTTCCTGGAATTTTTGCATAAATCTGTATCCTGCGACGAGATATGAACTCGGGAACCTAAACTATAAACACACCAATCCACACTCATTAAACTTTAAAGCGAATGATATGAACTTGGGACCTAAAAAATGAACACTCGGGGAGTGTTAAAGCGAGAATCATTGTATTATGCTGATCAATAATACGTAGTTAGACAACGAGGCCGAATTGACACTAGCGTAACGGCACACGATTGATTGCGTTATCCTGATTGATAACCCCACCTCGTCAACGAGGCGGGGCCTGATTATCATAAAGGTTATCATTAACACAACCACACCCACTCGTATAAATTAATACGATTACCTCTCTAATTAGCATAGTTACACGCATAAGTACACAAATTAGCATAATTTCGGATTAATTATGCAAATTTCAAATTTCATTTAATTTTAATTATTTTTCATCAATTTTCACACACCCACATATACAACAACACTACAATATGCACTACTTTATACTACACTATACACTACACTATACACTACACTATTATACACTACACTATATATACTTATACACTACAATATTCACTGCTATACACTACAATATACACTATTATACACTACACTATACACTTATACACTACACTATACACTACTATACACTACACTACTATACAATACACTATTATACACTACACTATACACTACACTTATACACTACAATATACACTACTATACACTACACTATACACTACACACTACTATACACTACACTATACACTACACTACTATACACTACACTATACACTACACTGTACACTAAGCTATACACTACACCATACACTACTATACACTACACTATACACTACACTATACACTACTGTACATTACACTATACACTACACTACTATACACTACTATACACTACACTATACACTACTACACACTAGTGCTGCACTAGTCCCCAAACTGCAAAGAAACCCACGGACTCATCGACTCCCACTGGGCGTGCGCTGTTAGCGAGCACCGGTGAGGGTCGCAATGGAACAACACCAGGGGCTGGTGTGGACAGAACCACGGCTGGCCACTCGTCTCTCAAATTCTGATGTTAGCACCCCCACCCACCTCACCACCTCCTTAATTATGGCTGAGTCCACCTAAGTGACGCTCAGGACTGCTTCAGGTAAGGGGCCGACCTTAAATGACGTCACGTGATTTTAGAGGATTTTGACCCCCCCATCGTCACACGACGTCACACTAAAGGCAGACCCCTCCCCCTCAAATATGACGTCACAAAGCTCTGCCCCCCCCCCCCCCAAAAATATATAAAACATGCTTCAAATCGCTTTCAACTATTGTTGTAGTGCGTAGTTAATGTGGCGCTGCACTCTGATGTTGTAGGTAGAAAACTTATTACAAAGTATATTTAATTAACTAGAACGTGTTTATATTTAAAGTTGTGCAATTTGATGTGACGTCACATTTCTCAAACCCCCCCCCCCTCGTCACATCGTCACAAATGTCTGACCCCGCCCCCCCTAGGTGCGTGACGTCATTCACAGACGGCCCCTAATTGTCACTGGTATTGGCCGTGGGTGCACAAATAAGCCCGCTCACTCGCCGCTGGTGCAGGCAGGACGAATGATCTCGGGCGTACCTCCTGACGTGGAAGGCGAGGGAGGTCGGAGTGCGCGTGTGAAGAGAGACGGCAAGGGGCGGGAGGAGAGGGGGGCGATCGGACGGAGCGGAAGCAGGAGGACGAGGGCAGGAGAGACAGCGGAGCCGTGGAGGAGTCTGGGCGCGCTTGGTGGTGAAAGTTGACGTGGACGCACGCTGCAGAAGAGAAGAAAATCTTCACGCTCGGCGCCACACACAGCCAGACCTAGCTCACCTCATCCATCTTGCTGACGATGTGAAGGACGACTAAACTCTGATTGTCTTGTAGCTCTGTGGAAAGAAGGAGAGGTGTCTTGGGTCCAACAAGGCCCTCTGCCACCGGTGTGGGCGGGGGGGGGGGGGGTACCCTAGTGGAGGGCTGAGCATGGGAGTGAGTCGAGGGGAGGGTGAGTGGTGGTTGACATGAATTTGAATTCTTATACATGCTATGTATTGTAACATTTATTGTCGTATGGGTTTACATATGGTAGAACATATAGGCTATTAGACGAGGACCAATTCAGTACTAACATCGTTAACACGGACCCACATCGTCATCAGGGACCCACATCGCCAACAGGGATGCTCGCCTCGTCAATAGAGACCCACATCAAAAGGGACGCTCACCTCTTTAATCTGGACCCATATCTTCAATCGGGACCCACATCGTCAACAGCGACCCACAACATGAATATGTACGCTCACCTCATCAGTAGGGACCCACATCGTCAACAGTGACCCAAAACATGAATATGGACACTCACCTCGTCAGTAGGGACCCACATCATCAACAGTGACCCACAACATGAATATGTTCACGTTTTTGTTTGTTGCGGTTGCACCCGAGTCAAGGGCCGCACGGCTCACAGGGCTCTACACCTGACACGTGAAACTTAAATTAAACTGAAGACGACGTCTCGCCAGCATGCATCTATCCTCCACTCGTGGCCTCTGTCACGCTACTTCCACGATTTCGCCTGAGAGTCTCCCGCCGCGTGCCCCCATAAGTCTTCTCCATCGGTCGCTCGACTCGCGTAGACCATTCATCCGCGTGGTCCACGTGGTCAAAGAAGAAGTTGGTACCAGCCAAGGCAGCACAACGCCAGTAACACAGACTTATGTTAGTGGTCGATAAGAGTGAAGTACAGTACGTCATAACCCACTCATTTCAAATGCTTGCCACATAATTCGTTGTTATTGGTCACATAAAGAACTTGGAATTGCTAATGCTGTGCCACCTCAGGTTCTAAGGCAAAGGGAAATGTCTGCTCTGGGCTGGTCAAGGGCACCATTTCTGGGATGAAACTATCACATTCACGACACGTGATAAAGCATTTAAGCAGTATGCACTGCTGTAACCTTAGCAGGTACCCACCACAGTATGCACTGCTGTAGTGAAAGCAGGTACCACCACAGTATGCACTGCTGTAACCTTAGCAGGTCCCACCACAGTCAGTATGCACTGCTGTAGTGAAAGCAGGTACCACTAGTCAGTATGCACTGATGTAATTATAGCAGGTACCACTAGTCAGTATGCCTGCTGTTATCATAGCAGGTACCACTAGTCAGTATGCCTGCTGTAAACATAGCAGGTACCACCACAGCAGTATGCACTGCTGTAATTATAACAGGTACCACCACAGTATGTACTACTGTAATAGCAGGTACCACCACAGTCAGTATGCACTGCTGTTATAGCATAAAAAATATAACGATACTATCATAGAATGTTAACTAAATGAGCATAAATTTTTAACTAATTGAGGATAAACATAATAAACTTAATGAGTATGGATAAATAAACTACATTAGCATACAGATTCAAATTAATTAGCATACCAAAATTAGCATAGGACAACCATTGACCAATCGCTGCGCACCATCGCCGGAGACGCGCCCAGGTTTGCCTCTCGACCAATCGGATCGCTGGCTCTCCCCCCCTCCCCACTTTGGCATGCGGCGACCAATCAGATCGCGGGAGGACGCTACCATTTTTAATGCCCCACACGCTGAACGCCGCGTGCCCATGTGCGTGTGAGTGTTTAGTTGTGTTTTAATTATTTTAATCATTAAAGTTTGCGAGTGTCAAGGTAAGCTATGTTGACTTTATTTTTTAAAGCATTTTCTCAAGAGAACCGTTGTTGTTGCTGCTGTTGTGAAAGGCCCGGTACACCCTGAGGCCTTGCCTAGACTAGGACAGCCCTGATGTCACGTGGGTCCACACTCTTTGCGTCTTTCGGTAAAGTCACGGAGGTAGAAATGAAAATGTATTTATTATTTATTTTAATTACATTTCATTTTATACCTACCTTAAATTTAATTTGAAATTTTGATTAATTTAATTAAAATGTATTTTATACCTACGTAATTTTTTTATAAATGAATATTTTTTTATAATTTAAATTCATTTTATTTTATACCTACGTAAAATTTTATTTAAATGTGTAATAAATTTAATTTAATTTCATAAATACGTTAAATTAAATTGAAATTTTTTATAAATCAAATTGATTTTAATTTATTTTATACTTACGTTTAATTTTTTTTTTTTATATATAAATTACATTTATTTAAATTTATTTTATTTTATACCTACATTAAATTAAATTTTTAATAAATTACATTTATTTTAATTAAATTCATTTTATATCTACGTTAAATTACATTTTTTAATAAATTACATTTATTTAAATTTATTTTATACCTACACATGTACAGTCATTTTAACTGCTCTGACTTCTACAAGCTAAGTGCAGCCTGGAATCGTATTAAGTAATACATTTTACAATTACAATTCCTTATAGAGGAACCCCATACTAATGAACTGACTACGTATCTATATAATTAAAAGACCGCACGCAGATACCGCAAAAGCGGACCCCGTTGTCAATGATATAATTCGATGTACGTACAGCTTTTGCTGTACGTACATCATTAAAATTACACCGATTGTAATACGTCACCAAAGACGACACAATTTTAATTTGACCACCGGGTCTGATCGCATTAACTGTGCAGGTGGCGGGTCGAGAGGTGACTTGCACGTGTGTGCAGCTTGTTGAATATTGACGTGCGATGACTTGTGGAGAGGAAGAATAATGATGATGATGCAAGTCTTGAAGTCTGACGTTCTCCGAGTTGTGTAGCCTACCGCGTGCGACTTTGGGGATTGCGTAATGTAATTTTAGTTTCCTCTGAAATTTTTTATTTGGTTTATTCTAACGATGTAACTGACGTAGGGCGGGCTTGGGAGCGGCGTTGACGATGTGTTTTGGCGTTGCACCAACCCAGCACCTTTGCATTCAGAAGTTGGAGGTGCTTTGATTGTTACAGCGAGAGGTGGAATCATCACCGCCATCGTCATGGGTTTAAGTGGGCACGGAGCCCGTCAAGGGAATGGGTAGGTAGAGGAATGGGGTTGGAGAGTATACACAACTTGCATTTCTAGTAATTTCAACAATTTATGGGCATGCGCATCATTAACAGTATCCTGATTGATGAGCAAAACAAAATTGCAATTTAATCGTGAATCTCTTGTCATAAATGAGTCCGAAATATCAATAGTCATGCTCAAAACCGCATTCCTATTATAAAAATAATTGAACCCCCATTCATGATAATTCCAATATGGTCATTATGATGCTCAGAATTACACTTATATTCTCAGAATCATGAACATTTATTAAAACAGCAGTGTGCTCAAAATGCTCATTTAACAATTTCAACATGTACACAATCAATTCCAAGATTCTAATCAAAGTAAGTCCTATGTATCTTGGTGTTTTCATGCTTATCCATTGCGCGCCCCCCCAAAAAATATACAAAAGTGTATTTTTATGTTTGCATGGTGTACAGTCTGGAAATTACCCACATGGCAAATTTCAAGCTTGGTGCGTGTCGGGAAGTACGCTAAACATTTTGAACAGACACACATTCACAACTTTGCCTTTAATATATGTGGAGATTGGTAATAAATTGTTAATTTTACTACTTTCACGTTGACGGATTGGAAATAGGAATAGCACTGGCTCACCACGGGGCTTATCGCGTGGTATCTGGGCACTTTATTTGAAACGTAAACCCCACAGTGTGTGAGTACAATTCCTCGCAAGTTGCGTCCACAGAGACAGACAGACAATGACGTTTCTAGGTAAGAGTAAGAAATGAATCTACGTGTCGAGGAGAGATGAGAGAGCCAAGAGGTCACCTCGGGAGACGGGGCGGCGCGTCAACCTTAGTCACGTGACTGAAGGAGTGTGGGCGTGCCGTGCATACGTGTGTGTACTGTGTGTGTACTGTGTGTGTGTATTGTGTGTGTGTGTACTGTGCGTGTGTGTGTACTGTGCGTGTGTGTCGTGCGTGTGTGTGCACCGTGTGTGTACTGTGTGTGTGTGTACTGTGTGTGTGTGTACTGTGTGTGTGTGTGTACTGTGTGTGTGTGTACCGCGTGTGTGTACTGTGCGTGTGTGTGTGTGCTGTGCATGTGTGTGTACTGTGTGTGTGTACTGTGTGTGTGTGTACTGTGTGTGTACCGTGTGATTGTGCGTGTGTGTGTACTGTGCGTGTGTGTACTGTGCGTGTGTGTGTACTGTGTGTGTGTGTGTGCGCCGTGTGTGTGTACCGTGTGTGTGTACCGTGTGTGTGTGTGCACCGTGTGTGTGTATACTGTGTGTGTGTAACGTGTTCGGCGGTAGTCCAGCGGTTAGTACGCTGCTCTACGAACATAACGACAGCCAACACCCAGTGACGATTATTTGAACCGGTTCTGGGCCTCCCCTAGGTCGACTCAGCCTCAAGTGAGTACCCGGTGTGGTGTGCAAACATCATTACTGGGGAGACAAAGGCGGTCGGGCACGGTGCTGGCCACCCACTCCCTTCGTGTACCATTCCGGCCTTCATAGGTGGTGCTGCTACTTGCTAACAGCACTTGCCCCAACAGTCTGTTAAGGCTACACGGGGGATCTTTGTCTTTGTATCACCACCCAGGAGTCACGAAGTTTTTGAGGCTCCGAGCCACGTGGGGATCCACAACAGCGTGAGGCGGTGCCACTCACAGGTGAGACTCGGGGATATGTGATTTCTAATCGATAGCCATCCGTCAGTTAACCCATCGCAACTGCTGAGTCTGTCACGCGACTTCCTCCTTCCAGCGAGCCTTTGACGCTTCACGTGGCCTCAAAGTGTACACAGTGTGTACGTATACACAATAATGTCCACGTTGTTGTTGCTGAGTTCACGCACTCAAGGGAGGGGGCAATGGAAAATGAATCTAAATCAACTTAAACTCCATCCCCATGACCTCATTGGCATGAAGTGCCAGCGGGAGGTGTACCTCGCTAGTGACGTCGTGTCACCAAGGTATTCACACTCCCCCAACCCCGTCCACCGCGCTACTTGATCGTGACGTCACCTCCGCTTGGGTCACTGCCGATATCGTTCCAGTGGCAATCCTTATTTGGGCAAAGCTACGCCCAGTGACTGGCGGTTCATTAACATAATGTGTTCGTTGAAGCCGTCGCGAGTTTATTGCGACGGGTTCAGCAGCCACGCCCTTTCCCTCGACATTGGGCCGGGCTCATTAACATAATTTATTCAGTTACAGAGCCGCTCATTGTGGGAGGGGCGTGTCTCTTACCCCGGAAGTGGCGTCATGTTACTTGCTTACCCGCGTGACGTCGCTAGGTAACAGGAGGCTGCCGATCCGCGCTTGCACTGAAATCCGAGGTGAGAAATTATCATGGTGGTGGTGGTTGTGGTGGTGGTGGTTGTTGTTGTTTACCAAGGTAGAACCTCGCTCTCTCTCGTAGGGATGTCAGTTGAGTAGCAGCGAGCATGGGAATCGATGTCCAGGTTGGAACTTTACATCGCGGGGCCTAGCCACGCGGGGCCTTGCCTCCTGCCCTCGCCTGATTGCATTCACTTTAATTATCTCGCTTAAGTTTAATTTGTCTTCACCCGGCTGGTTACTTTGTAACTTTGTTTTATTGTAAATATTCACGCAGTTTTTATTTTCTTTTGTTAGCAGGCCAAGCCCGCTTGAGTTCCTATACCGCTCTTGTTATCAGAAGCGACCTGCCCACAACAACACAAGGTGAGGCTTTGTCAACGTGTGTGAATGTTTTGACTTAAAACTTTGGTGACTGCAGGAATTAATATTCTTGGTTCTTTCGGTAAAGTCACGTAGATAGAAAATAAAATAAAAATAACAGATAATAATTTTTCTTTTTTTTTAAATTAAGCAAAACACCCCACAACGTTTCTATGGCAACATTAATGTTGAAGATGCGAGGGCTTACAGGAATATTTATGACATTTGCCCTCTCATTGCGTGCCATGACAGTGTTGTTTGCACAGTCACACAGAGTCACTGTAAGATGTTTTTCTTGGTCGTGTTTTTGTTTTTTTGCTTGTTGTGGTTGCACCCGATTCAAGAGCCGAATGGCTCACGGGACTATAACCAAAATAAATAAAACTGAAAATCAAAAAACTGAAACCGTGTGATGAATTTTGGGAAAGTTTTTCACTGCATCTCCAAATATATATAAAAGACAAAGTTGTGATTGTATTAAGTCTATTGCATTGCAAAGTATTCTAAGTAAAAATATAAATGTTATTAAACCAATATTAGATCATAAATACATTTCTACCCGACAATATACAAATCTACATTGTGCTAATGTTTTAATTCTACTTTTATTAACTCACAAACTTTCAAATATACTGTCTAGGACACATTTTCAAAGAAATATTTTCATGTACCCAGACAATATTTGCACGTGCCCACATAAAAAAAAACTTGCAGACTGCATACGTAGCTACGACAATGCAAAGCAGCACACACAGCCATGCATTCAATAGCTTTTTACGTTTCGCGGGTTTCTCTCTAAGTTTATTCGGTTTCTATTTCAGCTTATTGGGGTTTTCTGTCTCCTAGTGAATGGGCAGTGATGAGTCTATGGGCAGTGCTGAGTCTACGGGCAGTGCTTATCAGTTCTACGGAATCTCAGCCTCGCTAAACACGTGATCGCCTATCCGCGCTACGTTTTCTGAAAGCGTCAAGATAAGGCCTCTGACGCGATCACAGGCACGCGCGCAAGTCACCCGTCCGTGGTAGTGACACGGAACGTCGGACATAAGCGACCTCCTCTTCCACCAGCGCACTAGGAAACAGTTTCGTGTGTAACCTCATCAAGACCCCTCCCCCAGACACCTACGGAGCTTTGCGCCGGTAAGTGCCGTAGTGAGGCCTGGTCCCCGGGAGTGTCGCCGGTCTCGGCTAGATTGCTCACCCGGCCCAGGGTGGCGATGTTGGCCGCCTGGGGCTCGCTGGGGAGACAAAGGCGGGCGCGCGCTCAGGCGCTTGGTCACCCCATCGTGCGCCACACGGCGGCAGCTGCTGCTGCTGGAGACTGAACAGCGGCTCGCCCCCCAAGGGTCTCGTTCCAGGGCTCGTACGGTGGGGGGGGGGCATCTCTATAGTTTGTCTTTGATGGTGGTGGTGGTGATGGTGGTGGTGTTGGTGGTGGTGATGTTGGTGGTGTTGGTGGTGATGTTGTTGGTGGTGGTGATGGTGGTGATGGTGGTGGTGGTGATGTTGGTGGTGGTGTTGTTGGTGGTGGTGGTGGTGATGGTGGTGATGGTGATGGTGGTGATGTTGGTGGTGGTGATGTTGGTGGTGGTGGTGATGTTGGTGGTGGTGTTGTTGGTGGTGGTGGTGATGGTGGTGATGGTGATGGTGGTGATGGTGGTGGTGATGTTGGTGGTGATGGTGGTGGTGGTGATGGTGGTGGTGATGGTGGTGATGTTGATGGTGGTGGTGGTGGTGGTGATGGTGGTGGTGATGGTGGTGGTGATGATGGTGGTGGTGATGTTGGTGGTGATTGTGATTTTGGTGGTGATGTTGGTGGTGGTGATGGTGGTGGTGATGTTGGTGGTGGTGGGGATGTTGGTGGTGATGTTGGTGGTGTTGATGTTGGTGGTGGTGGTGATGTTGGTGGTGATGTTGGTGGTGGTGATGTTGGTGGTGATGGTGGTGGTGGGGATGTTGGTGGTGATGTTGGTGGTGGTGATGGTGGTGGTGATGTTGGTGGTGGTGGTGATGTTGGTGGTGGTGATGGTGGTGGTGGTGATGGTGGTGGTGATGTTGGTGGTGGTGATGGTGGTGGTGATGTTGGTGGTGGTGATGGTGATGTTAGTGGTGGTGATGTTGGTGATGTTGGTGGTGGTGGTGATGGTGGTGGTGGTGATGTTGGTGATGGTGGTGGTGTTGGTGGTGATGTTGGTGTTGGTGATGGTGGTGGTGATGGTGGTGGTGATGGTGGTGGTGATGGTGGTGGTGATGTTGGTGGTGGTGATGTTGGTGGTGGTGATGGTGGTGGTGGTGGTGATGTTGGTGGTGGTGATGGTGGTGGTGGTGGTGATGTTGGTGGTGGTGATGGTGATGTTAGTGGTGGTGATGTTGGTGATGTTGGTGGTGGTGGTGGTGTTGATGGTGGTGGTGGTGATGTTGGTGGTGGTGGTGATGGTGGTGGTGTTGGTGGTGATGTTGGTGGTGGTGATGTTGGTGGTGGTGATGTTGGTGGTGATGATGTTGGTGGTGGTGATGGTGGTGGTGATGTTGGTGGTGATGGTGGTGGTGATGGTGGTGATGGTGGTGGTGGTGATGTTGGTGGTGGTCGTGATGTTGGTGGTGGTGGTGATGTTGGTGGTGATGGTGGTGATGTTGGTGGTCGTGGGGATGTTGGTGGTGGTGGTGGTGGTGATGATGGTGGTGGTGATGTTGGTGGTGGTGATGTTGGTGGTGATGTTGGTGGTGTTGGTGGTGTTGTTGGTGGTGGTGTTGTTGGTGGTGGTGATGTTGGTGGTGGTGATGTTGGTGGTGGTGGTGATGGTGGTGATGGTGGTGATGTTGGTGGTGGTGATGTTGGTGGTGGTGATGGTGGTGGTGATGTTGGTGGTGATGTTAGTGGTGGTAATGTTGGTGGTGGTAATGTTGGTGGTGGTGATGTTGGTGGTGGTGATGTTGGTGGTGGTGGTGGTGGTGATGGTGATGGTATTGGTGGTGGTGATGATGTTGGTGGTGATGTTGATGGTGGTGGTGATGTTGGTGGTGGTGATGTTGGTGGTGGTGGTGATGTTGGTGGTGGTGGTGATGTTGGTGGTGGTGATGTTGGTGGTGATGTTGGTGGTGGTGGTGATGTTGGTGGTGATGTTGGTGGTGGTGATGTTGGTGGTGATGTTGGTGGTGGTGATGGTGATGTTGGTGGTGCTGGTGATGTTGGTGGTGGTGGTGATGTTGGTGGTGGTGATGTTGGTGGTGGTGATGTTGGTGCTGATGGTGATGTTGGTGGTGGTGGTGGTGATGGTGATGTTGGTGGTGATGGTGGTGGTGGTGATGTTGGTGGTGGTGATGGTGGTGGTGGTGATGGTGATGGTGGTGATGTTGGTGGTGGTGGTGATGTTGGTGGTGGTGGTGATGTTGGTGGTGGCGATGGTGGTGGTGATGTTGGTGGTGATGTTGGTGGTGATGATGTTGATGGTGGTGATGTTGGTGGTGGTGATGTTGGTGGTGGTGATGTTGGTGGTGGTGATGTTGGTGGTGGTGGTGATGTGGTGGTGGTGATGTTGGTGGTGGTGATGTTGGTGGTGGTGGTGATGGTGATGTTGGTGGTGATGTTGGTGGTGGTGATGTTGGTGGTGGTGATGTTGGCGGTGGTGGAGATGTTGGTGGTGGTGATGTTGGTGGTGATGTTGGTGGTGATGATGGCGGTGGTGGTGATGATGTTGGTGGTGGTGGTGATGTTGATGTTGGTGGTGGTGGTGGGGATGTCGGGTGGGACAGAACAGGGCAAGGTTCCTATGTAATTGGCCACTGATGTTATCCATTGTGGGAGTTAAACTCAGGTGGATGGGGTCATGGCTCAGTGTTCTAACCACTGCACCGCTGCTTCATCCACGTTACAGACTTGAGTCTCAGCAGCTGCTGAAGAGGCCCACTGAGCTTAGTGCAGCTCTGTTGCAAAGACGACCGCAGCCCAAGGCCGCCGCCAGTTGCAGGACATTGCAAGGTGTAGAGATGCGCCTACTGACAAGAGCAAAAACAACTTACTTCCACGAAATAGTTTAAACGTTACATTTTGATTTAAAGCTTTCGTGACTGCAGTAATTCATATTCTCAGCTCTTTCAGGTAAAGTCACATTGAAGAGAAACAATAAAATAATAACATATATATAAAACATATAGGAATAGGTTTTACCCTTTTAACTGACACAAAAACTGACACCTTTATTCAAGGCATCATGTTTGCAATAACCACAACACAAGCAGTCAAAATGCAAACAAAAAAGACAACTCTGATAATAATATGCACTGTCCTTGAATTTTGGCGTCTTCTGGTCCAACACCAGTGGAGACTGGGCTCTAAGAAAAGCCGTCTCGGGTGTGGACCAATCAAATTCAAGGACAGTGCCAATATTATTATCAGAGTTGTCTTTTTTGTTTGCATTTTGACTGCTTGTGTTGTGGTTATTGCAAACATCATGCCTTGAATAAAGGTGTCAGTTTTTGTGCCAGTTAAAAGGGTAAAACCTATTCCTATATCTTGTTACTGGCAAAGGAGGTCTCATAATATTTATAAAACAATATTATTTTATTGTTTCTCCTTCAACGTGACTTTAGCGAAAGAGCTAAGAATATAGTTTAAACGTTGTTCTCAAGGCTGTGTGATGCACCGAGTCGGAGTGTGACTCTTCCAGTCCGAGTGGCAGCCAGAGGAACGCAGAACGCGCCCGAGAGTCCAACCCAGGGTTGGGCAGATTTCTTGACTCACGGTGCCACCAATGGGTTCTAAAATTTGACAAGAGGGTGCCGGGCCAGGAACAGACGGACGGAGCGTTCATTTGCAAGGCAATTTTAACAAATTGCATGAACATGAACGACACAAAAACGTGTCGTAACGTGACTGATCAAACATCACGAAAACGTCTGAGGCCTGCGCCCAAAACAATTACCGCACTCCCGGTCAAAGTGCGCCGTCTAATCTGGGAAACGGGGGCATTACAGGAGAAAGGTAAAATTTAATTTAACAACAAAAACAATAATAATATTTGGACAAGTTCGGCAGGCCGGATTAAAAAGCCCAACGGGCCGTCCTTTGCCCACGTCTGGCCCAGCCCGTGTAGAGACGGAGCTACGGGATCGCTTCATGACGCAGGAGTGAAGTGTAACGTGGCCCTTGCAGTACCGAGAGCGACTGACAAGGGGGGTGCCCTTCACCCCGCAGCGGATAGACCACGGCTGAGACTGATGACGGACCGGTTGAGGGTCACGGCGTTCCTCTGAGGCCGAATGAATCAGCCTCGCCCCCCTCCGCTGCACTCCGGGCTCTCACGTGATGTATCCTGTACACAAATCGAACGTCTCTGAATATGGATTCAACTGTCGCCGGTTCCAACGTGCAAGCCTCATCTCCCCTCTTACACCAGGCACCGCCTCTGTGCGCTCTGCGCCGCAGGAGCCGAAGGTTTCTGATCGAAGCAGCGAGTTGACCTTCTCCTTGTGTAGAGGTCAACCCTCGGTTCGTCTTTTGCTTCGCCTTCTCCTCTTGCTGCCTCCAAGATCTGGAACTTACTTCCCTCAACCATCTGTCCACGTCCAAGCTAAATACATTTCCTCCTCTTCTCTGCCTATGGCCGTCTCTCTCTTAAAATACCGGACAAATATCACGCCTCGTTGTTACCGGTTAGGTGCACGCGTCTGTTGTGGTATAGCGTCGTGAGATTCGGTTGCATGTAGATGCTCTCTAAATTAAAAATCGTGTTAACTTATTCTGTACAAGCTACACCACTGTCGTCATGTATAATTATCACACACACACACCATTCACGCTATTCGCCACCGCAGAGTTAATCGTGTAGGCAATGTCACAACAGTAGTGCAGCTACCGACCTACTCACCTACAAAGAGTGCAATATAGCTAGGAGCTGATATGATTAGTCGATTATGTGAATTGACTTATAACTTTTGTGTGCATGTATGTTGTTGAACTTCTTTCACGCTGTACGGTAGTTAACCGTGCCAATCAGAGATGTGGGGGAAGGACGAAAGACTAAACACAAAGCAGTTACATTTTGATTTAAAGCTTTCGTGACTGCAGAAATTCATATTCTTAGCTCTTTCGGTAAAGTCACGTTGAAGGGAAACAATAAAGTAATAAAATATATATAAAACAATAAAAATCATGATGACCGTTTGTGTTATGGTCGAAACGTCGTGAGAATTTTTATTGTGTTTTATATATTTTATTATTTTATTGTTTCCCTTCAACATGACTTTACCGAAAGAGCTTAGAACACAAAAAGCAGTTCTAAAGAAATGAGTTTTAAATCTAGATGTGAATGTGCATAGCTCCAGTGGCTTCCTAATATAGTAATAAAAAGTATTCCAGGCGGCTGCAGAAACACACCTGACAGCGTGCGACACCGTGACCGTCTTTGTTCGGTGGCTGAGCCAAAAGGCACTGCGAGGATGACCGCAGTTTGCGTGAAGGTTCCTTAACCAGAGGAACGCGTGGTCAGTAACTCGGGTGGATTAAAAAACAGCGACCGTTTCAGCGTCACGCTTCCCGAAGGTAGGAAACCCCCTACAAGCCACGCCCAGCATGATACAACTGATTATGCCGCGCCCATAACCTCCCATCCAGTGGCACATATGCGGACACATTTTAAAAAAAAACTAATTATTTTCCAATTTGTCGAGTAATGAAACCGATATATTTGGTTGAGTGATCGACGACTTGAGAAATATGATGATATCCCAGCTCTAATTATAACTGCGGTTATTTAAGAGATGGTCAAATCAAAATTCATCACCATAATTCATGACACATTTATAAATTCATATATATAAAATATTTTACTTAATTAAAACCATGCGATATAATTTATTTCGTTATTGAGCTGCGTGAATTGTAAAACATGCACTCCATTGATTTAAAATATCCATTTAAAAATTGTATCCTTTTAGCAACTTGATCAAAACCTATTTGCGATTTGGCATCTTCATGAGATCAAAGATGAATCGGCCCACTCTGAAACACAAGCAAAATGAATATCTGAATATGAATGGCGTGACCAAATAAAACATATGCTGGATCGTTTTGGTGAACGCTACACTAACAACAATAATCATTTCTATACAACGTCTGGCTCGCGTGATTACTCTGTGTGGTTCATAAGGTGGGGGGCGTGTGCTGCTTTGATGATGGCAATTCAACCCCAGACCCACCACCCTCCCCAACAACTCGCTCCAACCATTCTGCGGTCATGATTTGGGACTGTGCTTCCATTTGCAAGTAAACTCACATTTCAACAATGAGGGTTTGAAAGCATTAAGCATTAGCTCTGTCTGCATGTCTGCTCTGTTGTAAAGATGATCCAATATGAACACAATTGTAGTACAACAGCTCTGTTGCTGTTAGGGACCTAACAATGTTGAAAACTGGCCAAAATTGATTAAACGGCCCACTCATGGTCCAGAGCAGAACTCGGTACCACCTAAGGTAGCAAAACTTAAGTCGTACCCATTTATTTGGATGGAAAATGAAAGTAAATTACTTGATAGTCTCACTTATTGCATTTGTTTATCACTGGCCACGTAGAGAAATTGAAACTGCTCAATTTAGGCCACCTCACGTGGTACCGACAAAGGAGACATCTCATGGGCTATGAAAAAATATGAATAGGTTGTATCCTTTCTGGCAATAAAACAGATCTTAAGATTCATTGAAGACGGTTTATTGCCAAAAAAGGATCAAATCTATTCTTATTTTGTCATACTTTGATACCGGCAAAACGGTCTCATTTTGAAGCGTCTCATGGACTATTGGATGGGGAGAAAAAAAACGGCGCTAAAAGTCAGTGCCGACCTCTCCTGTCGTGCCCAGTGATGTCATCACGGGCGAAGTTCACCGCGCGAAGTCAAACGCCGCTCGAAACGCAAACTCATCGCTCGGTGAACATTTCCGAGGACAAACAAACGCATGCCGGGAACCGTGTGAGTTTGTGTTTCTTGTTTCCTCTGCGCAATGTGGGGGAGGGCTTCATCGAGCAGTGGATTGACAAAAGCGCTGTATGCATACTGCACAGGCTACGCTAACGTCACATTTAGGCCCATGGACAGAACAAACGCGTCTCTCTTTCTCCATCCGTCTCCACTCTCTCTCTCTTCCTCTCTTCACTGCTGGCCTGTAGGTTTGGGCCGAGCGAGTTCCTGCCGGGGATTTGGCTTTTCAGGAGCTGATTCCCCCCGTGGCTTTGTCGGCACGAGGCGACCGCGCGGAGTGTCAAGGGCTCCACCGGGCCCCAAGGCGCTGCCCCAGCACCACCGTAGTAGCCAAACCATCGGTGCTCGGCATGGCCTGCATGAAGGTCCTGCTGGACCTCATGTTGCGCACGGGGTACAGCATCGTCCAGGAGAGCAGACAGAGGAAGTTCGGACCGCCGCCCGACTGGCGGCGGTCCGAAGAAACACCTCGCAGCCCGTGGCTGCGAGGTGTTTCTGGGGGGGATCCCGCGCGACCTCTACGAGGATGAGCTGGTGCCCGTGCTGGAGATGGTGGGGAAGCTCTACCACCTCCGCCTCATGATGGATTATAGCGGAGAGACCCGCGGCTATGCGTTCGCTACCTACGCGACGCTCGCCCAAGCCACGGATGCCGTCAAGAAACTCAACAAATTCGAGATCCGTCCCGGACGCCGCATTGGAGTCCACTTCAGCGTGGACAATCGCCACCTCTTCATTGGGGGGCTGCCAAAGGACAAGAAGCAAGCGGAGGTGATGATGGCGATGAGCGGTGCCACGGAGGGCGTGGTGGACGTCACGATGAGCGTCTGTTACCGGGACAAAACCCTCAACCGAGGCTACGCGTTCATCGAGTACCGGAGCCATCATGCGGCCGCCATGGCCCGGCGGAAGCTCCTTCGAATCAACTTGCAGCTATGGGGCCGGACCATCAAGGTGGACTGGGCGTGGCCAGAGGCGTGGCTAGGCCCCGCCTCCGGCCACGCCCTCTCGTGAAACCTTGGAGCAGGTTACACGAGAGGGCGTGGCCAGAGGCGTGGCTAGGCCCCGCCTCCGGCCACGCCCTCTCGTGGAACCTTTCGAGCAGGTTACCGGAGTAACTCGGCTAGCCCCACCTGTTGCCTTTGCCCCAGATGCGCCTCCTTCCCTGATTGGTTGTTACCTCTGTGGCCGTACCTGTGAACCCCTTGCCAGGCCAGCAGGTGTCACCCTGTCATGTCAGTAGGTGTCACCCTGTCATGTCAGCAGGTGTCACCCTGTGATGTCAGCAGGTGTCACCCTGTGATGTCAGCAGGTGTCACCCTGTCATGTCAGCAGGTGTCACCCTTTCATGTCAGCAGGTGTCACCCTGTCATGTCAGCAGGTGTCACCCTGTCATGTCAGCAGGTGTCACCCTGTGATGTCAGCAGGTGTCACCCTGTGATGTCAGCAGGTGTCACCCTGTCATGTCAGCAGGTGTCACCCTGTCATGTCAGCAGGTGTCACCCTGTCATGTCAGCAGGTGTCACCCTGTGATGTCAGCAGGTGTCACCCTGTGATGTCAGCAGGTGTCACCCTGTGATGTCAGCAGGTGTTACCCTGTGATGTCAGCAGGTGTCACCCTGTGATGTCAGCAGGTGTCACCCTGTCATGTCAGCAGGTGTCACCCTGTGATGTCAGCAGGTGTCACCCTGTGATGTCAGCAGGTGTTACCCTGTCATGTCAGCAGGTGTCACCCTGTGATGTCAGCAGGTGTCACCCTGTGATGTCAGCAGGTGTCACCCTGTCATTGCACTTTAATGAAAACCGACAACAGAATCCTTGAAGAAAAAACTAATTCAGGTGTTTGACATGTCGATGCCATTTCGTTTTGAAAATGTAGCGCAGAAAAATATATATTGTTCACATCGCATTCTGTTTTGTCAATGATCTCTGTAACGTGCGACTGCTCTGCAAGCCATGCATTAACCCCTTTCTGTCTCAATTTAATTCCCAGCATGCAATTCTCCAAGCCTCAGATTTTATAAAATCTTTCGTGCAACTTTAATCCTAGTAAATATATTTTTTTATTTTAAAACACAAGCATTATATTTAGTCTATTGCATGGCTAAAGTATTCTAAGTAAAAATATAAATTGTATTAAACCAATATACAAATCTACATTGTGCTAATGTTTCAATTCTACTTTTATTAACTTACAAATATATATAGTCTAGGACACATTTTCAAAGGAATTTTTCATGTACCCAGACAATATTTGCACGTGCCCACAGAAAAAAACTTGCAGACTGCATACGTAGCTACGACAACAGAATCCTTGAAAAGACGAATTCAGGTGTTTGACATGTCAACGCCATTTCGTTTTGAAAATGTAGGGGAGAAAAATGTATATTGTTCACATCGCATTCTGATGTCAAAACATTTGATTCTTTATAAAATAAAAAAACCCTTGAACAACTTTGCTGCACATGGAGATGTCCGTGCACCGTCTCGTTTCCACAGCCTCTATCCCGGTGCCATTTGTATTTCATGCACATACCGCTGTTAAGAGTTTGATGTTTTATTGATTTTCAATTTTGGTGTTTTTTTGCTGTAATGTTTTTTTGTTAGTTTTTTAGTGGAAATAAAGTCCTGAAAAGTATCTTCCTCTCTCTCTCTCCACTCTCTCGGCCGAGTCTCTGCCACTTTTGGTTCTGAGTGTCGCATGCTTGGGATCCTTTCCCTCCTCTGTGGATTTAATTTGATTTGCTGATTTACACGTCAACATATTTCAGACTTTTTCCTTATCATTACCAACGTTTCCATGGCCATGCACTTTAGAGTAACTTATTACCTTTTACCACAGCATCATAATATAATTTTCCTGGATCATTGCCTTCATAGCTTTGATCAATCACCAATGGTTTACTGGTTCGTTTTTGTATTTACTTATGCCACCGTCTTTCCCAGTGGGACCATGTGGCGTGAAGTTGTGTCGCACATAAACAGAATCGGTGCACATCACGATTTTCCGTACTCGACTGTCAGTTGCCATCCCCGGGGCGATGTGCACATTTGTCAACTCGGCGAATCGATTTGATTTCTGGGCCCCGTTGGGTCGCCCCTTTTGTGCTTTTGCGTGAGCCGGATTTCAACGCAATTCCCGATCCGCTGTGGTGCCACGGTCTCGGAGCAACTCTGCCATTGCCTCGACTCCCCCGTGCCCCCCCACACCGAGCACGCACCTGCAGCGCGCGCACGTAGCGTCCTGGCGGGGGATTGCCCGGCACGACGGGTTTTCATCCGAAGGGTCTCTGGGATGAAAGTCCCGCGGTTTCCCGGCGCCAGGAGAATGGCCGACCCTCGCAGAGCGAGTCACATTGCGGCGCCCCTGAGTTGGCTTCAAATTGTTTGGGCGCGCGAAGTTTCGCCGGGTCGGCGGCGACGAGTCGCACGCGACGCTCCCCGCCTTCTCGAGCCGCTCGCGGCATCTGTGCGACACCGGCGAGCGCCGCTACGAGGCGGCGATAGGCAAAGTTCCCTTTCGTCTTCGTCCCTCCAACTCTCACGGCGTCCGCGAGACGCCGTGAGCACGGCCGCGAGGTACGTGATGGGGCGTGCGAGCATTTGCGGACTTGGGTAGCGGTAGGCCTACGGTCGGCTCGTAGAATATTCCCTCCGGGCGGTGCGGGGTTTGCGCCATGAATAAAAGTTAGCAGAGAGCATCGGTGTGGTGCGCGTGTGATTCCCGTGCGGAGCGGCTCCGTGGGCGGATGCGCGGCGAGAGCGAGGGCGGAGCCGCGGCCAGAGCTCGCGCGTTGAGATCATCGCCCGTCGGCGTGGACGCGAGTGGGCCGCCGCGTGCTGCGTCAGCGTCAGCCGTAGTGGGCGCGCGGCGTGCACGGACGCGCGTTGAGATAATCGCCCGCAGGTGCGAGACCGTTCGGGCCCCGTGTTAACGACGGCTGCGGTGCGCGCGGATGCTCGTGGAGGTAATCGCTCGCCGGTGCAGGCGCTAGCGTGCCGCTGTCCGCTGCGCTAGCGATAGCCGCGGTGCGCGCCGGGGTGCGTGGGTTTACTCCGTGCGGCCGTGAGCCAGCAGCACGAGTCTGTCCCTCGGAGAGGGCGCTAGCGCGGGGGGTCCGATCGCTCGGTCGGCGGGGGCCCGGCGGGAGCCGACCGACGCGGTGGAGGAGGCGGCGGAAGGGGCGGACGTCGCGCCCCACCTGCCTAGCGAGGGCGGTGGGGTGGACGTCGGCCCCCACACCGCCATGGCCCTGTACACGTTAAAGTATTGAGCACAAACTCAAGGAGCAGGTAAAATGGTAATGTTGCTTGGATTTAATTTTAATATCATTGCAACTGTATAGTTTTGATATGTTTTATTGAAAAACATTCCCGTGCATTGGCATGTCCCTCTGTCTCAAACATTAATAATGTATCATCTGCAAATGTCCTTAAGCAATGTAAATGTTTGTTCAACATTGGTATGCAGCTTGAAGAATGACGGAGTCTTATAACTGAAGACACTTCGGATTTTCAATCAAAATTTACAAATAATCCACTCTACCACAGATATTTTGTACAAACCCAGTGAGATGGGAGTGCTGCTTTGATGCATTACGCTTGGATCCGATCTCATGGGTTCAATTCAGGCTAACCCCTAAGGGTACAATTTTATTTTTACAGTTTCAATCGGACCAAGTACCTGGGGAGGTTTATTCCAAGTCAACATGGCTTAAAATCTGCCATGCTGAAATAAAATAGCTGGACGTTATTGCTTCTGATGTGAGTGCAGGACTCGCTATCCATGCCAAGGTGCGGAGGCTGATTTGGGCGACCAAAGGAATTCCGAATGCATGTTACAATCACGTTAATTTCAGATGACTGGATTCATTGGTAGAGTGCTCCACCTTGGGTAGAGATTTCTGGCTGGAAAGTGATGTCGCTAAAACGTTTGTCTCGCAGTTTTAAAGGTTGCAATTTCAAGATACAGTTTGGGCATCAGAGCTCAATAAATTTAGTACTAGTGTGTGAGGTTAACAGGAGTGATCCTATGGAGAGACTGGGCTACGCCATATAAATGTGGAATTTATATCAGTTGACAGGTCAAACGTACTCTTTGTCCTTTTTGGTCACTTCATTATTATAGGCTAGTGGTGTTTGTGTGTTTTAATCACAGAGATGGGGGGGGGGGCATTGCACCTCGCTACACCCATCCACTGCTGACGGTAGAGGTTGTGTCTGTGTGTGTACACACAGACAGTGTAAACACACACAGTGTACACACACACACACATTGTACACACACACAGTGTAAACACACACAGTGTACACACACACAGATTGTACACACACAGAGTGTACACACACAGAGTGTACACACACACACAGTGTAAACACACACAGTGTACACAGACACAGTGTACACACACACAGTGTACACACAGTGTAAACACACAGAGTAAACACACACAGTGTAAACACAGTGTAAACACACACAGTGTACACACACAGAGTGTACACACACAGTGTACACAAACACGCATTGTGTACACACACACAGTGCACACACATATTGTGTACACACACATTATGTACACACATTGTGTACACACACAGTGTACACACACACAGTGTACACACTGTGCACACACACAGTGTACACACACACAGTGTACACACACTGTGCACACACACACATTGTACACACACATACAGTGTACACACAGTGTACACACACAGTGTACACACACACATACAGTGTACACACAGTGTACACACACACATACAATGTACACACAGTGTACACACACACACAGTGTACACACACAGTGTACACACACACACAGTGTACACACACACAGTGTACACACACAGTGTATACACAATAATGTCCACGTTGTTGTTGTAGCTGAGCCCACGCACCCAAGGGAGGGAGCAATGAAAATTAATCTAAATCAACTTAAACTCCAATCCCGCTCTGTGACGTCCCCACTCAGCATTACTTCATCGGCGTGAAACGCCAGGGGGAGGTGTACCTCGCTAGTGACGTCATGTCACCAAGGTATTACACCGCGCTCTTGAGCGTGACGTCACCTCCGCTTGTGTCACTGCCGATTGCGTTCCAGTGCCAATCCTTATTTGGGCAAAGCTACGCCCAGTGACGGCAACTCATTAACATAATTTATTCGTTAAAGCCGACGAGTTCATTGCCCACGACACATGGGACGAGTCACATTAACATTTATTTTCTATTTAGTTACGGAGCTGCTCATTGTGGGAGGAGCGTGTATCGTTCCCCGGATGTGACGTCATGTCGCCCGCTGCCGCGTGACGTCACGAGGTAACAGGAAGCTATCGCTTCCTGCACTGAAATCCGAGGTGAGAAATTCTCATTGCGATTGTGGTTGTTGTGGTGGTTGTTGTTGTTTACCAAGGTAGAGCCTCTCTCTCGTAGGGATGTCAGTTGAGTAGCAGCGAGCATGGGAATCGATGTCCAGGTTGGAACTTTACAGCGCGGGGCCTAGCCACGCGGGGCCTTGCCTCCTGCCCTCGCCTGATTGCGTTTGCTTTAATTATCTCGCTTAAGTTTAATCTGTCTTCACCCGGCTCGCCACTTTGTAACTTTGTTTTATTGTAAATATTCACGCAGTTTTTATTTTCGTTCTTTTGTTACCAGGCCAAGCCCGCTTGAGCTGCTATACCGCTCTTGTTATCAGAAGCGACCTGCCCACAACAACACAAGGTGAGGCTTTGTCAACGTGTGTGAATATTTTGACTTAAAACTTTGGTGACTGCAGGAATTAATATTCTTGGTTCTTTCGGTAAAGTCACGTAGATAGAAAATAAACTAAAATAAGATAATAAATTAAAAGAAAAAGAAAAAAATTGAAAATGAAGCAAAAACCCCACGACGTTTCGATCTCAACACAAGTGGTCTTTATCTTATTGAATTTAATCTGTTATTTGTATTTTCTATCTACGTGACTTTACTGAAAGAACCAACAATACGTGCGTCAATGTATCGGTCAAAGACGCGAAGCGCGTGCCGCTGTTGACTCTGAATGTGTGGAGGGGAACACCTTCACCACGGGGAGAGAGAGACAGACACGGATAGCCTCGGCTGTGTTGATTGATCCTCGATTCATTACTTGGTGGAGTGAGGAAGAATTAATGCTGAGCAGATGAAGGTAGCCAGGCATGGTTCTGGTCACACCGCCACCTGTTTACTCATGGCAGTGTGTGACAGTGTCAAGTTTGTGTTTGCAGTAAAGTCGATTAACTCTGTTGAACACGAGGTTATATCAAAACAATAGTTTATTTCAGTTTTCCTCTGGAACTTTATATGAATGGAAACAGGAGGTGAACACAGCACACACATTCAGCTGAAGTCGGAACTGTACATCCCCATCATTCAAGGACATATGAGCCTGGACTCACACCTGAGTTGCGATTAAACATTAATTTATGCATTTCTGCACAACACAAATAGTATTGTTTTCAACACCCTTTGCTATGTCAGCTGAATTTAGCTTTCATAAATATTCATTTTGTAGTCAGACAGCCAAATTTGTGTGCTTAGAGTTTTGAGTTAACATTAATCTTGAAGATATGAAGGCTTCCAGGCATATTAATGACATTTTCCCTCTCATTGTGTGCCATAACAGCCCGTGGAGAGAAGCCCTTCAGGTGCAGTGTGTAAGGCGTTTGCACGTTCATCAAATCTGATAATTTTGGGAAACTTTTTCACTACATCATGAATATATTAATAAGTATAGACGTGTAAGTCACGTGTGCATTCCTCTGTGCCTGACGTGTAGATGGTGTGGATATTCTTTTTTTCTGTCTGCAGCTGACGCTTCCTCTGCAGAATTGGTCTGATGGAGCAAAGGCACTCAGCGCAGCTCGGTACGACAAGTCAACAATGCGACCAGCGTGCATACAGCACGGACCGGACTGGAAATCTGACACGGCACCAGAGAAGTCACACAGGAGAGAAACCCTTCAAATGTACTGTGTGTAACAAGGCATTTGCATGGCCATCAGTTTTTCAGAACCAACAGAGAACACACACGGGAGAGAAACCCTTCAGGTGCACGATGTGCGGGATGGCGTTTGCACAGTCATGTAATCTTGTAACACACCAGAGAACACACACGGGAGAGAAACCCTTCAAGTGCACTGTGTGTGGGAAGGCGTTTGCACAGTCATCTGCTCTTAAAACACACCAGAGAACACACACGGGAGAGAAACCCTTCAAGTGCAGTGTTTGTGGGAATACATTTTCAGGTTCATTTGCTCATAAAACACACCAGAGAACACACACGGGAGAGAAACCCTTCAAGTGCAGTGTTTGTGGGATGGCATTTTCATGGTCATCTGCCCTTAAAAAACACCAGAGAACACACACGGGAGAGAAACCCTTCAGGTGCACTGTGTGCGGGATCGCGTTTGCACAGTCACCACATCTTCAAGTACACCAGAGAACACACACGGGAGAGAAACCCTTCAAGTGCAGTGTGTGCATGAAGGCATTTGCACAGTCATCTGCTCTTGTAACACACCAGAGAACACACACGGGAGAGAAACCCTTCAAGTGCAGTGTTTGTGGGAAGGCATTTTCACGGTCATCTGCTCTTAAAAAACACCAGAGAACACACACGGGAGAGAAACCTTTCAGGTGCACTCTGTGCGGGAAGGCGTTTGCACATTCATCAAATCTTCAAGTACACCAGAGAACACACACGGGAGAGAAACCCTTCAAGTGTACTCTGTGCGGGAAGCCGTTTGCAGATTCATCAAATCTTCAAGTACACCAGAGAACACACACGGGAGAGAAACCCTTCAGGTGCACTCTGTGCAGGAAGGCGTTTGCACAGAAACTACATCTTCAAGTGCACCAGAAAACACAAAAGCATCAGAAGATCCACAAGGAGTGGAGTCTGAAATCAGCTTGTGAAAGTCAAAGTGCCGCAATGAGCCTATCCCTCATGAAACAAGAACCGGACGAAAATCCCAGCTTGGGCACTTTTAAAGGTATCAAGGTGAAATATGAAGAGATGATGGTGAAATGTGAAGAAGTGATGAGCGATGAAGTGAAGGTAAAATGTGAAGATTCAACTCCAAAATGGGACCTTCACATCGTGAAGCAGGAGGAGAATTCTGACTGTGAGGCAGAGTGAGGCAACTCCCAGCAGTTTGTGGAAGTGGAGGTGTGGGTGGACTTGCTCCTAGACAATACAAAGTCAAGTGGAGACCCGGTAGATGTGTAAGCCAGAGACGATGTCGCTACAATAGATGCACCTTTGTCACAGGCCCTTAATGACAAGAATGTGAAGTTGCACACTTTGTGGGCCCATGGGTTGGGTAGATCTCTAACCAGGAGCAAGAGCCAATAAGCTCCCAAGCATTCACTATGTTATAATAATTGCTTTTACATGGTGCTTGCTTAATCGCCTCAGCAACTCGGAGTTTTGTGTCGTACCTCGTCTGAAACACTCGAAGAGCATCCCCAAGTAGCAGCTGCCCCTGTGTGGCACAAGGTGGTGGCCCTGCACCGGCCTGCATGTGGACAAGAGCCTGTCAGTAGGGGGCGATGATTGATGTGTCATCTCAGTTGTGTAGTTTGTAGGTAATGTTTAGAATTTGCTACATTTTCACTCAGACGCCAGCATGCAATGGCCTCGTTTTGAATGACACAATAGTATGTTTTACATACACTGTGAAGCAGACTTTGCAACTTTTTTGTAAAAGCTTCTTGTTAATACGATATAACGTGATGCAGGATATTTCACTGCAGTAATCCAATTGTGTTAATATGCCTGTCAATAATTTAGAATGAATACTTGTCTGGTTTTGTGCATACTTGTAACATTTCATCTATAAGGGTCAAACATTGAATAAGTGATGTTAGGACAAAGTGTGTGTTTGAAAGTAACCTGTACAGAGAACTCAGGTGAGACCCGTTCTTCTTGTGATACAGGCCAAAGGGTACTTTTGTGTTTCACGAAGCGTCTGCCTCTGGAGCAACTCATTGTCTTTGAAATAGGTAGCACGCTCGGATCATTCATCAGTTACAAGGCATACCACTTGAAAGTTACACGTATGGGAGGAGGTACATTCTCTTCAACACGAATTGTAGTTTTGTCTTACGTGTTGACGTAGATTTTGTCTAACTAGGACTAGAAATGCTCCTTGCTGATTCACGTCTGGATGTTCGTTACCTATCGGTTGAAGCAAACCGCACTGTTGTTGTTGAGACGCTGTGCACCAATAAGGGTCCAACACATTGACGGCCTTCAGGCCAGGAAAGTCACAGCATTTGCACACGAAGGACGCATTCACGCAAGCACCCCATGCTCCGTTTTGAAGTTTTAAAATGAAACATCTTTGAATTGTGTTGTGTTTTGAATTAGATGATTTTATTTCTTCATTAAAAGCTTGTATCAATTTACATCTGGAAGACTTCATTGAAAAGGACATTTCGTGTGAATTTTCTCTCGTCATTAAGTAGATGGCCTTGCCGGGGGTTCGGTTCAATGTGGACACAAACAGTGTACACACACACAGTGTACACACACAGTGTACACACAATGTACACACACAGTGTATATACACACAGTGTATACACAGTGTACACACACAGTGTATACACAGTGTACACATAGTGTACACACACACAATGTACACACACAGTGTACACACACACAGTGTACACACACAGTGTACACACTGTACATACAGTATATGCACAGTGTACACACACAGGGTACACACACAGGGTACACACACAGTGTACACACACAGTGTATATATAATTTCCACGTTGTTGCTGAGCCCACACACTCAAGGGAGGGAGTAATGGAAAATTAATCTAAATCAACAAACTCCAACTCTGTGACGTCACCACTCTGTATCACCTCATCGGCGTGAAACGCCAGGGGCAGGTGTACCTCGCTAGTGACGTCATGTGACCAAGGTATTCACCCCACCCCCGTCCACCGCGCTCTTGAGCTTGACGTCACCTCCGCCTGGGTCACTGCCGATATCGTTCCAGTGGCAATCCTTATTTGGGCAAAGCTACGCCCAGTGACTGGCGGCTCATTAACATAATGTGTCCGTTAAAGCCGTCGCGAGTTTATTGCGACGGGTTCAGCTCTCAAGCCCCCATCCCTCGACATATGGGCCGTAGTCATTAACATAATTTATTCAGTTAAAGAGTCGCTCGTGGGAGGGAAGTGACGTCATACTACTTCCTGCTGTCGCGAGGCAACAGGAAGCTGCCGTGTGCGCGCTTGCACTGAAATCCGAGGTGAGAAATTCTCATCGTTGTGGTGGTGGTGGTCGTTGTGGTGGTGGTGGTTGTTGTTGTTGTTTACCAAGGTAGAGCCTCTCTCTCGTAGGGATGTCAGTTGAGTAGCAGCGAGCATGGGAATCGATGTCCAGGTTGGAACTTTACAACGCGGGGCCTAGCCACGCGTGGCCTTGCCTCCTGCCCTCGCCTGATTGCGTTAACTTTAATTATCTCGCTTAAGTTTAATTTGTCTTCACCCGGCTCGCCACTTTGTAACTTTGTTTTATTGTCAATATTCACGCAGTTTTTATTTTCTTTTGTTACCAGACCAAGCCCGCTTGAGCTGCTATACCGCTCTTGTTATCAGAAGCGACCTGCCCACAACAACACAAGGTGAGGCTTTGTCAACGTGTGTGAATGTTTTGACTTAAAACTTTGGTGACTGCAGGAATTAATATTCTTGGTTCTTTCGGTAAAGTCACGTAGATAGAAAATAAAATTAAAATAACAGATAATTTTTTTTTTTTACAATGAAGCAAAACACCCCACGACGTTTCTATGGCAACATTAATGTTGAAGATGCGAGGGCTTACAGGAATATTTATGACATTTGCCCTTTCATTGCGTGCCATGACAGTGCTGTTTGCACAGTCACACAGAGTCACTGTAAGATGTTTTTCTTGGTCGTGTTTTAGTTTGTTTTGCTTGTTGTGGTTGCACCCGATTCAAGAGCCAAATGGCTCACGGGACTATAACCAAAATAAATCAAACTGAAAATCAAAAAACTGAAACCGCGTGATGAATTTGGGAAAGTTTTTCACTGCATCTCCAAATACATATAAAAGGCAAAGTTGTGATTGTGTGTGTTGTCTGTTCAAAATGTTTAGCGTACTTCCCGACATGCAACAAACTGGAAATTTGCCATGTGGGTACTTTCCAGACTGTACACCGTGCAAACATTATACAAATACACTTTTGTGTTTTTGTTGGGGGGGGGAGCTCAATAATGTATAGATTTTTTGCACGGCAAGTGACCTGTGATGTCAAATCTGTCACGTGACCCTCGCATGTGGAAGCGTCACGCATTGTAGTGTAGCGGTTAGTGTTGTCTGTGTGTGTGTCTGTGTGTGTCTGTGTGTGTGTCTGTGTGTGTGCGTCTCTGTGTGTGGAAGCGTCGCGCATTGTAGTGTAGCGGTTAGCGTTGTCTGTGTGTGTGTCTGTGTGTGTCTGTGTGTGTGTGTCTGTGTCTCTGTGTGTGTGTATCTGTGTGTGTGTCCGTGTGTATCTGTGTGTGTGGAAGCGTCACACATTGTAGTGTAGCGGTTAGCGCTATGCTGCGCTACAAACCCGGCGACCCGAGTTCGATTCCCGCTCACGGCCACCACCGGCGACGATTATTTGAACCGATTCTGGGCCTCCCTTAGGTCGACTCAGCCTCAAACGAGTAACTGCTGTGGTGTGAACATCGCCACTGGGGAGACAAAGGTGGCCGAACGTGGTGAATCCAAGTCCCGGGCGAAGCCGGGTAGTACAGCTAGTCGTGAATATATGAATCAATATAGACGTGTAAGTCACGTGTGACTGTATATATTCATTCCTCCATGGCTCGATACTGACGTGTAGATGGTGTGGATATTCTTATTTTCTGTCTGCAGCTGACGCTGGTCTGATGGAGCAAAGGCACTCAGCACAGCAGCTTGGTACGACAAGTCAACAATGCGACCAGCGTGCATACAGCACGGATCGGACTGGAAATTTGACACAGCACCAGAGAACTCACACAGGAGAGAAACCCTTCAAGTGCACTGTGTGTGACAAGGCATTTGCATGGCCATCAGTTCTTGAGACCCACCAGAGAACACACACGGGAGAGAAACCCTTCAAGTGCACTGTGTGTGGGAAGGCATTTTCACAGTCATCTGCTCTTAAAACAAACCAGAGAACACACACGGGAGAGAAACCCTTCAGGTGCAGTGTGTGTGGGAAGACATTTTCAGATTCATCTACTCTTAAAACACACCAGAGAACACACACAGGAGAGAAACCCTTCAGGTGCAGTGTGTGTGGGAAGACATTTTCATGGTCATCCGCTCTTAAAACACACCAGAGAATACACACGGGAGAGAAACCCTTCAAGTGCAGTGTGTGTGGGAAGGCATTTTCAGATTCATCTCATCTTCAAAGACACGAGAGAACACACACGGGAGAGAAACCCTTCAAGTGCAGTGTGTGTGGGAAGACATTTTCAGATTCATTTGCTCTTAAAACACACCAGAGAACACACACGGGAGAGAAACCCTTCAAGTGCAGTGTGTGTGGGACGGCATTTTCAGATTCATTTGCTCTTAAAACACACCAGAGAACACACACGGGAGAGAAACCCTTCAAGTGCAGTGTGTGTGGGACGGCATTTTCATGGTCATCAGCTCTTAAAACACACCAGAGAACACACATGGGAGAGAAACCCTTCAAGTGCACTGTGTGTGGGAAGACATTTTCATATTCATCTACTCTTAAAAAACACCAGAGAACACACACGGGAGAGAAACCCTTCAAGTGCAGTGTGTGTGGGAAGACATTTTCAGATTCATCTGCTCTTAAAACACACCAGAGAACACACACAGGAGAGAAACCTTTAAGGTGCAGTGTGTGTGGGAAGACATTTTCACATTCATCTACTCTTAAAAAACACCAGAGAAGACACACGGGAGAGAAACCCTTCAGGTGCAGTGTGTGTGGGAAGGCATTTTCAGATTCATCTACTCTTAAAACACACCAGAGAACACACACGGGAGAGAAACCCTTCAAGTGCAGTGTGTGTGGGAAGGCATTTTCACGGTCATCTGCTCTTAAAACACACCAGAGAACACACACGGGAGAGAAACCTTTCAGGTGCACTCTGTGTGGGAAGGCATTTTCAGATTCATCTCATCTTCAAAGACACCAGAGAACACACACGGGAGAGAAACCCTTCAAGTGCTGTGTGTGTGGGAAGACATTTTCAGATTCATTTGCTCTTAAAACACACCAGAGAACACACACGGGAGAGAAACCCTTCAAGTGCAGTGTGTGTGGGACGGAATTTTCATGGTCATCAACTCTTAAAACACACCAGAGAACACACACGGGAGAGAAACCCTTCAAGTGCACTGTGTGTGGGAAGACATTTTCACATTCATCTACTCTTAAAAAACACCAGAGAAGACACACGGGAGAGAAACCCTTCAGGTGCAGTGTGTGTGGGAAGGCATTTTCAGATTCATCTACTCTTAAAACACACCAGAGAACACACACGGGAGAGAAACCCTTCAAGTGCAGTGTGTGTGGGAAGGCATTTTCACGGTCATCTGCTCTTAAAACACACCAGAGAACACACACAGGAGAGAAACCTTTAAGGTGCAGTGTGTGTGGGAAGACATTTTCAGATTCATCTACTCTTACAATACACCAGAGAACACACACTGGAGAGAAACCCTTCAAGTGCAGTGTGTGTGTGAAGGCATTTTCACGGTCATCTGCTCTTGAAAAACACCAGAGAACACATATGGGAGAGAAACCCTTCAAGTGCAGTGTGTGCGGGAATGCATTTGCACATTCATTAAATCTTCAAGTACACCAGAGAACACAGAAGCATCAGAATATCCACAAGGAGTGGAGTCTGAAATCAGCTTGTGAAAGTCAAAGTGCCGCAATGAGCCCATCCCTCATGAAACAAGAACCGGACGAAAATCCCTGCTTGGACACTTTTAAAGGTATCGAGGTGAAATATGAAGAGGTGATGGTGAAATGTGAAGAGGTGATGGTGAAGAGCGAAGAAGTGAAAGTGAAATGTGAAGAAGATTCAACTCTAAAATGGGACCTTCACATCGTAAAGCAGGAGGAGAATTCTGACTCTGAGTCAGAGTGAGGCAACTCCCAGCAGTTCGTGGAAGTGGAGGTGTGGGTGGACTTACTCCAAGACAATACAAAGTCAAGTGGAGACCCGGTAGATGTGTAAGCTTGAGATGATGTCGCTCCAATAGATGCACCTTTGTCACAGGCCTTTAATGACAAGAATGTGAAGTTGGACACTCAGTTCCTAGTTCAACTTGCAGAGTAAGGGCGGCCAGGCTTTGTGGGCCCGTGGGTTGGGTAGATTTGTAACCAGGAGCGAGAGACAATAAGCTCCCAAGCATTCACTATGTTATTATAATTGCATTTACACGGTGCTTGCTTAATCGCATCAGCAACACGGAGTTTTGTGTCGTACCTCGTCTGAAACACTCAAAGAGCATCCCGAAGTAGCAGCTGCCCCTGTGTGGCACAAGGTGTGGCCCTGCACCGGCCTGCATGTGGACAAGAGCCTGTCAGTAGGGGGCGATGATTGATGCGTCATCTCAGTTGTGCTGTTTGTAGGCAATCTTGATTCGAAACTTTCGTGACTGCAGGAATCCACACACTTGAGTTATTTCGGTAAAGTCACCACGTGGGTAGCAACATAACAGACCACGGCGTTTAGATCACAACACAAGGAATCGTCATCAGGTGGGACAACCACAGCAAGAGAAACTGCTGAAGAAGTAGGCGCGTACTCCAGCAGTTTCTTCTTATTGCTGCTGTGCTTGTCCCACCTGATGACGATTGCTTGTGTTGCCATCGAAACGCCGTGATTTATTATTTGTAGCGTAATGTTTAGAGTTTGCTACATTTTGACCCAGATGCCAGCATGCAACGGCCTACTCGTTTTGAATGACGCAACAATAGTACGTTGTACATTCACTGTTAAGCAGACGGTGCGTATTTGTAAAATAACTTCTTGTTAATACGATGTAACGTGATGCAGTCAATTTCGCTGCAGTAATTCAATGTTGCTAATATGTCCGTCAATGATTTAGAATGAATACTTGTCTGATTGTGCGCGTACATGTAATATTTTGTCTGAGGGTCACACATTGAATAAGTGATGTTAGGACAAAGTGTGTGTGTGTTTTGGAAGTAACCTGTACAGAGAACTCTTGTGTTTCACGAAGCGTCTGCCTCTGGAGCAACTCATCGTCTTTGAAATAGGGAGCACGCTCGGATCATTCATCAGTTACAAGGCATACCACTCGAAAGTTACACGTATAGGAGGAGGTACATTCTCTACAACACGAATTGTAGTTTTGTCTTACGTGTTGACGTAGATTTTGTCTAACTAGGACTAGAAATGCTCCTTGCTGATTCACGTCTGGATGTTCGTTACCTATCGGTTGAAGCAAACCCCACTGCTGTTGTTGAGACGCTGTGCACCAATAATGGTCCAACACATTGACGGCCTTCAGGCCAGGAAAGTCACAACATTTCCGGCACACGAAGGACGCATTCACGCAAGTACCCCATGCTCCGTTTTGAAGTTTTAAAATGAAACATCTTTGACTTGTGTTGTGTTTTGAATTAGATGATTTTATTTCTTCATTAAAAGCTTGTATCAATTTACATCTGGAAGACTTCATTGAAAAGGACATTTCGTGTGAATTTTCTCTCGTCATTAAGTAGATGGCCTTGCCGGGGGTTCGGACACAAACAGTGTACACACAGTGTACACACACACAGTGTACACACACAATGTACACACAGTGTACACATGCACACAGTGTACACACACACAGTGTATACACACATACCGTACACACACACACAGTGTACACGCACACTGTACACGCACACAGTGTACACGCACACAGTGTACACGCACACAGTATATACACTGTACACATACACAGGGTATACACTGTACACACAGTGTACACACATACAGTGTACACACACAGTGTATATACACACACAGTGACACACACAGTGACACATAGTGTACACACAGAGTGTACACACACACACAGTGACACAACAACAACCGCCATTCGCCACTAAGTGGCGGTGACGTCACCACGACGCTTGTGCCAGGCACAGTGACACACAGTGTACACACACACACACTGTGTACACACACTGTACACACACACAGTGCACACTGTGTGTACGTGTACACACAGTGTACATGTACACACAGTGTACACGTACACAGTGTACACGTACACAGTGTACGCACACAGTTTACATACACATAGTGTGTACACAATAGTTTCAGTTGATATATATTGGTATACCCCTGTGAGCCATTCGGCTCTTGAATCAAGTGCAACCACAACAAACACAAACAAGAACAAGAAACACATCTTAAAGTTACTACTTTGTGTGACTCTGCAAACAGAAAATCCATGAAAAAAACAGCAAAATGTTCTTGAAAAAAGCACCGTACACCAACGCTGTGTGCTAAAAATCCCAGTGGGATGCAATGTCCACGTTGTTGTTGCTGAGTTCAAGGGAGGGAGCAATGGAAAATGAATCTAAACCAACTTAAACTCCAATCCCGCTCTGTGACGTCACTACTCAGCATCACCTCATCGGCGTGAAACGCCAGGGTGAGGTGTACCTCGCCAGTGACGTCATGTCACCAAGGTATTCACCCCACCCCGTCTACCGCGCCCTTGAGCGTGACGTCACCTCTGCCTGGGTCAACTTGCGTTATCTGTTCAAGTACAATCCTTATTTGGGCAAAGCTACGCCCGGTGACTGGCGGCTCATTAACATAATGTGTTCGTGTCGACCGTCGCGAGTTTATTGCGACGTATGGGCCGGACTCATTAACATAATTTATTTAAATTAAGACCCGCTCGTTGCGGGAGGGGAGTGTTCTTGTACCATGCAAGTGACGTCACTCCTGCTGCTGCGTGACGTCACGAGGTAACAGAAATCTGCCGCTCCGCGCGTGAACTGAAATCCGAGGTGAGAAATTCTCATCGCGGTTGTGGTGGTGGTTGTGGTGGTGGTGGTTGTGGTGGTGGTGGTTGTTGTTGTTTACCAAGGTAGAGCCTCTCTCTCTCAGGGATGTCAGTTGAGTAGCAGCGAGCATGGGAATCGATGTCCAGGTTGGAACTTTACAACGCGGGGCCTAGCCACGCGGGGCCTTGCCTCCTGCCCTCGCCTGATCGTGTTTGCTTCAATTATCTCGCTTAGTTGAGCAATCTTTGTAAGAAAGTAATCTACCAGGCTATGCGTTTATTGTGTGTTGACCGACTCTCTGTGTTGCATTGCATTACATTTCCAAGTTTTACTCAGTTTGTTTGATTAAGTGTGCTTTTGATTTAAAGCTTTCGTGACTGCAGGGATTAATATTATTGGTTCTTTTGGTAAAGTCACCACCACGTAGAAGGGAAACAATAAAATAATAAAAATATAAAACAATAAAATTATCACGACGTTTCGACTGCAACACAAGAAGCAATCATCATCAGGTGTGAAAACCATCAGCAAGAAAATGTTCATGTGTTGCTGTGGTTTTCACACCTGATGATGATTGCTCGTCTTGCAGTCGAAACGTCGTGAGAATTTTATTGTTTTATATTTTTATTATTTTATTGTTTCCCTTCTACGTGGTGACTTTACCGAAAGAACCAAGATTATAAGTGAGCTTTCTCTCTCTCTGCGTGTGCTCGTGTTATTATTATTTCCTGCAGTCACCAAAGTTCCAAATCTCTCATTGACACAAGGCCGTAATGATAATATGTTATAATAGTTATAATATATATTGGTGGGGGACATATCCCCCCCCAATAATCAAATATGCTCAAAATATATTGCTATAAAAATATTATTTCATATAATAATTGCTATGCTATGTTAATAAAAACAATATGCTAAACCTTGGCCACAAAATGTGGACTTGTCTTCATGTAACAATGCGTAGATTTGTGTTTGTATGATTGCGTTGTACTTTATGAATCCCTAATCTCTGCCATTACATACTATGAAACAAGAAAAGTTAAAAAATAAACAACAGAGCAATGTAATACAATACAATATTATACAATATTGTTAGTGAAATTTTTCAATATTTTAGAAATTAGTTTTCAAATTTAGATTTTCTTTCTGGGGGGGGGAGACCCCAGAGCCCCTGGTAGATTTGTTCCCCCCCCAATGTTGACTCCATGGCTACGGCCTTGCATTGACTCGCGAATTTCTCTACACCCCCTCCCCTCTCTCTGCCCCCCTCTCTCTCTCTATTTAAGGCCTCGACACAGAGACGTTGTTTCTCTGTGTGCCTACAGTGAGGGAAAACAGTATTTGTTCCCCTGCTGATTTTGTACGTTTGCCCACTGACAAGGAAATGATCAGTCTATAATTTTAATGGTAGGTTTATTTAAACAGTGAGAGACAGAATAACAACAATAAAATCCAGATAAACGCATGTCAAAAATGTTATAAATTGATTCGCATTTTAATGAGGGAAAGTATTTGACCCCCTCTCAATCGGAAAGATTTCTGGCTCCCAGGTGTCTTTTATACAGGTAACGAGCTGAGATTAGGAGCACACTCTTAAAGGGAGTGCCCCTTATCTCAGCTCGTTACCTGTATAAAAGACACCTGTCCATAGAAGCAATCAATCAATCAAATCCCAAACTCTCCACCATGGCCAAGACCAAAGAGCTCTCCAAGGATGTCAGGGACAAGATTGGAATGGGCTACAAGATCATTGCCAAGCAGCTTGGTGAGAAGGTGACAACAGTTGGTGCGATTATTCGCAAATGGAAGAAACGCAAAAAAACTGTCAATCTCCTTCGGCCTGGGGCTCCATGCAAGATCTCACCTCGTGGAGTTGCAATGGTCATGAGAACGGTGAGGAATCAGCCCAGAACTACACGGGAGGATCTTGTCAATGATCTCAAGGCAGCTGGGACCATAGTCACCAAGAAAACAATTGATAACACACTTCACCGTGAAGGACTGAAATCCTGCAGCGCCTGCAAGGTTTCCTTGCTCAAGAAAGCACATATACATGCCCGTCTGAAGTTTGCCAATGAACATCTGAATGATTCAGAGGACAACTGGGTGAAAGTGTTTTGGTCGGATTAGACCAAAATGGAGCTCTTTTGCATCAACTCAACTCGCCGTGTTTGGAAGAGGAGGAATGCTGCCTATGACCCCAAGAACACCATCCCCACCGTCAAACATGGAGGTGGAAACATGCTTTGGGGTGTTTTTCTACTAAGGGGACAGGACAACTTCACCGCATCAAAGGGACGATGGACGGGGCCATGTACCGTCAAATCTTGGGTGAGAACCTCCTTCCCTCAGCCAGGGCATTGAAAATGGATGGTGGATGGGTATTCCAGCATGACAATGACCCAAAACACACGGCCAAGGAAACAAAGGAGTGGCTCAAGAAGAAGCACATTAAGGTCCTGGGGTGACCTAGCCAGTCTCCAGACCTTAATCCCATAGGAAATCTGGAGGGAGCTTAAGGTTCGAGTTGCCAAACGTCAGCCTCGAAACCTTAATGACTTGGAGAAGATCTGCAAAGAGGAGTGGGACAAAATCCCTCCTGAGATGTGTGCAAACCTGGTGGCCAACTACAAGAAACGTCTGACCTCTGTGATTGCCAACAAGGGTTTTGCCACCAAGTACTAAGTCATGTTTTGCAGAGGGGTCAAATACTTTTTTCCCACATTAAAATAAATTTATAACATTTTTGACATGCGTTTATCTGGATTTTTGTTGTTATTCTGTCTCTCACTGTTCAAATAAACCTTCCATTAAAATTATAGACTGATCATTTCTTTGTCAGTGGGCAAACGTACAAAATCAGCAGGGGATCAAATACTTTTTTCCCTCATTGTATGTGTGTATCTCTCTGTGTGTCTCTGTGTTATCTCTCTGCCTATGTGTCTCCGTGTCTGTGTTTTGTCTCTCTTTCAAATTGAGCAATCTTTGGAAGAACGTTATCAACCAGGTGGGGTGTTGCCTCTTATGTTGGCCGACTCTCTGTGTTGTATTGCATTACATTTCTATTCTAGATTTTAAAGCTTTCGTGACTGCTAGGATCCATACTCTTTGGTTCTATTGGGTAAAGTCATGTAGGTAAAAAAATTAAATAACAAAAACCACGACGTTTCGGCCACAACACAAGCGGCCTTCATCAGGTGAAGGGACGAGACTGTCTGGAGGACATCGCTGGAGTGGAAAAAGCCACGCGCAGATCACGACCTTTAAGCTGTGTGAGAAGAAACAAAGCGCCTTGACAAAGGAATTAGGATATAATTTAGCATTGAAATGGCTCATTGAAATAGCTAAGTTAAAGTATACACATCCGCAGAGGCACCCCTTGACAAAGGAATTAGCATAGAATTTAGCATTGAAATAGCTGAGTGATGTTCTGTGCATGTGGACAAGAGCCTGTCAGTAGGGGGCAATGATTGATGCGTCATCTCGGTTGTGTAGTTTGTCGGCAATCTTGATTCGAAGCTTTCGTGACTGCAGGAATCCATACTCTCTCGTTATTTCGGTAAAGTCATCACGTGGGTAGAAACATAACAGATAACGGCGTTTAGATCACAACACAAGCAATCGTCATCAGGTGGGACAACCACAGCAAGAAGAAGACGCTGAAGTAGGCGCCTACTTCAGCAGTTTTGTCTTCTTGCTGCTGTGGTTGTCTCACCTGATGACGATTGCTTGTGTTACGATCTAAACTCCGTGATCTATTATTTGTAGCTAATGTTTAGAATTTGCTACATTTTGACCCAGACGCCAGCATGCAATGGCCTACTCGTTTTGAATGACACTGCAATAGTTTGTTGTACATACACTGTTAAGCAGGAGTTGCGTATTTTTAAAATAGCTTCTTGTTAATACGATGTAACCTGATGCAGTATATTTCACTGCAGTAATTAAATTTTGTTAATATGCCTGTCAATAATTACGAATGAATACTTGTCTGTGCGTATTTTAAATGTTATTCTTTTATAAGGTGATGTTGATATCGAAAACTGACACATAGCTGGCATGCCATAAATAGGAAATTAACTCTGCTTATTCGAATCAATGTATTCATATATGTTGATAAACTGTTTCAAGCAGATTTTGTCTCTTAACGGCGACTACAGGGACCACGTGATTGTTTAAAAATGTCTTTGATTATAACTATAATTGCCTACAATTCGTCATGTGTAGCTTATTTAGACTACAATTTATTCACTACCCAAAATGTATTTACTTGAAAACATAGAGCTGATATTTGTAAGCAGTCTTTTTTATTTATACGTTTGAAAAAATATATTTGCACAAATTGAACTTGTTCAGATACAAGGTGAATTCACAAGGCTTTGTAAAAAATCCAATATTTCAGAATTTTGCCTTAACGGAGAATATTTAAAAAAATGTTGGTAACAATAAAGATTCAGAAATATATATTGTGCCGTGTCTACAATTTTATTGTAAAGTGGAATTGGTAAAAAAAAATGTATTTGTACACGTATAGGCGTTGTGGTCAATAAGTCTGGTGACACAGAGGAATTGTGGTCCATAAGTCTGGTGACACAGAGGCATTGTGGTCCATAAGTCTGGTGACACACAAGTTTCATTTATTAGGTATAGCCCTGTGAGCCATGCGGCTCATAAGTCGGGTGCAACCGCAACAAACATAAGTCTGGTGACACAGAGGCGTTGTGGTCCATAAGTCTGGTGACAGAGGCGTTGTGGTCCATAAGTCTGGTGACACAGAGACGTTGTGGTCCATAAGTCTGGTGACACAGAGGCGTTGTGGTCCATAAGTCTGGTGACACAGAGGCATTGTGGTCCATAAGTCTGGTGACACAGAGGCGTTGTGGTCCATAAGTCTGGTGACACAGAGGCGTTGTGGTCCATAAGTCTGGTGACACAGAGGCGTTGAGGTCCATAAGTCTGGTGACAAAGGCGTTGTGGTCCATAAGTCTATGGGCTGTGTTGAGTCTATGGCAGTGTTGAGTCCATGGGTAGTGCTGAATCTATGGGCAGTGTTGAGTCTATGGGCAATGTTGAGTCTATGGTAGTGTTGAGTCTATGGTAGTGTTGAGTCTGTGGGTGGTAGTGTTGAGTCTATGGGTGGTAGTGTTGAGTCTATGGTAGTGTTGTGTCTATGGTAGTGTTGAGTCTATGGGTGGTAGTGTTGTGTCTATGGTAGTGTTGAGTCTATGGGTAGTGTTGAGTCTATGGTAGTGTTGAGTCTATGGTAGTGTTGAGTCTATGGGTGGTAGTGTTGTGTCTATGGTAGTGTTGAGTCTACAGTGAGGGAAAAAAGTATTTGATCCCCTGCTGATTTTGTACGTTAGCCCCATGCCAAAGAAATGATCAGTCTATAATTTTAATGGTAGGTTTATTTGAAGAGTAAGAGACAGAATAACAACAAAATCCAGAAAAACGCTTCGCTACGTGGCCACGAGTGACGGTGAAATATGAAGAAGGGGCGACCCTGAAGCGTGAAGGTCAGGAATCTTCTCCGGGTGCTCCTCCTCCCACGTTTGCAGGCGCCTATCACCGTCATCACAGCATCCCAATGGCAGTATTCTCGACACGAATATCTCGAGACTCAAGGAGGCTATTCTGGACAAATTCATTCGCGTTATTCTTATTATTATTGTAATCCTCATGTGTGTATGTTGAACTTCTTTCGCACAGTACGTAGCAAACCTTGCTATACATCCTAAATAGAAGAGTCATCCTATGCAGAGGCCGGTGCCTGCCAATAAATGTATAATTTCCACCCTCAAGCTCAGATGAGAGCCGTCAAATGTATATTTGACAATGGTGACACTTTGATTTGTGTTTCTGGATAAGGTTAACATATAGGTTGCATTTTGCATTCAGATGATTATACAGGAATACAGCTTCTGACCTTCAAGTGTGCATAACGTTAATTTTATTTAAGCCGAGATGCCATTCATTAATGTGAATGGAAATAAGCTCAAATATATGTTTTATGAAAGTATACCACATTGATGAAATGTATGGTGTGCATTATTGAAGGTCTGTGAACTTTCTAACAGTTTTCCTAGGAAGTGAAGAAACTTGTCAAGCATTTCTAAAACACTTTATATAAACAAGGTTAATGTTTTAATGGTATCTGTGAAAGCAGAGGATGGAGCTCTTTTTTCGTCAGCGGAGTACGGTGCCCACACTCCTCTTACACAGCAACTCTTTGAGTTATGGATCACGCAGAGATCGTAAAACTCTGCACGCCCGACTTGCAGGGCAGCACTGTGGTGTCTGTAAGAGCATTCATTTTGATCTATGCACGTAGTCTTCAGTCTCGGTGGTGCTTTCCTGGGTAAATATTCTAATGAAATATGGATAATGAACGTTAGCAACTGCTCAATCTGCTGTGTGTATATTTACATTTCTGCTCTAATTTGATGCGTGAGAAGGGGAGATCCATTTTTCACTTAATGGGAACCAGTCTTCCCGAAAAAAGACTGCAGTATAGTGGTTGTACAAATATACTTACAGCTTTGTTGAACAGCACCACTCACCTTCATTACAGTGGAGATAACCCATGTATATCAGTTCACCAACATTGATCTGTTGTTCACACATTACTAAGGTTGTGGTTATGGTGGTGGAAACAGAAAAATGCATTTGTGGGGGCTACCGTCCCCCGCCATCACCGAATTGTCGGGGCCGTTGGCCCCCGACTCCCCCGTTAAATTCATACCACTACCACAACTGCAACACCCGTTGTATGATTATGCCCGTGGGTACCCGTGTACCTCACGGCGCAGCTCTACTCACGCAGTAACCACCGCCAGCAGCATCGCGTGCTTGAATTGTGTAATCTTGTTTCATTTACCTTCGCAGCTGGTCGGAAGCAACTAATTAGGCCACGCTGCGCAATTCCCGCTCACCAATTGATCTCTACACGCTACACGCGTGGCGCGTGCCGTGAGCGCCGCTGCTCCTGCACGTCCCCGTACTGGCGCGGGCGAAGTGCAACCAGTACCACACAATGCAGAGGCTCACCACACCACGCACGAGTGCATTTAATGATCGAAGGACCCGTACTTTAATTCCCAGGGCGATAGCACGTTGCTGCTGCCCCGGCATGCGCGTCAAGCCCCGAGTGGACTCACCCGTGCGAGCGTAAACACATGGGTAAAATTACTCACTCACGCGCAAACAAAAGAATCACCGCGGGCAGGCTCGCCACACCACGCACCACCCCTCCGTACTCACAGAGACAACACGATACGGTTTATACCCTACGGACGGTTTATTCCCCACGAATAAACGAACTAGACTGTGCGTGTCAGTACGGACCAGCAGGACAGGTCTAACCTATCTCGCTACTGCCTGATACTTAATCGACCTGTCTGCCCTCTATTTTCTCTCCCCGTGCTTCCCCAAAGCGTCCCTTTTTATCCTCCTTTCAAAGCCCTCGCACCGCCCATCCGCGGTGCATCACGGGTCAGGCCGTTAATCTGCGGTGCATCATGGGTAGGGCCGTTAATTCGCGGTGCATCATAGGTAGGGCCGTTAATCCACGGTGCATCATGGGTAGAGACGCTAACCTGCGGTGCACCATGGGTAGAGACGCTTAACCCGCGCTGCCCCGCTCCCCACCTGTCTGCTGGTCCGCGTGTGTCCTAGGCATCTCCTCACTGCAGTTCTCAGCGAGTTCTCCGTGGTCATTTAATTCTAAGTTAAGCCACGGCGCCGCAGTGCCATTTGGCCTGGGGGGGGGGGGGGTGCCTGCCAATTCCCTAACCCTGAGAAACCGTGGAGCACCCCCACGAGGGGGCCTCTCGGGTAACAACTCAGGGCAGGTACCCCCCCCCCTCCCCATGAGGCCCTACTTGAGTGTGTGTGTGTTTAGGTGGGGGGGGGGGCAGAGGAAGTGCTGTGATGGGAGCCGGGTGGCTTCTCGGTCGCAGCAGCACAGCGACTGCCCCGGTTTCGACGGAGCGGCTTCTCTGTTGTGGCACCACAATGGCAATTGTCATCCCGGCCGAGGGGCGCCTGACAGCGAGGGACATCCGTCGCTTCATTACTGAGAACTTCCCCTTCTATCAGAACAATGACAAGAAGCGGGGAAACTCTGTCCGTCGCTGCCTCACGTTTGAAGACTGCTTCGTTAAAGTGCCCAGAAGGCCGGGCCAGCCGGGCAGAAGCAATCACTGGGTCGTGGACCCGGCGGCTGCGAACATCTTTGATGACGGCTCGTATCAGCGCAGGAGGAAGAGGTTCAAACGGTGCGGTGTGGTGTGGGGTGAGTGGGCGAATGACTGGATGGGTAGGTGAGTGGGTGGGTAGGTGAGTGAGTGGGTAGGTGAGTGGGTGGGTGAGTGGGTGGGTAGGTGAGTGGATGGGTAGGTGTGTGGGCGAATGACAGGGTGGGTAGGTGAGTGGATGGGTAGGTGAGTGGGCGAATGACTGGGTAGGTAGGTGAGTGGATGGGTAGGTGAGTGGGTGGGTAGGTGAGTGGGTGGGTAGGTGAGTGAGTGGGTAGGTGAGTGAGTGGGCGAATGACTGGATGGGTAGATGAGTGGGTGGGTTGGTAGGTGAGTAGGTGGGTAGGTGAGTGGGTGGGTAGGTGAGTGGGTGGGTAGGTGAGTGAGTGGGCGAATGACTGGATGGGTAGATGAGTGGGTGGGTGGGTAGGTGAGTGGGCGAATGACTGAATGAGTAGATGAGTGGCTGGGTAGGTGAGTGGGTAAGTGAGTGAAAGGGTGGGTGAATCGGTTGGTGGGTGAGTGGGAGGGTGGGTGTGGATGTGTACTGTGATGCATCTGCCAATTGTCTCAAGTCAGTCAACCCATGGCATCTGGGTCTGTCCCGTGACCTGTCAGCGAACTTGGCCTAAGCTCCGTGGTGATCTCACGGGTGGTCGGGGCATTTAAACTGGAGCATGATGTGTGTGTGTCTGTGTGTGTCTGTGTGTGTGTCTGTGTGTGTGTGTGTCTGTGTGTGTCTGTGTGTGTGTCTGTGTGTGGCTGTGTGTGTGTCTGTGTGTGTCTGTGTGTGGGGGGGGGAGCGGTAGTGTAGTGGTTAGCGCTACGCTGCGCTACGAACCCGGCGACCCGAGTTCGATTCCCGCTCACGGCCACCACCGGTGACGATTATTTCAACCGGTCCTGGGCCTCCCCTAGGTCGACTCAGCCTCAAACGTGTAAATGTTGTGGTGTGAACATCGGGAGACAAAGGTGGCCGGACGTGGTGAATCCAAGTCCCGGGCGAAGCCGGGTAGTTAAAGCTCGTGCTGTTATATTCACAATCAGATGTTTTTATTTCGACTCGAGGAAAATCGGTGAAATCGGAAGCCAACGATAGGCCCCAGTTGTGGGCCCTTCTTAACCTGGTAACAAAATAATATTCTTAATCAGTGATGTCCTCACCTAAGCGTGTGAGACGAGACGGACGCACAAGACTCTAGTCTCCCGTTGCTGTACATCACTCACAGAGCACCACAGCGCCCCCCCCCCCCACCAGATCCACAACAGCGTTCGCCCCGCAAGACTAAGGCAGCTTCTCCGTGCCTCAGCTGGACCATCAACAACGGCAACATTTGTGTCAACAACAGCAGCAACAGCTAACTTGGCGCCTTTATCATTACGTCTTCAGCACGGCAGCAGCAGCAGCACGGAACAACTTCAGGGCATGACTCAGTCGCAACTCGCGTTTAAAATCGTCACGCAAGACGGCTCTCCGCGAGACGTCGCGGGCACACGGCGCGTCACTTTTCTCCCCCAATAAAACTCGGACAACGTGAATGCGTGGAAACGAGAAACGATGTCGGAACGCAACGGGGCATCGCAAATCGTAAAGATTTTTGCGAGAGCGAGAAAGAAAAGCTTCCTTCTAGACGTCGCCGCCGCGCGCCAACGACGGCACCAGCGTGAGCAGAAGCGCCGTGGCCCAAGCGGCACCGGGGCAGCAAGACGCCTTGCTGGTGGCAGTCGCCCGCCCCGCTGACGTCGTCGCCGCCGCTGACGTCGTCGCTGATGACGTCGTCGCCGCTGATGACGTCGCTGATGATGTCGTCGCCGCTGCAAAGGGGCAAGCGGAGAAACGAGACGTCAGTCGCCATCGCTATGATGAGAGCAATGTACGAGTACCGGGGGGCCTCTTACAACCCTCCGCCTCCTCCTCCATCTCCACCACCACCAACACCACCATCACCACCAACACCACCACCAACACCACCACCAACACCACCACCAACACCACCACCAACACCACCAACACCAACACCACCACCAACACCACCAACACCACCACCACCAACACCACCAACACCACTAACACCACCAACACCACTAACACCAACACCACCACCACCAACACCACCAACACCACCATCACCACCACCAACACCACTAACACCACCACCAACACCACCAACACCACCGCCACCATCTCCACCACCACCAACACCACCACCTCCTAGGGGATGGAAGATTTGTTGGAGGTTGTTGGTAGTTGAGACTGAAACCTCTTCCTCACTTGTTCACTCTGCCACTCACCCAATCATTCAGAGAGACGATCCATAACACTACGTTTAAAACTATTTGGTAAATTAAAACGCCGACTGTCACATCATCGACGTCGGGTGCCCGATTGTAACTCCTCTGCGGTGAGCGGTGGACCACCACCACCACCACCAACACCCGAGTGTCAACAACGCTCTTTGCCAAAACAGCAAACCCCTGCCCAGAGTTGCGATGCTGAGAATCTTTTTTATTTTCAAAGCGTTCTTTTATCTCCGTTTGACCGGAACTTTGTTGACTGCCCTCGATGTGTGCACCTCCGTGAGTCTATGGGAGCCTTTAACATTGAAGTCTATGGGACCCTTTAACAGTGAAGTCTATGGGAGCCTTTAACAGTGAAGTCCATGGGAGCCTTTAACAGTGAAGTCTATGGGAGCCTTTAACAGTGAAGTCTATGGGAGCCTTTAACAGTGAAGTCTATGGGAGCCTTTAACAGTGAAGTCTATGGGAGCCTTTAACAGTGAAGTCTATGGGAGCCTTTAACAGTGAAGTCTATAGGAGCCTTTAACATTGAAGTCTATGGGAGCCTTTAACATTGAAGTCTATGGGAGCCTTTAACAGTGAAGTCTATGGGAGCCTTTAACAGTGAAGTCTATGGCAGCCTTTAACAGTGAAGTCTATGGGAGCCTTTAACAGTGAAGTCTATGGGAGCCTTTAACATTGATGTCTATGGGAGCCTTTAACATTGAAGTCTATGGGAGCCTTTAACAGTGAAGTCTATGGGAGCCTTTAACAGTGAAGTCTATGGCAGCCTTTAACAGTGAAGTCTATGGGAGCCTTTAACAGTGAAGTCTATGGGAGCCTTTAACATTGAAGTCTATGGGAGCCTTTAACATTGAAGTCTATGGGAGCCTTTAACAGTGAAGTCTATGGAAGCCTTTAACAGTGAAGTCTATGGGAGCCTTTAACAGTGACGTCTATGGGAGCCTTTAACAGTGAAGTCTATGGGAGCCTTTAACAGTGAAGTCTATGGGAGCCTTTAACAGTGAAGTCTATGGGAGCCTTTAACATTGAAGTCTATGGGAGCCTTTAACATTGAAGTCTATGGGAGCCTTTAACATTGAAGTCTATGGGAGCCTTTAACATTGAAGTCTGTGGGAGCCTTTAACATTGAAGTCTGTGGGAGCCTTTAACATTGAAGTCTGTGGGAGCCTTTAACATTGAAGTCTGTGGGAGCCTTTAACAGTGAAGTCTATGGGAGCCTTTAACAGTGAAGTCTATGGGAGCCTTTAACAGTGAAGTCTATGGGAGCCTTTAACAGTGAAGTCTATGGGAGCCTTTAACATTGAAGTCTATGGGAGCCTTTAACATTGAAGTCTATGGGAGCCTTTAACAGTGAAGTCTATGGGAGCCTTTAACAGTGAAGTCTATGGCAGCCTTTAACATTGAAGTCTATGGGAGCCTTTAACATTGAAGTCTATGGGAGCCTTTAACATTGAAGTCTATGGGAGCCTTTAACATTGAAGTCTATGGGAGCCTTTAACAGTGAAGTCTATGGGAGCCTTTAACAGTGAAGTCTATGGGAGCCTTTAACAGTGAAGTCTATGGGAGCCTTTAACAGTGAAGTCTATGGGAGCCTTTAACAGTGAAGTCTATGGGAGCCTTTAACAGTGAAGTCTATGGGAGCCTTTAACATTGAAGTCTATGGGAGCCTTTAACATTGAAGTCTATGGGAGCCTTTAACATTGAAGTCTATGGGAGCCTTTAACATTGAAGTCTGTGGGAGCCTTTAACATTGAAGTCTGTGGGAGCCTTTAACATTGAAGTCTGTGGGAGCCTTTAACATTGAAGTCTGTGGGAGCCTTTAACATTGAAGTCTGTGGGAGCCTTTAACACTGAAGTCTGTGGGAGCCTTTAACATTGAAGTCTGTGGGAGCCTTTAACAGTGAAGTCTATGGGAGCCTTTAACAGTGAAGTCTATGGGAGCCTTTAACAGTGAAGTCTATGGGAGCCTTTAACAGTGAAGTCTATGGGAGCCTTTAACAGTGAAGTCTATGGGAGCCTTTAACATTGAAGTCTATGGGAGCCTTTAACATTGAAGTCTATGGGAGCCTTTAACATTGAAGTCTATGGGAGCCTTTAACATTGAAGTCTATGGGAGCCTTTAACATTGAAGTCTATGGGAGCCTTTAACATTGAAGTCTGTGGGAGCCTTTAACATTGAAGTCTGTGGGAGCCTATAACATTGAAGTCTGTGGGAGCCTTTAACATTGAAGTCTGTGGGAGCCTTTAACATTGAAGTCTGTGGGAGCCTTTAACATTGAAGTCTGTGGGAGCCTTTAACATTGAAGTCTATGGGAGCCTGTAACATTGAAGACTATGGGAGCCTTTAACATTGAAGTCTATCGGAGCCTTTAACATTGAAGTCTATCGGAGCCTTTAACATTGAAGTCTATGGGAGCCTTTAACATTGAAGTCTATCGGAGCCTTTAACATTGAAGTCTGTGGGAGCCTTTAAAATTGATGACTGTGGGAGCCTTTAACATTGAAGTCTGTGGGAGCCTTTAACAGTGAAGTCTATGGGAGCCTTTAACATTGAAGTATATGGGAGCCTTTAACAGTGAAGTCTATGGGAGCCTTTAACATTGAAGTCTATGGGAGCCTTTAACATTGAAGTCTATGGGAGCCTTTAACATTGAAGTCTGTGGGAGCCTTTAACATTGAAGTCTGTGGGAGCCTTTAACATTGAAGTCTGTGGGAGCCTTTAACATTGAAGTCTGTGGGAGCCTTTAACATTGAAGTCTGTGGGAGCCTTTAACATTGAAGTCTATCGGAGCCTTTAACATTGAAGTCTATCGGAGCCTTTAACATTGAAGTCTATCAGAGCCTTTAACATTGAAGTCTATCGGAGCCTTTAACAGCCTTTAACATTGAAGTCTATGGGAGCCTTTAACATTGAAGTCTGTGGGAGCCTTTAACATTGAAGTCTGTGGGAGCCTTTAACATTGAAGTCTGTGGGAGCCTTTAACATTGAAGTCTGTGGGAGCCTTTAACATTGAAGTCTATCGGAGCCTTTAACATTGAAGTCTATCGGAGCCTTTAACATTGAAGTCTATCAGAGCCTTTAACATTGAAGTCTATCGGAGCCTTTAACAGCCTTTAACATTGAAGTCTATGGGAGCCTTTAACATTGAAGTCTGTGGGAGCCTTTAAAATTGATGTCTGTGGGAGCCTTTAACATTGAAGTCTGTGGGAGCCTTTAACAGTGAAGTCTATCAGAGCCTTTAACATTGAAGTCTATGGGAGCCTTTAACATTGAAGTCTGTGGGAGCCTTTAACATTGAAGTCTGTGGGAGCCTTTAACATTGAAGTCTGTGGGAGCCTTTAACATTGAAGTCTGTGGGATCCTTTAACATTGAAGCCTGTGGGAGCCTTTAACATTGAAGTCTATGGGAGCCTGTAACATTGAAGACTATGGGAGCCTTTAACATTGAAGTCTATCGGAGCCTTTAACATTGAACTCTATGGGAGCCTTTAACATTGAAGTCTATGGGAGCCTTTAACATTGAAGTCTGTGGGAGCCTTTAAAATTGATGTCTGTGGGAGCCATTAACATTGAAGTCTGTGGGAGCCTTTAACAGTGAAGTCTATGGGAGCCTTTAACAGTGAAGTCTATGGGAGCCTTTAACAGTGCAGTCTATGGGAGCCTTTAACAGTGAAGTCTATGGGAGCCTTTAACAGTGAAGTCTATGGGAGCCTTTAACAGTGAAGCCTATGGAAGCCTTTAACAGTGAAGTCTATGGGAGCCTTTAACAGTGAAGTCTATGGGAGCCTTTAACAGTGAAGTCTATGGGAGCCTTTAACATTGAAGTATATGGGAGCCTTTAACATTGAAGCCTATGGGAGCCTTTAATATTGAAGTATATGGGAGCCTTTAACATTGAAGTCTATGGGAGCCTTTAACATTGAAGTCTATGGGAGCCTTTAACATTGAAGTCTATGGGAGCCTTTAACATTGAAGTCTGTGGGAGCCTTTAACATTGAAGTCTGTGGGAGCCTTTAACATTGAAGTCTGTGGGAGCCTTTAACATTGAAGTCTGTGGGATCCTTTAACATTGAAGTCTGTGGGAGCCTTTAACATTGAAGTCTGTGGGAGCCTTTAACATTGAAGTATATGGGAGCCTGTAACATTGAAGACTATGGGAGCCTTTAACATTGAAGTCTATCGGAGCCTTTAACATTGAAGTCTATGGGAGCCTTTAACATTGAAGTCTATGGGAGCCTTTAACATTGAAGTCTGTGGGAGCCTTTAAAATTGATGTCTGTGGGAGCCTTTAACATTGAAGTCTGTGGGAGCCTTTAACAGTGAAGTCTATGGGAGCCTTTAACAGTGAAGTCTATGGGAGCCTTTAACAGTGAAGTCTATGGGAGCCTTTAACAGTGAAGTCTATGGGAGCCTTTAACAGTGAAGTCTATGGGAGCCTTTAACATTGAAGTCTTTGGGAGCCTTTAACATTGAAGTCTATGGGAGCCTTTAACATTGAAGTCTATGGGAGCCTTTAACAGTGAAGTCTATGGGAGCCTTTAACAGTGAAGTCTATGGGAGCCTTTAACATTGAAGTCTATCGGAGCCTTTAACATTGAAGTCTATCGGAGCCTTTAACATTGAAGTCTATGGGAGCCTTTAACATTGAAGTCTATCGGAGCCTTTAACATTGAAGTCTGTGGGAGCCTTTAAAATTGATGACTGTGGGAGCCTTTAACATTGAAGTCTGTGGGAGCCTTTAACAGTGAAGTCTATGGGAGCCTTTAACATTGAAGTATATGGGAGCCTTTAACAGTGAAGTCTATGGGAGCCTTTAACATTGAAGTCTATGGGAGCCTTTAACATTGAAGTCTGTGGGAGCCTTTAACATTGAAGTCTGTGGGAGCCTTTAACATTGAAGTCTATCAGAGCCTTTAACATTGAAGTCTATCGGAGCCTTTAACATTGAAGTCTATCAGAGCCTTTAACATTGAAGTCTATCGGAGCCTTTAACATTGAAGTCTATGGGAGCCTTTAACATTGAAGTCTATGGGAGCCTTTAACATTGAAGTCTGTGGGAGCCTTTAAAATTGATGTCTGTGGGAGCCTTTAACATTGAAGTCTGTGGGAGCCTTTAACATTGAAGTCTGTGGGAGCCTTTAACATTGAAGTCTGTGGGAGCCTTTAACATTGAAGTCTGTGGGAGCCTTTAACATTAAAGTCTGTGGGAGCCTTTAACAGTGAAGTCTATGGGAGCCTTTAACAGTGAAGTCTATGGGAGCCTTTAACAGTGAAGTCTATGGGAGCCTTTAACAGTGAAGTCTATGGGAGCCTTTAACAGTGAAGTCTATGGGAGCCTTTAACATTAAAGTCTATGGGAGCCTTTAACATTGAAGTCTATGGGAGCCTTTAACATTGAAGTCTATGGGAGCCTTTAACATTGAAGTCTATGGGAGCCTTTAACATTCAAGTCTATGGGAGCCTTTAACATTGAAGTCTGTGGGAGCCTTTAACATTGAAGTCTGTGGGAGCCTTTAACATTGAAGTATGTGGGAGCCTTTAACATTGAAGTCTGTGGGAGCCTTTAACATTGAAATCTGTGGGAGCCTTTAACATTGAAGTCTGTGGGAGCCTTTAACATTGAAGTCTATGGGAGCCTGCAACATTGAAGACTATGGGAGCCTTTAACATTGAAGTCTATCGGAGCCTTTAACATTGAAGTCTATCGGAGCCTTTAACATTGAAGTCTATGGGAGCCTTTAACATTGAAATATATGGGAGCCTTTAACATTGAAGCCTATGGGAGCCTTTAATATTGAAGTATATGGGAGCCTTTAACATTGAAGTATATGGGAGCCTTTAACATTGAAGACTATGGGAGCCTTTAACATGGAAGTCTATGGGAGCCTTTAACATTGAAGTCTATGGGAGCCTTTAACATTGAAGTCTATGGGAGCCTTTAACATTGAAGTCTATGGGAGCCTTTAACATTGAAGTCTATGGGAGCCTTTAACATTGAAGTCTATGGGAGCCTTTAACAGTGAAGTCTATGGGAGCCTTTAACATTGAAGTCTATGGGAGCCTTTAACATTGAAGACTATGGGAGCCTTTAACATTGAAGTCTATGGGAGCCTTTAACATTGAAGTCTATGGGAGCCTTTAACATTGAAGTCTATGGGAGCCTTTACCATTGAAGTCTGTGGGAGCCTTTAACATTGAAGTCTGTGGGAGCCTTTAACATTGAAGTCTGTGGGAGCCTTTAACATTGAAGTCTGTGGGAGCCTTTAACATTGAAGTCTGTGGAAGCCTTTAACATTGAAGTCTGTGGGAGCCTTTAACATTGAAGTCTATGGGAGCCTGTAACATTGAGGTCTATGGGAGCCTTTAACATTGAAGTCTATCGGAGCCTTTAACATTGAAGTCTATCGGAGCCTTTAACATTGAAGTCTATGGGAGCCTTTAACATTGGAGTCTATGGGAGCCTTTAACATTGAAGTCTGTGGGAGCCTTTAAAACTGATGTCTGTGGGAGCCTTTAACATTGAAGTCTGTGGGAGCCTTTAACAGTGCAGTCTATGGGAGCCTTTAACAGTGAAGTCTATGGGAGCCTTTAACAGTGCAGTCTATGGGAGCCTTTAACAGTGCAGTCTATGGGAGCCTTTAACAGTGAAGTCTATGGGAGCCTTTAACAGTGAAGTCTATGGGAGCCTTTAACAGTGAAGTCTATGGGAGCCTTTAACAGTGAAGTCTATGGGAGCCTTTAACAGTGAAGTCTATCGGAGCCTTTAACAGTGAAATCTATGGGAGCCTTTAACAGTGAAGTCTATGGGAGCCTTTAACGGTGAAGTCTATGGGAGCCTTTAACAGTGAAGTCTATGGGAGCCTTTAACAGTGAAGTCTATGGGAGCCTTTAACAGTGAAGTCTATGGGAGCCTTTAACAGTGAAGTCTATGGGAGCTTTTAACATTGAAGTCTATGGGAGCCTTTAACATTGAAGTATATGGGAGCCTTTAACATTGAAGTCTATGGGAGCCTTTAACATTGAAGTCTATGGGAGCCTTTAACATTGAAGTCTGTGGGAGCCTTTAACATTGAAGTCTGTGGGAGCCTTTAACATTGAAGTCTATGGGAGCCTGTGACATTGAAGTCTATGGGAGCCTTTAACATTGAAGTCTATCGGAGCCTTTAACATTGAAGTCTATGGGAGCCTTTAACATTGAAGTCTATGGGAGCCTTTAACATTGAAGTATATGGGAGCCTTTAACATTGAAGCCTATGGGAGCCTTTAATATTGAAGTATATGGGAGCCTTTAACATTGAAGTATATGGGAGCCTTTAACATTGAAGACTATGGGAGCCTTTAACATGGAAGTCTATGGGAGCCTTTAACATTGAAGTCTATGGGAGCCTTTAACATTGAAGTATGTCGGAGCCTTTAACATTGAAGTCTGTGGGAGCCTTTAACAGTGAAGTCTATGGGAGCCTTTAACAGTGAAGTCTATGGGAGCCTTTAACATTGAAGTCTATCGGAGCCTTTAACATTGAAGTCTATCGGAGCCTTTAACATTGAAGTCTATGGGAGCCTTTAACATTGAAGTCTATCGGAGCCTTTAACATTGAAGTCTGTGGGAGCCTTTAAAATTGATGACTGTGGGAGCCTTTAACATTGAAGTCTGTGGGAGCCTTTAACAGTGAAGTCTATGGGAGCCTTTAACATTGAAGTATATGGGAGCCTTTAACAGTGAAGTCTATGGGAGCCTTTAACATTGAAGTCTATGGGAGCCTTTAACATTGAAGTCTGTGGGAGCCTTTAACATTGAAGTCTGTGGGAGCCTTTAACATTGAAGTCTATCAGAGCCTTTAACATTGAAGTCTATCGGAGCCTTTAACATTGAAGTCTATCAGAGCCTTTAACATTGAAGTCTATCGGAGCCTTTAACATTGAAGTCTATGGGAGCCTTTAACATTGAAGTCTATGGGAGCCTTTAACATTGAAGTCTGTGGGAGCCTTTAAAATTGATGTCTGTGGGAGCCTTTAACATTGAAGTCTGTGGGAGCCTTTAACAGTGAAGTCTATCGGAGCCTTTAACATTGAAGTCTATGGGAGCCTTTAACATTGAAGTCTGTGGGAGCCTTTAACATTGAAGTCTGTGGGAGCCTTTAACATTGAAGTCTGTGGGAGCCTTTAACATTGAAGTCTGTGGGATCCTTTAACATTGAAGCCTGTGGGAGCCTTTAACATTGAAGTCTATGGGAGCCTGTAACATTGAAGACTATGGGAGCCTTTAACATTGAAGTCTATCGGAGCCTTTAACATTGAACTCTATGGGAGCCTTTAACATTGAAGTCTATGGGAGCCTTTAACATTAAAGTCTGTGGGAGCCTTTAAAATTGATGTCTGTGGGAGCCATTAACATTGAAGTCTGTGGGAGCCTTTAACAGTGAAGTCTATGGGAGCCTTTAACAGTGAAGTCTATGGGAGCCTTTAACAGTGCAGTCTATGGGAGCCTTTAACAGTGAAGTCTATGGGAGCCTTTAACAGTGAAGTCTATGGGAGCCTTTAACAGTGAAGCCTATGGGAGCCTTTAACAGTGAAGTCTATGGGAGCCTTTAACAGTGAAGTCTATGGGAGCCTTTAACAGTGAAGTCTATGGGAGCCTTTAACATTGAAGTATATGGGAGCCTTTAACATTGAAGCCTATGGGAGCCTTTAATATTGAAGTATATGGGAGCCTTTAACATTGAAGTCTATGGGAGCCTTTAACATTGAAGTCTATGGGAGCCTTTAACATTGAAGTCTATGGGAGCCTTTAACATTGAAGTCTGTGGGAGCCTTTAACATTGAAGTCTGTGGGAGCCTTTAACATTGAAGTCTGTGGGAGCCTTTAACATTGAAGTCTGTGGGATCCTTTAACATTGAAGTCTGTGGGAGCCTTTAACATTGAAGTCTGTGGGAGCCTTTAACATTGAAGTATATGGGAGCCTGTAACATTGAAGACTATGGGAGCCTTTAACATTGAAGTCTATCGGAGCCTTTAACATTGAAGTCTATGGGAGCCTTTAACATTGAAGTCTGTGGGAGCCTTTAAAATTGATGTCTGTGGGAGCCTTTAACATTGAAGTCTGTGGGAGCCTTTAACAGTGAAGTCTGTGGGAGCCTTTAACATTAAAGTCTGTGGGAGCCTTTAACAGTGAAGTCTATGGGAGCCTTTAACAGTGAAGTCTATGGGAGCCTTTAACAGTGAAGTCTATGGGAGCCTTTAACAGTGAAGTCTATGGGAGCCTTTAACATTGAAGTCTATGGGAGCCTTTAACATTGAAGTCTATGGGAGCCTTTAACATTGAAGTCTATGGGAGCCTTTAACATTGAAGTCTATGGGAGCCTTTAACATTCAAGTCTATGGGAGCCTTTAACATTGAAGTCTGTGGGAGCCTTTAATATTGAAGTCTGTGGGAGCCTTTAACATTGAAGTATGTGGGAGCCTTTAACATTGAAGTCTGTGGGAGCCTTTAACATTGAAGTCTGTGGGAGCCTTTAACATTGAAGTCTGTGGGAGCCTTTAACATTGAAGTCTATGGGAGCCTGCAACATTGAAGACTATGGGAGCCTTTAACATTGAAGTCTATCGGAGCCTTTAACATTGAAGTCTATCGGAGCCTTTAACATTGAAGTCTATGGGAGCCTTTAACATTGAAGTATATGGGAGCCTTTAACATTGAAGCCTATGGGAGCCTTTAATATTGAAGTATATGGGAGCCTTTAACATTGAAGTATATGGGAGCCTTTAACATTGAAGACTATGGGAGCCTTTAACATGGAAGTCTATGGGAGCCTTTAACATTGAAGTCTATGGGAGCCTTTAACATTGAAGTCTATGGGAGCCTTTAACATTGAAGTCTATGGGAGCCTTTAACATTGAAGTCTATGGGAGCCTTTAACATTGAAGTCTATGGGAGCCTTTAACAGTGAAGTCTATGGGAGCCTTTAACATTGAAGTCTATGGGAGCCTTTAACATTGAAGACTATGGGAGCCTTTAACATTGAAGTCTATGGGAGCCTTTAACATTGAAGTCTATGGGAGCCTTTAACATTGAAGTCTATGGGAGCCTTTACCATTGAAGTCTGTGGGAGCCTTTAACATTGAAGTCTGTGGGAGCCTTTAACATTGAAGTCTGTGGGAGCCTTTAACATTGAAGTCTGTGGGAGCCTTTAACATTGAAGTCTGTGGGAGCCTTTAACATTGAAGTCTGTGGGAGCCTTTAACATTGAAGTCTATGGGAGCCTGTAACATTGAGGTCTATGGGAGCCTTTAACATTGAAGTCTATCGGAGCCTTTAACATTGAAGTCTATCGGAGCCTTTAACATTGAAGTCTATGGGAGCCTTTAACATTGGAGTCTATGGGAGCCTTTAACATTGAAGTCTGTGGGAGCCTTTAAAACTGATGTCTGTGGGAGCCTTTAACATTGAAGTCTGTGGGAGCCTTTAACAGTGCAGTCTATGGGAGCCTTTAACAGTGAAGTCTATGGGAGCCTTTAACAGTGCAGTCTATGGGAGCCTTTAACAGTGCAGTCTATGGGAGCCTTTAACAGTGAAGTCTATGGGAGCCTTTAACAGTGAAGTCTATGGGAGCCTTTAACAGTGAAGTCTATGGGAGCCTTTAACAGTGAAGTCTATGGGAGCCTTTATCAGTGAAGTCTATCGGAGCCTTTAACAGTGAAATCTATGGGAGCCTTTAACAGTGAAGTCTATGGGAGCCTTTAACAGTGAAGTCTATGGGAGCCTTTAACAGTGAAGTCTATGGGAGCCTTTAACAGTGAAGTCTATGGGAGCCTTTAACAGTGAAGTCTATGGGAGCCTTTAACAGTGAAGTCTATGGGAGCTTTTAACATTGAAGTCTATGGGAGCCTTTAACATTGAAGTCTATGGGAGCCTTTAACATTGAAGTCTATGGGAGCCTTTAACATTGAAGTCTATGGGAGCCTTTAACATTGAAGTCTGTGGGAGCCTTTAACATTGAAGTCTGTGGGAGCCTTTAACATTGAAGTCTATGGGAGCCTGTGACATTGAAGTCTATGGGAGCCTTTAACATTGAAGTCTATCGGAGCCTTTAACATTGAAGTCTATGGGAGCCTTTAACATTGAAGTCTATGGGAGCCTTTAACATTGAAGTATATGGGAGCCTTTAACATTGAAGCCTATGGGAGCCTTTAATATTGAAGTATATGGGAGCCTTTAACATTGAAGTATATGGGAGCCTTTAACATTGAAGACTATGGGAGCCTTTAACATGGAAGTCTATGGGAGCCTTTAACATTGAAGTCTATGGGAGCCTTTAACATTGAAGTATGTCGGAGCCTTTAACATTGAAGTCTGTGGGAGCCTTTAACAGTGAAGTCTATGGGAGCCTTTAACAGTGAAGTCTATGGGAGCCTTTAACATTGAAGACTATGGGAGCCTTTAACATTGAAGTCTATGGGAGCCTTTAACATTGAAGACTATGGGAGCCTTTAACATTGAAGTCTATGGGAGCCTTTAACATTGAAGCCTATGGGAGCCTTTAATATTGAAGTATATGGGAGCCTTTAACATTGAAGTATATGGGAGCCTTTAACATTGAAGACTATGGGAGCCTTTAACATGGAAGTCTATGGGAGCCTTTAACATTGAAGTCTATGGGAGCCTTTAACATTGAAGTCTGTCGGAGCCTTTAACATTGAAGTCTGTGGGAGCCTTTAACAGTGCAGTCTATGGGAGCCTTTAACAGTGAAGTCTATGGGAGCCTTTAACAGTGAAGTCTATGGGAGCCTTTAACAGTGAAGCCTATGGGAGCCTTTAACATTGAAGTCTGTGGGAGCCTTTAACAGTGCAGTCTATGGGAGCCTTTAACAGTGAAGTCTATGGGAGCCTTTAACAGTGCAGTCTATGGGAGCCTTTAACAGTGCAGTCTATGGGAGCCTTTAACAGTGAAGTCTATGGGAGCATTTAACAGTGAAGTCTATGGGAGCCTTTAACAGTGAAGTCTATGGGAGCCTTTAACAGTGCAGTCTATGGGAGCCTTTAACAGTGAAGTCTATGGGAGCCTTTAACAGTGAAGTCTATGGGAGCCTTTAACAGTGAAGTCTATGGGAGCCTTTAACAGTGAAGTCTATGGGAGCCTTTAACAGTGAAGTCTATCGGAGCCTTTAACAGTGAAATCTATGGGAGCCTTTAACAGTGAAGTCTATGGGAGCCTTTAACAGTGAAGTCTATGGGAGCCTTTAACAGTGAAGTCTATGGGAGCCTTTAACAGTGAAGTCTATGGGAGCCTTTAACAGTGAAGTCTATGGGAGCCTTTAACAGTGAAGTCTATGGGAGCCTTTAACATTGAAGTCTATGGGAGCCTTTAACATTGAAGTCTATGGGAGCCTTTAACATTGAAGTCTATTGGAGCCTTTAACATTGAAGTCTATGGGAGCCTTTAACATTGGAGTCTATGGGAGCCTTTAACATTGAAGTCTGTGGGAGCCTTTAAAACTGATGTCTGTGGGAGCCTTTAACATTGAAGTCTGTGGGAGCCTTTAACAGTGCAGTCTATGGGAGCCTTTAACAGTGAAGTCTATGGGAGCCTTTAACAGTGCAGTCTATGGGAGCCTTTAACAGTGCAGTCTATGGGAGCCTTTAACAGTGAAGTCTATGGGAGCCTTTAACAGTGAAGTCTATGGGAGCCTTTAACAGTGAAGTCTATGGGAGCCTTTAACAGTGAAGTCTATGGGAGCCTTTAACAGTGAAGTCTATGGGAGCCTTTAACAGTGAAGTCTATGGGAGCCTTTAACAGTGAAGTCTATGGGAGCCTTTAACATTGAAGTCTATGGGAGCCTTTAACATTGAAGTCTATGGGAGCCTTTAACATTGAAGTCTATGGGAGCCTTTAACATTGAAGTCTATGGGAGCCTTTAACATTGAAGTATATGGGAGCCTTTAACATTGAAGCCTATGGGAGCCTTTAATATTGAAGTATATGGGAGCCTTTAACATTGAAGTATATGGAAGCCTTTAACATTGAAGACTATGGGAGCCTTTAACATGGAAGTCTATGGGAGCCTTTAACATTGAAGTCTATGGGAGCCTTTAACATTGAAGTCTGTCGGAGCCTTTAACATGGAAGTCTGTGGGAGCCTTTAACAGTGAAGTCTATGGGAGTCTTTAACAGTGAAGTCTATGGGAGCCTTTAACATTGAAGACTATGGGAGCCTTTAACATTGAAGTCTATGGGAGCCTTTAACATTGAAGACTATGGGAGCCTTTAACATTGAAGTCTATGGGAGCCTTTAACATTGAAGCCTATGGGAGCCTTTAATATTGAAGTATATGGGAGCCTTTAACATTGAAGTATATGGGAGCCTTTAACATTGAAGACTATGGGAGCCTTTAACATGGAAGTCTATGGGAGCCTTTAACATTGAAGTCTATGGGAGCCTTTAACATTGAAGTCTGTCAGAGCCTTTAACATTGAAGTCTGTGGGAGCCTTTAACATTGAAGTCTGTGGGAGCCTTTAACATTGAAGTCTGTGGAAGCCTTTAACATTGAAGTCTGTGGGAGCCTTTAACATTGAAGTCTATGGGAGCCTGTAACATTGAGGTCTATGGGAGCCTTTAACATTGAAGTCTATCGGAGCCTTTAACATTGAAGTCTATCGGAGCCTTTAACATTGAAGTCTATGGGAGCCTTTAACATTGGAGTCTATGGGAGCCTTTAACATTGAAGTCTGTGGGAGCCTTTAACATTGAAGTCTGTGGGAGCCTTTAACATTGAAGTCTGTGGAAGCCTTTAACATTGAAGTCTGTGGGAGCCTTTAACATTGAAGTCTATGGGAGCCTGTAACATTGAGGTCTATGGGAGCCTTTAACATTGAAGTCTATCGGAGCCTTTAACATTGAAGTCTATCGGAGCCTTTAACATTGAAGTCTATGGGAGCCTTTAACATTGGAGTCTATGGGAGCCTTTAACATTGAAGTCTGTGGGAGCCTTTAAAACTGATGTCTGTGGGAGCCTTTAACATTGAAGTCTGTGGGAGCCTTTAACAGTGCAGTCTATGGGAGCCTTTAACAGTGAAGTCTATGGGAGCCTTTAACAGTGCAGTCTATGGGAGCCTTTAACAGTGCAGTCTATGGGAGCCTTTAACAGTGAAGTCTATGGGAGCCTTTAACAGTGAAGTCTATGGGAGCCTTTAACAGTGAAGTCTATGGGAGCCTTTAACAGTGAAGTCTATGGGAGCCTTTAACAGTGAAGTCTATCGGAGCCTTTAACAGTGAAATCTATGGGAGCCTTTAACAGTGAAGTCTATGGGAGCCTTTAACGGTGAAGTCTATGGGAGCCTTTAACAGTGAAGTCTATGGGAGCCTTTAACAGTGAAGTCTATGGGAGCCTTTAACAGTGAAGTCTATGGGAGCCTTTAACAGTGAAGTCTATGGGAGCTTTTAACATTGAAGTCTATGGGAGCCTTTAACATTGAAGTATATGGGAGCCTTTAACATTGAAGTCTATGGGAGCCTTTAACATTGAAGTCTATGGGAGCCTTTAACATTGAAGTCTGTGGGAGCCTTTAACATTGAAGTCTGTGGGAGCCTTTAACATTGAAGTCTATGGGAGCCTGTGACATTGAAGTCTATGGGAGCCTTTAACATTGAAGTCTATCGGAGCCTTTAACATTGAAGTCTATGGGAGCCTTTAACATTGAAGTCTATGGGAGCCTTTAACATTGAAGTATATGGGAGCCTTTAACATTGAAGCCTATGGGAGCCTTTAATATTGAAGTATATGGGAGCCTTTAACATTGAAGTATATGGGAGCCTTTAACATTGAAGACTATGGGAGCCTTTAACATGGAAGTCTATGGGAGCCTTTAACATTGAAGTCTATGGGAGCCTTTAACATTGAAGTATGTCGGAGCCTTTAACATTGAAGTCTGTGGGAGCCTTTAACAGTGAAGTCTATGGGAGCCTTTAACAGTGAAGTCTATGGGAGCCTTTAACATTGAAGTCTATCGGAGCCTTTAACATTGAAGTCTATCGGAGCCTTTAACATTGAAGTCTATGGGAGCCTTTAACATTGAAGTCTATCGGAGCCTTTAACATTGAAGTCTGTGGGAGCCTTTAAAATTGATGACTGTGGGAGCCTTTAACATTGAAGTCTGTGGGAGCCTTTAACAGTGAAGTCTATGGGAGCCTTTAACATTGAAGTATATGGGAGCCTTTAACAGTGAAGTCTATGGGAGCCTTTAACATTGAAGTCTATGGGAGCCTTTAACATTGAAGTCTGTGGGAGCCTTTAACATTGAAGTCTGTGGGAGCCTTTAACATTGAAGTCTATCAGAGCCTTTAACATTGAAGTCTATCGGAGCCTTTAACATTGAAGTCTATCAGAGCCTTTAACATTGAAGTCTATCGGAGCCTTTAACATTGAAGTCTATGGGAGCCTTTAACATTGAAGTCTATGGGAGCCTTTAACATTGAAGTCTGTGGGAGCCTTTAAAATTGATGTCTGTGGGAGCCTTTAACATTGAAGTCTGTGGGAGCCTTTAACAGTGAAGTCTATCGGAGCCTTTAACATTGAAGTCTATGGGAGCCTTTAACATTGAAGTCTGTGGGAGCCTTTAACATTGAAGTCTGTGGGAGCCTTTAACATTGAAGTCTGTGGGAGCCTTTAACATTGAAGTCTGTGGGATCCTTTAACATTGAAGCCTGTGGGAGCCTTTAACATTGAAGTCTATGGGAGCCTGTAACATTGAAGACTATGGGAGCCTTTAACATTGAAGTCTATCGGAGCCTTTAACATTGAACTCTATGGGAGCCTTTAACATTGAAGTCTATGGGAGCCTTTAACATTGAAGTCTGTGGGAGCCTTTAAAATTGATGTCTGTGGGAGCCATTAACATTGAAGTCTGTGGGAGCCTTTAACAGTGAAGTCTATGGGAGCCTTTAACAGTGAAGTCTATGGGAGCCTTTAACAGTGCAGTCTATGGGAGCCTTTAACAGTGAAGTCTATGGGAGCCTTTAACAGTGAAGTCTATGGGAGCCTTTAACAGTGAAGCCTATGGGAGCCTTTAACAGTGAAGTCTATGGGAGCCTTTAACAGTGAAGTCTATGGGAGCCTTTAACAGTGAAGTCTATGGGAGCCTTTAACATTGAAGTATATGGGAGCCTTTAACATTGAAGCCTATGGGAGCCTTTAATATTGAAGTATATGGGAGCCTTTAACATTGAAGTCTATGGGAGCCTTTAACATTGAAGTCTATGGGAGCCTTTAACATTGAAGTCTATGGGAGCCTTTAACATTGAAGTCTGTGGGAGCCTTTAACATTGAAGTCTGTGGGAGCCTTTAACATTGAAGTCTGTGGGAGCCTTTAACATTGAAGTCTGTGGGATCCTTTAACATTGAAGTCTGTGGGAGCCTTTAACATTGAAGTCTGTGGGAGCCTTTAACATTGAAGTATATGGGAGCCTGTAACATTGAAGACTATGGGAGCCTTTAACATTGAAGTCTATCGGAGCCTTTAACATTGAAGTCTATGGGAGCCTTTAACATTGAAGTCTATGGGAGCCTTTAACATTGAAGTCTGTGGGAGCCTTTAAAATTGATGTCTGTGGGAGCCTTTAACATTGAAGTCTGTGGGAGCCTTTAACAGTGAAGTCTATGGGAGCCTTTAACAGTGAAGTCTATGGGAGCCTTTAACAGTGAAGTCTATGGGAGCCTTTAACAGTGAAGTCTATGGGAGCCTTTAACAGTGAAGTCTATGGGAGCCTTTAACATTGAAGTCTTTGGGAGCCTTTAACATTGAAGTCTATGGGAGCCTTTAACATTGAAGTCTATGGGAGCCTTTAACATTGAAGTCTATGGGATCCTTTAACATTGAAGTCTATGGGAGCCTTTAACATTGAAGTCTGTGGGAGCCTTTAACATTGAAGTCTGTGGGAGCCTTTAACATTGAAGTCTGTGGGAGCCTTTAACATTGAAGTCTGTGGGAGCCTTTAACATTGAAGTCTGTGGGAGCCTTTAACATTAAAGTCTGTGGGAGCCTTTAACAGTGAAGTCTATGGGAGCCTTTAACAGTGAAGTCTATGGGAGCCTTTAACAGTGAAGTCTATGGGAGCCTTTAACAGTGAAGTCTATGGGAGCCTTTAACAGTGAAGTCTATGGGAGCCTTTAACATTGAAGTCTATGGGAGCCTTTAACATTGAAGTCTATGGGAGCCTTTAACATTGAAGTCTATGGGAGCCTTTAACATTGAAGTCTATGGGAGCCTTTAACATTCAAGTCTATGGGAGCCTTTAACATTGAAGTCTGTGGGAGCCTTTAATATTGAAGTCTGTGGGAGCCTTTAACATTGAAGTATGTGGGAGCCTTTAACATTGAAGTCTGTGGGAGCCTTTAACATTGAAGTCTGTGGGAGCCTTTAACATTGAAGTCTGTGGGAGCCTTTAACATTGAAGTCTATGGGAGCCTGCAACATTGAAGACTATGGGAGCCTTTAACATTGAAGTCTATCGGAGCCTTTAACATTGAAGTCTATCGGAGCCTTTAACATTGAAGTCTATGGGAGCCTTTAACATTGAAGTATATGGGAGCCTTTAACATTGAAGCCTATGGGAGCCTTTAATATTGAAGTATATGGGAGCCTTTAACATTGAAGTATATGGGAGCCTTTAACATTGAAGACTATGGGAGCCTTTAACATGGAAGTCTATGGGAGCCTTTAACATTGAAGTCTATGGGAGCCTTTAACATTGAAGTCTATGGGAGCCTTTAACATTGAAGTCTATGGGAGCCTTTAACATTGAAGTCTATGGGAGCCTTTAACATTGAAGTCTATGGGAGCCTTTAACAGTGAAGTCTATGGGAGCCTTTAACATTGAAGTCTATGGGAGCCTTTAACATTGAAGACTATGGGAGCCTTTAACATTGAAGTCTATGGGAGCCTTTAACATTGAAGTCTATGGGAGCCTTTAACATTGAAGTCTATGGGAGCCTTTACCATTGAAGTCTGTGGGAGCCTTTAACATTGAAGTCTGTGGGAGCCTTTAACATTGAAGTCTGTGGGAGCCTTTAACATTGAAGTCTGTGGGAGCCTTTAACATTGAAGTCTGTGGGAGCCTTTAACATTGAAGTCTGTGGGAGCCTTTAACATTGAAGTCTATGGGAGCCTGTAACATTGAGGTCTATGGGAGCCTTTAACATTGAAGTCTATCGGAGCCTTTAACATTGAAGTCTATCGGAGCCTTTAACATTGAAGTCTATGGGAGCCTTTAACATTGGAGTCTATGGGAGCCTTTAACATTGAAGTCTGTGGGAGCCTTTAAAACTGATGTCTGTGGGAGCCTTTAACATTGAAGTCTGTGGGAGCCTTTAACAGTGCAGTCTATGGGAGCCTTTAACAGTGAAGTCTATGGGAGCCTTTAACAGTGCAGTCTATGGGAGCCTTTAACAGTGCAGTCTATGGGAGCCTTTAACAGTGAAGTCTATGGGAGCCTTTAACAGTGAAGTCTATGGGAGCCTTTAACAGTGAAGTCTATGGGAGCCTTTAACAGTGAAGTCTATGGGAGCCTTTATCAGTGAAGTCTATCGGAGCCTTTAACAGTGAAATCTATGGGAGCCTTTAACAGTGAAGTCTATGGGAGCCTTTAACAGTGAAGTCTATGGGAGCCTTTAACAGTGAAGTCTATGGGAGCCTTTAACAGTGAAGTCTATGGGAGCCTTTAACAGTGAAGTCTATGGGAGCCTTTAACAGTGAAGTCTATGGGAGCTTTTAACATTGAAGTCTATGGGAGCCTTTAACATTGAAGTCTATGGGAGCCTTTAACATTGAAGTCTATGGGAGCCTTTAACATTGAAGTCTATGGGAGCCTTTAACATTGAAGTCTGTGGGAGCCTTTAACATTGAAGTCTGTGGGAGCCTTTAACATTGAAGTCTATGGGAGCCTGTGACATTGAAGTCTATGGGAGCCTTTAACATTGAAGTCTATCGGAGCCTTTAACATTGAAGTCTATGGGAGCCTTTAACATTGAAGTCTATGGGAGCCTTTAACATTGAAGTATATGGGAGCCTTTAACATTGAAGCCTATGGGAGCCTTTAATATTGAAGTATATGGGAGCCTTTAACATTGAAGTATATGGGAGCCTTTAACATTGAAGACTATGGGAGCCTTTAACATGGAAGTCTATGGGAGCCTTTAACATTGAAGTCTATGGGAGCCTTTAACATTGAAGTATGTCGGAGCCTTTAACATTGAAGTCTGTGGGAGCCTTTAACAGTGAAGTCTATGGGAGCCTTTAACAGTGAAGTCTATGGGAGCCTTTAACATTGAAGACTATGGGAGCCTTTAACATTGAAGTCTATGGGAGCCTTTAACATTGAAGACTATGGGAGCCTTTAACATTGAAGTCTATGGGAGCCTTTAACATTGAAGCCTATGGGAGCCTTTAATATTGAAGTATATGGGAGCCTTTAACATTGAAGTATATGGGAGCCTTTAACATTGAAGACTATGGGAGCCTTTAACATGGAAGTCTATGGGAGCCTTTAACATTGAAGTCTATGGGAGCCTTTAACATTGAAGTCTGTCGGAGCCTTTAACATTGAAGTCTGTGGGAGCCTTTAACAGTGCAGTCTATGGGAGCCTTTAACAGTGAAGTCTATGGGAGCCTTTAACAGTGAAGTCTATGGGAGCCTTTAACAGTGAAGCCTATGGGAGCCTTTAACATTGAAGTCTGTGGGAGCCTTTAACAGTGCAGTCTATGGGAGCCTTTAACAGTGAAGTCTATGGGAGCCTTTAACAGTGCAGTCTATGGGAGCCTTTAACAGTGCAGTCTATGGGAGCCTTTAACAGTGAAGTCTATGGGAGCATTTAACAGTGAAGTCTATGGGAGCCTTTAACAGTGAAGTCTATGGGAGCCTTTAACAGTGCAGTCTATGGGAGCCTTTAACAGTGAAGTCTATGGGAGCCTTTAACAGTGAAGTCTATGGGAGCCTTTAACAGTGAAGTCTATGGGTGCCTTTAACAGTGAAGTCTATGGGAGCCTTTAACAGTGAAGTCTATCGGAGCCTTTAACAGTGAAATCTATGGGAGCCTTTAACAGTGAAGTCTATGGGAGCCTTTAACAGTGAAGTCTATGGGAGCCTTTAACAGTGAAGTCTATGGGAGCCTTTAACAGTGAAGTCTATGGGAGCCTTTAACAGTGAAGTCTATGGGAGCCTTTAACAGTGAAGTCTATGGGAGCCTTTAACATTGAAGTCTATGGGAGCCTTTAACATTGAAGTCTATGGGAGCCTTTAACATTGAAGTCTATTGGAGCCTTTAACATTGAAGTCTATGGGAGCCTTTAACATTGGAGTCTATGGGAGCCTTTAACATTGAAGTCTGTGGGAGCCTTTAAAACTGATGTCTGTGGGAGCCTTTAACATTGAAGTCTGTGGGAGCCTTTAACAGTGCAGTCTATGGGAGCCTTTAACAGTGAAGTCTATGGGAGCCTTTAACAGTGCAGTCTATGGGAGCCTTTAACAGTGCAGTCTATGGGAGCCTTTAACAGTGAAGTCTATGGGAGCCTTTAACAGTGAAGTCTATGGGAGCCTTTAACAGTGAAGTCTATGGGAGCCTTTAACAGTGAAGTCTATGGGAGCCTTTAACAGTGAAGTCTATGGGAGCCTTTAACAGTGAAGTCTATGGGAGCATTTAACAGTGAAGTCTATGGGAGCCTTTAACATTGAAGTCTATGGGAGCCTTTAACATTGAAGTCTATGGGAGCCTTTAACATTGAAGTCTATGGGAGCCTTTAACATTGAAGTCTATGGGAGCCTTTAACATTGAAGTATATGGGAGCCTTTAACATTGAAGCCTATGGGAGCCTTTAATATTGAAGTATATGGGAGCCTTTAACATTGAAGTATATGGAAGCCTTTAACATTGAAGACTATGGGAGCCTTTAACATGGAAGTCTATGGGAGCCTTTAACATTGAAGTCTATGGGAGCCTTTAACATTGAAGTCTGTCGGAGCGTTTAACATGGAAGTCTGTGGGAGCCTTTAACAGTGAAGTCTATGGGAGTCTTTAACAGTGAAGTCTATGGGAGCCTTTAACATTGAAGACTATGGGAGCCTTTAACATTGAAGTCTATGGGAGCCTTTAACATTGAAGACTATGGGAGCCTTTAACATTGAAGTCTATGGGAGCCTTTAACATTGAAGCCTATGGGAGCCTTTAATATTGAAGTATATGGGAGCCTTTAACATTGACGTATATGGGAGCCTTTAACATTGAAGACTATGGGAGCCTTTAACATGGAAGTCTATGGGAGCCTTTAACATTGAAGTCTATGGGAGCCTTTAACATTGAAGTCTGTCAGAGCCTTTAACATTGAAGTCTGTGGGAGCCTTTAACAGTGAAGTCTATGGGAGCCTTTAACAGTGAAGTCTATGGGAGCCTTTAACATTGAAGACTATGGGAGCCTTTAACATTGAAGTATATGGGAGCCTTTAACATTGAAGACTATGGGAGCCTTTAACATTGAAGTCTATGGGAGCCTTTGACATTGAAGTCTATGGGAACCTTTAACATTGAAGTCTATGGGAGCCTTTAACATTGAAGACTATGGGAGCCTTTAACATTGAAGTCTATGGGAGCCTTTAACATTGAAGTCTATGGGAGCCTTTAACATTGAAGTCTATGGGAGTATTTAACATTGAAGTCTATGGGAGCCTTTAACATTGAAGTCTATGGGAGCCTTTAACATTGAAGTCTATGGGAGCCTTTAACATTGAAGTCTATGGGAGCCTTTAACATTGAAGCCTATGGGAGCCTTTAATATTGAAGTATATGGGAACCTTTAACATTGAAGTATATGGGAGCCTTTAACATTGAAGACTATGGGAGCCTTTAACATGGAAGTCTATGGGAGCCTTTAACATCGAAGTCTATGGGAGCCTTTAACATTGAAGTCTGTCGGAGCCTTTAATATTGAAGCCTGTGGGAGCCTTTAACAGTGAAGTCTATGGGAGCCTTTAACAGTGAAGTCTATGGGAGCCTTTAACATTGAAGACTATGGGAGCCTTTAACATTGAAGTCTATGGGAGCCTTTAACATTGAAGACTATGGGAGCCTTTAACATTGAAGTCCATGGGAGCCTTTAACATTGAAGTCTATGGGAGCCTTTAACATTGAAGACTATGGGAGCCTTTAACATTGAAGTCTATGGGAGCCTTTAACATTGAAGTCTATGGGAGCCTTTAACATTGAAGTCTATGGGAGTCTTTAACATTGAAGTCTATGGGAGCCTTTAACATTGAAGTCTATGGGAGCCTTTAACATTGAATCCAAGCATGAATGGAGCAAGCACTTGGGAACCCGAGCAGCCAATGGAGATTCACGGGGTGGCCAGAAACCCAGTTTTTTTAAAACCCAGGACTTTCCGCGCCGCCGACCTCATTGGGCTGACCACGGCCATTTGCATCGTCAGGGTGGACAGACGATCCAAGCCGCCGCCCTCCCGCGTACCTGGCGAGGTAGCTAACAGCTCGTCGTCGTCATCCTCGCCATCGTCAGCACCGCCGTCACGGCCGCTACCGGCGTTGGGGGCCGATGGCGAGGACGTAGAGGCCTCCTTGCCATCGTCCTGGCCCTCCTCCTCGTCCTCCTCGTCCTCGTCCTCCTTGTCCTCGTCCTCCTCCTCGTCCTCCTCCTCGTCCTCCTCGTCCTCCTCCTCGTCCCCCTCCTCCTCCTCCTCCTCGTCCTCCTCCTCACCGTCCGACGCCACTGTGGGGGTGGTTGTGGGGGTGATGGTGGTGGTAGTTAATGGTGGTGGTGGTGGCGGCGGCGGGTGTAGCGGTCTACGCCGCGCTACGCCGCGCTACGAACCCGGCCGAACCCAAGTTCGATTCCCGCTCACGGCCACCAACACGCGGTGATGATTATCTGAACCCGTCTTGGGCCTCCCCTAGGTCGACTCGGCCTCAAACGAGCACCCGGCGCGGTGTGTGGCGAACATCGCCAGCACCGGGGAGACAAAGGCGGTCGGGCGTGGCGCTGGCCACCCACCCCCTCGTGCGCCGTGCCGGCCTTCACAGGTGCTACTTGCTAACAGCGCTTGCCCCTTCGGCCTGTTGAGGCTACACCAGACGTGGGCAATGTACGGCCCCCGGGCCTTCTAGGGCCCGTTGGGCTTTTTAATCTGGCCCGCCGAACTTGTCCAAATATTATTATTATTAAATTAAATTTTACCTTTCTCCTGTAATGCCCCCATTTCCCCATTAGACGGCGCTGTTTTCACGATGTTTGATCAGTCACGTTACGACATGTTTTTGTATTGTTCAGATTCGTGCAATTTGTTAAATTGCCTTGCAAATAAATGCTTTGCTACCTGTTAAAGGCCAAATCCTTTCACGTAATGATTTTTAACACGCCATTTATATTTAGTTCACACAAACACTCCATCCATCTGTTCCTGGCCCGGCCCCTCTGTCAAATTTTAGAACGCACTGTGGCTCGCGAGTCAAAACATTTGCCTACCCCTGGGCTACACGGTGGGGGATCTTCGTCTTCGATGGCGGCGGTTGCGGTGCGGCAGCGGTTAACGGCTCGGCGCCGGATCGGAGAGGAATTCCGGCCGGCGGGTTTGTTGCCGGCGGCGACTTTGCTCACCTTCCACGGAGAGGTGCGCCCGCAGCTGGCCGGTGTTCAGGTTGTTGATGGCGAAGCAGGTGTAAGTGTTCGAGTCCTCGCGCCGCAAGTCCACGATGTGAAGGGTGCCATTCTCGAAGATCTGGAAGCGCTCGCCCTCAACATTCAAGCTCTGGTAGTTCCTGAACCTGGCGGTGCGCGGGAAGGCGTGGGGGGCGTGGGGGGCGTGGGGGGCGTGAACCGTTGAGGTTTGACGGCGATGCCGTCGGGGGATTTGAGATCCGGGGTCGGCTGCTTCGCGAGACGCGGAGGCGAACGTCCCGGGGGACGTTGGGGCGGCGAGGTTCACGCGGCCCTCCGCCGCGTTGAGTGCCCCTCTCTCGCTCTCTCGCTCTGAGCCACGTCTGCGTGGCGGCCATCGACAGTCGCCCTACCCCGCCCCCGCGCGCGCGAAATTATAAATGTTAGCCTATGGGAGCCTTTAACATTGAAGCCTATGCGAGCCTTTGACATTGAAGTCTATGGGAGCCTTTGACATTGAAGTCTATGGGAGCCTTTAACAGTGAAGTCTATGGGAGCCTTTAACATTGAAGTCTATGGGAGCCTTTAACATTGAAGCCTATGGGAGCCTTTAACATTGAAGTCTATGGGAGCCTTTGACATTGAAGTCTATGGGAGCCTTTGACATTGAAGTCTATGGGAGCCTTTAACAGTGAAGTCTATGGGAGCCTTTAACATTGAAGTCTATGGAAGCCTTTAACATTGAAGTCTATGGGAGCCTTTAACATTGAAGCATATGGGAGCCTTTAACATTGATGCCTATGGGAGCCTTTAACATTGAAGTCTATGGGAGCCTTTAACATTGAAGTCTATGGGAGCCTTTAACATTGAAGTCTGTGGGAGCCTTTAACATTGAAGTCTATGGGAGCCTTTAACATTGAAGTCTATGGGTGCCTTTAACATTGAAGTCTATGGGAGCCTTTAACATTGAAGTCTATGGGAGCCTTTAACAGTGAAGTCTATGGGAGCCTTTAGCATTGAAGTCTATGGGAGTGTTCTATGTTGAACTTCTTTCGCTCCGTACGTGGCCAGCCATGCAAACCCGCTGGCGGCATTCCAAAACAGACTCGGCTCTCGTGCCTCTGATTAGCACGGTTGGCCACATAGGGTGCGAAAGAAGTTCAGGGCACGTACACATACAGAGAGACCCACAGACACCCAGATCCACGGAGGCACAGATTAGCACGGTTGGCCACGTAGGGTGCGAAAGAAGTTCAGGGCACGTACAGCCCTCGCGACAGGGAGCTTCGAGGCGCGTCGTCAGGGCCGTCGTTTGCGACATGGCCGGGTAGCTTCTGAAAAACAGCTGCACGGCTCGGTGGGCATCAGGCGGTGAAATAAACAAAAAGAGTCTCCAGCGAGCGGAGAGCGAGAGGAGAGGCGGAGAGGGACGGACGCTCAGGCGCGGCGTTCGGTCTCACCACAGGATGGTGGCGGGCGGCCACACCGAGCACTCCATGTACACCGCCTCTCCCTCTCTCGCCCTGTACATCCTGTCTTGCTCCGACAGCATCGACGGGGGGTTGGCTGTGTGAGGCGGTGGTGGGGGGGGGGGGCAGAGACAGCGAGCGGGCAGAGGTCGCTCCCGAGGGTGGGGGGGGGGGGGGTCGCTCCGGGCCGAGCAAGTACTTGCAGTGTTGCACCTTAACAAACTGCGTACTCAACTGGGCCCTGTACGTGTGTGTGTATGTGATGTCGCAACCGTGCACCTTTCCGTCGTGTTTCCGGAGGTTGCTGCTTTGCTGCATACACCTGATGTGAGCTTCTTTGGTACCGTATGTGGCCAGAGATGATAACCGCAGCTGCGGGCGAAAATACAGCAGAGTGTTAGTAGGGTCTCTGTGTGAGTAGTGTGTGGGTCTCTGTGTGAGTAGTGTGTGGGTCTCTGTGTGAGTAGTATGTGGGTCTCTGTGTGAGTAGTGTGTGGGTCTCTGTGTGAGTAGTGTGTGGGTCTCTGTGTGAGTAGTATGTGGGTCTCTGTGTGAGTAGTGTGTGGGTCTCTGTGTGAGTAGTGTGTGGATCTCTGTGTGAGTAGTGTGTGGGTCTCTGTGTGAGTAGTCTGTGGGTCTCTGTGTGAGTAGTGTGTGGGTCTCTGTGTGAGTAGTGTGTGGGTCTCTGTGTGAGTAGTCTGTGGGTCTCTGTGTGAGTAGTCTATGGGTATCTCTGTGAGTAGTGTGTGGGTCTCTGTGTGAGTAGTCTGTGGGTCTCTGTGTGAGTAGTGTGTGGGTCTCTGTGTGAGTAGTCTGTGGGTCTCTCTGTTAGTAGTGCGTGGGTCTCTGTGTGAGTAGTCTGTGGGTCTCTGTGTGAGTAGACTGTGGGTCTCTGTGTGAGTAGTGTGTGGGTCTCTGTGTGAGTAGTGTGTGGGTCTCTGTGTGAGTAGTGTGTGGGTCTCTGTGTGTGAGTAGTGTGTGGTTCTCTCTGTGTGAGTAGTGTGTGGGTCTCTCTGTGTGAGTAGTGTGTGGGTCTCTGTGTGAGTAGTATTTGTGTCTCTGTGTGAGACCCACAGAAACCCACACACTACTCACACAGAGACCCACACACTACTCACACAGATACCCACAAGTGTTTCGAGTACTCGGCCCCGCTTGAACGTCGAAGTGCTTCGTTGAAGCCATCATTTGCAAGAGCCGGGGCGCTTCTGAAAAAAATAAGAGCCACGAAGCTCAGTGGGCATTGCCTGGTGAAGTCAAAAGTGTCGAGTTTAATCGATGGCCTTTAGTGGGAGTAGCTTTGAGAGGGGGCATCGTCTCAAGTGGGGTAGCGGCGCTGTTTGCTACTCACGGTCAAGCGGCAGGGCGAAGGGGTTGTGACGGTCGCCCAGCACAACGATCAGCAAGGCCACTAAACGGGTGGTGGTGTGGAAAGCCTCCATTGGGGGGGGGGGGGTGGCAGATGGTCGGCCTGGAGGCTTCCTTCACTTGGCTAGGAGGGGTGAAGGGGAGGGAGTAGGAGGAGCAGTGGAAATGATATTTATTTAGACTGCAAGAGGAGGAATCCAAAGCGCTACGAAGCTCTTTTTGTCACAGATGTCCAGCTGTGGCACTGGGTCAAAACATGACAACAAACACTAAACAAAAACACGGCGTGAGTGCAGAGTTACAGGAAGAGTAAACAAATCACTTTAAAAAAATCTATACTAATAAAAGTAACCAATGTTTAATGTTGCCACGTGAAGCACACCACCGTGCTACATAGCTCTTTTTAAGAAGAGACCTGGCCCACAAATAGTGGGCTGATATCAAGTGGACATTCAGGGCAAAATACTCTAAACGCGTGGCGTTTCGGAATGTGGAGGGGAAAAAACCGGAGGACTCGGGGAGAGAAATCCACGCGGCCGCGGGGCGCGAGAAACGTCAACTCCAAAGATACAGCAGGGAGTGTCAGGGTCGGTATCAAACCCCACGACCTCCTGTGCACCAGGTGACAACCATGCCGGGTTAAAGACCTCCTCCTTCACAAGGGACAATTGGATGCATGCCTAAGGCTCCCTCGTTGATGGACACGTTCCTCCTGCGTTGAGCAAAATGTTTAGGTTCTCATCGTTTCGCAGAGGCTGCATTTTTTGCCACCGCAGAAAACGAACGTTGGGGGAAACGCCTCCTCACATCGGACTCTTTGTTTTTTGTTCGCTAAAGTCACGTAGGTAAAAAAATCAATAAAATAAATAAATTTTAAAAACAACTCAATTAAAATCACGACGTTTCGGAGGCAGTAGCACAAGCTTCCGTCTTGAGGTGGAAACCATCACGGTAAAAATTGCTACATCAAGTGAAGAGAACTCTAAGCCAATTCTAGATTTAAAGCTTTCGTGACTGCAAGGATCCATACTCTTTGGTTCTATTCGGTAAAGTCACGTGGGTAAAAAATAAAACAACAAAAATCACGACGTTTCGGCCACAACACAAGCGGCCTTCATCAGGTGAAGGGATCAGGCTGTCTCGAGGGCAGCACTGGAGTGAAACACAGCCACGCTCAGACCGTGGACAGCTTAAAGGTCGCGGTCTGAGCATGGCTGTGTTTCACTCCAGCGCTGTCCTCGAGACAGCCTGATCCTTTCACCTGATGAAGGTCGCTTGTGTTGTGGCCGAAACGTCGTGATTTTTGTTTTATTTTTTACCTACGTGACTTTACCGAATAGAACCAAAGAGGAACTCTAAGACACCCGAGATTGTATACAGGTTAAGGGGGGGGAGAGACAAGAAGGGCCGTGGGGGGGGGCTAAGTTAAGCCGCCTTCTGTTATGCTGCAGGGGGTTGGGGACGGAGAGATGGCCGTGTGCAGGTTGAAGAGCATTACACACGTGAACCAGAGGCAGGAGGCAGTAGTTAAGCTGACAAACTGGTTGCCTTGCAGAGCATACTGCTGTAAACTATAAGGCTGCTAAAGTTTAACTTGGGTTTAACTTTATTTTTTTTACCTCCGCGACTTTACCGAAAATAAGCCAGAGTATGAATCCTTGCACATCACGAAAGCTTCAAATCTAGCGCCTCACATCGTGTTAGTTTGGCACCGATGTTCGTGCTGATTGTTTTAAACTAGATCAATAAAACAACATTGATTACACCCCCAGCTCAGGTTTTTTTTCCCATCAATGAAACAGCCCCTGAAGTGAGAGCACCTTCCAGGATAGAAACCAACACTGCCGCACGTCTGTCCAAGAGCTGTGTAAAAAAACAATTGAGTTGAAAAAAATGTCAAGCCGACAGGGAAAGGGGCTCCTGGCAACTTTGACCGCCAGCCAGGTCGATGTATTGGTAATGAGAATGTGCAATTTGTTTTATCCTTGGAAACACGGACTATGAATAAAACGAGATATTCTTAGCTCTTTCGGTAAAGTCACGTTGAAGGGAAACAATAAAATAATAATATATATAAAACAATAAAAATTCTCACGACGTTTCGACCATAACACAAACGGTCGTCATCAGGTCGAATTGTCGTGAGAATTTTTATTGTTTTATATATTTTATTGTTTCCCTTCAACGTGACTTTACCGAAAGAGCTAAGAATATGAATTACTGCAGTCACGAAAGCTTTAAATCTAAATTTAAAACGAGATACTCGCAGAGTTTACGCTTCTGAATGTGCACTTGTTCAAGCGATTCACTCGGTCTAAGAGGCAGACGCACAGTAAATTATTGGGCGGCACTTTGTAAGCTCCTAAGGTAGACAAAGCGAGCTTGAACACGACGCGCTCGAGTGAAGTCTTTGAGCGACGCATAGTTCATAGTTCATTTATTTGGTATAGCCCTGTGAGCCATTCGGCTCTTGAATCGGGTGCAACCGCAACAAACAAAAAACATGAACAAGAAAACATCTTAAAGTGATTACGTGACTGTGCAAACAGAAAATACAGGAAAAAAATATCAAAATATTCCTGAAATAGCACCGTACACCAACGCTGTGTGCAAAAATCCCAGTGGGATGCAAGTCAAATAACAACAACAACCACAAGACAACTAAGATTAAAGCCATCAGTCTAACTCCGTACTACAATAAACAAAAACATGGCCAAAACAATTTTTTTCGAAATCACCAAAATAAAAGCCATAAATGCAATGTAACAGTGATCATAGGGAGTGTGACCGAATTTTTAACAATAAACTACATAAATAAATTATAACACCAAAATCTAGAGCCATAATTTAGGCCACTGAATAGCAGTGGCAGCTAGGGTTCTACAACTCCTCTAGAGCACATTGACACGCGTGCATTGCAAATAATTCAAGTTTAAAACACGCAGCAAAGATTCGTTACAAAGGCCTAGCGGCAGCCTTCACGCATCCTTTGGAAGCTTGCTAACCCACAACATAACCTAGAGACCATCTTCCAGGTCTCTATGGAGACCATCGCATGACAGCGGCATCTGTAGCCGGCCAAAGTGCCGCCTCGGCCGGCTGGGCAATCTAGCCGAGACCGGTGACACTCCCGGAATAGGCCTCAACGCGGCACTCACCAGCGCAACGCTGCGTAGGTGTCTGGGGAGGGGGTCTTAAGCTATATCCTCCTTCGTGGTGAGGTTATAAACAAAACAATGTCCTCGTGTGGTCGTGGTGGAGGAGGAGATTCGACGTTCCGTGCCTCGAATCACAGGCAGGCGACTCGGTGGGGCTGTTATCACGTGAGGCCTTAGCAGGGCGCTTTTATAAATCGTAGTGCGGATAGGCGAACACGCAGTGCGAGCGAGGCTCAGATTCTGTAGAACTGATAAACACTGCCCATAGACTCAGCACTGCCCATAGACTCAACACTGCCCATAGACTCAACACTGCCCATAGACTCAACACTGCACCATAGACTCAACACTGCCCATAGACTCAAGACTGCACCATAGACTCAGAACTGCACCATAGACTCAACACTGCCCATGGACTCAACACTGTCCATAGACTCAACACTGTCTATGGACAGTGGCCTAAAATATGGCTCTAGATTTTGGTGTTATAATTTATGTAGTTTATTGTTAAAAATTCGGTCACAGTCCCTATGATCACTGTTACACACAGTGTACACACATTGTGTACACACACGGTGTACACACACACAGTGTACACACACACAGTGTATACACACAGTGTACATACACACATAGTGAACACACACACAGTCTACACGCACAGTGTACACACACACAGTGTACACATACACACAGTGTACCCACACAGTGTACACACACACAGTGTACACACAGTGTGTATACACATATTGTATACACACAGTGTACACACACACACAATGTACACACAGTGTACACACAGACAGTGTACACACATACACAGTGTACACACACACACATACAGTGTATACACACAGTGTATATACACACAGTGTACACACACAGTGTGTAAACACACAGTATACACACAGTGTACACACACACAGTGTATACACACAGTGTACACACACACAGTGAACACACACACAGTATACATGCACAGTGTACACACACATAGTGTACACACACAGTGTACACACACAATGTACACACAGTGTACACACACACAGTGTACACACACACAGTGTACACACATACACAGTGTACACACACACACAGTATACATGCACAGTGTACACACACACAGTGTATACACAATAATGTCCACGTTGTTGTTGTAGCTGAGCCCACGCACCCAAGGGAGGGAGCAATGAAAATGAATCTAAATCAACTTAAACTCCAATCCCGCTGTGACGTCACCACTCAGCTTTACCTCATTGGCGTGAAACGCCAAGGGGAGGTGTACCTCGCTAGTGACGTCATGTCATCAAGGTATTCACCCCTCCCCCGCGCTCTTGAACAGAGGTCACCTCCGCTTGGGTCACTGCCAATATCGTTCCAGTGCCAATCCTTATTTGGGCAAAGCTACGCCCAGTGACTGGCGGCTCATTAACATAATGTGTTCGTTAAAGCCGTCGCGAGTTTATTGCGACGGGTTCAGCACTCACGACATAACGGACGGCAACATTAACCTAATTTATTCATTCTCTAATTTAATTAGTTACGGAGCAGCTCATTGTGGGAGGAGCGTGTCTCGTTCCCAGGAAGTGACGTCACGTCACCTGCTACCGCGTGACGTCCCGAGGTGAGAAATTCTCATTGCGATTGTGGTTGTGGTGGTGGTTGTTGTTTACCAAGGTAGAGCCTCTCTCTCGTAGGGATGTCAGTTGAGTAGCAGCGAGCATGGGAATCGATGTCCAGGTTGGAACTTTACAACGCGGGGCCTAGCCACGCGGGGCCTTGCCTCCTGCCCTCGCCTGATTGCATTCACTTTAATTATCTCGCTTAAGTTTAATTTGTCTTCACCCGGCTCGCCACTTTGTAACTTTGTTTTATCGTGAATATTCACGCAGTTTTTATTTTCGTTCTTTTGTTTGCAGGCCAAGCCCGCTTGAGCTGCTATACCGCTCTTGTTATCAGAAGCGACCTGCCCACAACAACACAAGGTGAGGCTTTGTCAACGTGTGTGAATGTTTTGACTTAAAACTTTGGCGACTGCAGGAATTAATGTTCTTGGTTCTTTCGGTAAAGTCACGTAGATAGAAAATAAAATAAAAGATAATAAATTTAATGAAAAATAAAAAAAATGGAAAATGAAGCAAAAAACCCACGACGTTTCGATCGCAACACAAGTGGTCTTTATCTTATTAAATTTAATCTGTTATTTTTATTTTCTATCTATGTGACTTTACTGAAAGAACCAACAATACGTGTGTCAATGTATCTATCGGTCAAAGACGCTAAGCGCGTGCCGCTGTTGACTCTGAATGTGTGGAGGGGAACACCTTCACGGGGAGAGAGAGACAGAGACACGGATAGCCTCGGCTATGTTGATGATCCTCGATTCATTACTTGATGGAGTGAGGAAGAATTAATGCTGAGCAGATGAAGGTGGCCAGGCATGGTTCTGGTCACACCACCACCTGTTTACTCATGGCAGTGTGTGACAGTGTCAAGTTTGTGTTTGCAGTAAAGTCTATTAACTCTGTTGAACACGAGGATATATAAAACAATAGTTTCTTTTAGTTTTCCTCTGGAACTCTTTGTAAGAATGGAAACAGGAGGTGAACACAGCACACACATGCAGCTGAAGTCGGAACTGTTCATCCCCAGCATTCAAGGACATAGCCTGGATTCACACCTGAGTTGCGATTGAACGTTAATTAATGCATTTCTGCATAACAGAAATAGTATTGTTTTCAACACCCTTTGCTATGTCAGCTGAATTTAGCTTTCATAAATATTCCTTTTGTAGTCAGCCGAAATTGTGTGCTTAGAGATTTGCGTTACCATTCATCTTGAAGATATGAAGGCTTCCAGGCATATTAATGACATTTCCCCTCTCATTGTGTGCCATAACAGCCCGTGGAGAGAAACCCTTCAGGTGCACTCTGTGCGGGAAGGCGTTTGCACGTTCATCAAATCTGATGAATTTGAGAAACTTTTCATTGCATCATGAATATATTAATTAGTATAGACGTGTAAGTCACGTGTGACTATATATGCATTCCTCTGTGCCTCAATACTGACGTGTAGATGGTGTGTATATTATTTTTTTCTGTCTGCAGCTGACGCTGCCACTTTGTAAATTTGTTTTATTGTAAATATTCACGCAGTTTTTATTTTCTTTTGTTAGCAGGCCAAGCCCGCTTGAACTGCTATACCGCTCTTGTTATCAGAAGCGACCTGCCCACAACAACACAAGGTGAGGCTTTGTCAACGTGTGTGAATGTTTTGACTTAAAACTTTGGTGTCTGCAGGAATTAATATTCTTGGTTCTTTCGGTAAAGTCACGTAGATAGAAAATGAAATAAAAATAACGGATACTAAATTAAATGAAAAATTAAAAAAAAATTAAAATGAAGCAAAAAACCCACGACGTTTCAATCGCAACACAAGTGGTCTTTAGCTTATTGAATTTAATCTGTTATTTTTATTTTCTATCTACGTGACTTTACTGAAAAAAACAACAATACGTGTGTCAATGTATCTATCGGTCAAAGTCACTAAGCGCGTGCCGCTGTTGACTCTGAATGTGTGGAGGGGAACACCTTCACCACGGGGAGAGAGACACTGATAGCCTCGGCTATGTTGATTGATCCTCGATTCATTACTTGGTGGAGTGAGGAAGAATTAATGCTGAGCAGATGAAGGTGGCCAGGCATGGTTCTGGTCACACCACCACCTGTTTACTCATGGCAGTGTGTGACAGTGTCAAGTTTGTGTTTGCAGTCAAGTCTATTAACTCTATTGCACACGGAGGTTATATCAAAACAATAATTTATTTTGTTTTCCTCTGGAACTCTTTATAAGAATGGAAACAGGAGGTGAACACAGCACACACATTCAGCTGAAGTCGGAACTGTTCATCCCAGCATTCAAGGACATCTGAGCCTGGATTCACACCTCTAAGTTGTGATTGAACATTAATTTCTGCATAACACAAATAGTATTGTTTTCAACACCCTTTGCTATGTCAGCTGAATTTAGCTTTCATAAATATTCCTTTTCTAGTCAGACAGCCGAAATTGTGTGCTTAGAGTTTTGAGTTAACATTCATCTTGGAAGATATGAAGGCTTCCAGGCATATTAATGACATTTTCCCTCTCATTGTGTGCCATAGCAGCCCGTGGAGAGAAACCCTTCAGGTGCACTCTGTACGTGAAGGCGTTTGCAGATTCATCAAATCTGATGAATTTGGGAAACTTTTTCACTACATCATGAATATATTAATAAGTATAGACGTGTAAGTCACGTGTGCATTCCTCTGTGCCTGACGTGTAGATGGTGTGGATATTCTTTTTTTCTGTCTGCAGCTGACGCTTCCTCTGCAGAATTGGTCTGATGGAGCAAAGGCAGTCAGCACAGCAGCTCGGTACGACAAGTCAACAATGCGACCAGCGTGCATACAGCACGGACCGGACTGGAAATTTGACACGGCACCAGAGAAGTCACACAGGAGAGAAACCCTTCAAATGTACTGTGTGTGGGAAGGCATTTTCATGGTCATCTGCTCTTAAAAAACACCAGAGAACACACACGGGAAAGAAACCCTTCAGGTGCACGATGTGCGGGATGGCGTTTACACAGTCATATCATCTCGTAATACACCAGAGAACACACACGGGAGAGAAACCCTTCAAGTGCAGTGTGTGTGGGAAGGCATTTTCAGATTTATCTACTCTTAAAAAACACCAGAGAACACACACAGGAGAGAAACCCTTCAAGTGCAGTGTGTGCGTGAAGGCATTTGCACAGTCATCTGATCTTGTAAAACACCAGAGAACACACACGGGAGAGAAACCCTTCAGGTGCACGATGTGCGGAATGGCGTTTACACAATCATGTAGTCTTGTAACACACCAGAGAACACACACGGGAGAGAAACCCTTCAGGTGCACGATGTGCGGGATGGCGTTTACACAGTCATGTAGTCTTGTAACACACCAGAGAACACACACGGGAGAGAAACCCTTCAAGTGCAGTGTGTGTGGGAAGGCATTTTCAGTTTTATCTACTCTTAAAAAACACCAGAGAACACACACAGGAGAGAAACCCTTCAAGTGCAGTGTGTGCGTGAAGGCATTTGCACAGTCATCTGATCTTGTAAAACACCAGAGAACACACACGGGAGAGAAACCCTTCAGGTGCACGATGTGCAGGATGGCGTTTACACAGTCATGTAATCTTCTAACACACCAGAGAACACACACGGGAGAGAAACCCTTCAAGTGCAGTGTGTGTGGGAAGGCATTTTCAGATTTATCTACTCTTAAAAAACACCAGAGAACACACACAGGAGAGAAACCCTTCAAGTGCAGTGTGTGTGGGAAGGCGTTTGCACGTTCATCTGCTCTTAAAAAACACCAGAGAACACACACGGGAGAGAAACCCTTCAAGTGCAGTGTGTGTGGGAAGGGATTTCCAAATTTATCTAATCTTCAAAGACACCAGAGTACACACACGGGAGAGAAACCCTTCAAGTGCAGTGTGTGTGGGAAGGGATTTCCAAATGTATCTAATCTTCAAAGACACCAGAGAACACACACGGGAGAGAAACCTTTCAAGTGCAGTGTGTGTGGGAAGGCATTTTCAGATTCATATAATCTTCAAGGACACCAGAAAACACACACGGGAGAGAAACCCTTCAAGTGCATCGTGTGTGGGAAGGCATTTTCACAGTCATCTGCTCTTAAAACACACCAGAGAACACGCACGGGAGAGAAACCCTGCAGGTGCACTGTGTGTGGGAAGACATTTTCAGATTCATCTGCTCTTAAAACACACCAGAGTACACACACGGGAGAGAAACCCTTTAAGTGCAGTGTGTGCGGGAAGGCATTTGCACATTCATCAAATCTTCAAGTACACCAGAGAACACAGTAGCATCAGAAGATCCACAAGGAGTGCAGTCTGAAATCAGCTTGTGAAAGTCAAAGTTCCGCAATGAGCCCATCCCTCATGAAACACGAACCAGAAGAAAATCCCAGCTTGGACACTTTTAAAGGTATCGAGGTGAAATGTGAAGAGGTGATGGTGAAATGTGAAGAAGTGATGGTGAAGAGGGAAGAAGTGATGGTGAAGAGCGAAGAAGTGAAGGTAAAATGTGAAGATGAAGATTCAAATCCAAAATCGGACCTTCACATCGATGGAGGCAACGTAAAGCAGGAGGAGAATTCTGACTGTGAGGCAGAGCGAGGCAACTCCCAGCAGTTTGTGGAAGTGGAGGTGTGGGTGGACTTCCTCCCAGACAATACAAAGTCAAGTGGAGACCCGGTAGATGTGTAAGCTTGAGATGATGTCGCTCCAATAGATGCACCTTTGTCACAGGCCTTTAATGACAAGAACGTGAAGTTGGACACTCAGTTGCTAGGTTCAACCTGCAGAGTAAGAGCGCCCAGTCTTTGTAGACCTGTGGGTTGGGTAGATCTTTAACCAGGAGCGAGAGACAATAAGCCCCCAAGCATTCACTATGTTATCATATTTGCATTTACACGGTGCTTGCTAAATCGCCTCAGCAACTCGGAGTTTTGTGTTGTACCTCGTCTGAAACACTCGAAGAGCATCCCCAAGTAGCAGCTGCCCCTGTGTGGCACAAGGTGGTGGCCCTGCACCAGCCTGCATGTGGACAAGAGCCTGTCAGTAGGGGGCAACGATTGATGCGTCATCTCAGTTGTGTAGTTTGTAGGCAATCTTGATTTGAAGCTTTCGTGACTGCAGGAATCCACACTCTTGGGTTATTTCGGTAAAGTCACCACGTGGGTAGAAACATAACAGATCACGGCGTTTAAATCACAACACAAGCAATCGTCATCAGGTGGGACAACCACAGCAAGAGAAACTGCTGAAGTAGTAGGCGCCTTCTCCAGCAGTTTCTTATTGCTGCTGTGCTTGTCCCACATGATGACGATTGCTTGTGTTGCCATCGAAACGCCCTCATCTATTATTTGTAGCGTAATGTTTAGAATTTGCTACATTTTGACCCAGACGCCAGCATTCAACGGCCTACTCGTTTTGAATGATGCAACAATAGTACGTTGTACATACACTGTTAAGCAGACGGTGCGTGTTTGTAAAATAACTTCTTGTTAATACGATGTAACGTGATGCAGTCAATTTCGCTGCAGTAATTCGATGTTAATATGCCCGTCAATGATTTAGAATGAATACTTGTCTGACTGTGCTTGTACATGTATCATTTTGTCTGAGGGGCAAACATTGAATAAGTGATGTTAGGACAAAGTGTGTGTGTGTTTTGAAAGCAACCTGTACAGAGAACTCAGGTGAGACCCGTTGTTCTTGTGATACAGGTCAAAGGGTACTTTTGTGTTTCAGGAAGCATCTGGAACAACTCAATTGTCTTTGAAATAGGGAGCACGCTCGGATCATTCATCAGTTACAAGGCATACCACTTGAAAGTTACACGTATAGGAGGTGGTACATTCTCTACAACACGAATTGTAGTTTTGTCTTACGTGTTGACGTAGATTTTGTCTAACTGGGACTAGAAATGCACCTTGCTGATTCACGTCTGGATGTTCGTACCTATCGGTTGAAGCAAACCCCACTGCTGTTGTTGAGACGCTGTGCACCAATAAGGGTCCAACACATTGACGGCCTTCAGGCCAGGAAAGTCACAACATTTACGGCACACGAAGGACGCATTCACGCAAGTACCCCATGCTCCGTTTTGTTGTTTTAAAATGAAACATCTTTGAATTGTGTTGTGTTTTGACTTAGATTATTTTATTTCTTCATTAAAAGCTTGTATCAATTTACATCTGGAAGACTTCATTGAAAAGGACATTTCGTGTGAATTTTCTCTCGTCATTAAGTAGATGGCCTTGCCGAGGGTTCGGTTCAATGCGGACACAAACAGTGTACACACACACAGTGTACACACTATGTACACACACACAGTGTATACACAGTGTACACACACAATGTACACACCGTGTACACACACAATGTACACACCGTGTACACAGACAGTGTACACAGAGTGTACACACACAGTGTACACACACTGTATACACATAGTGTACACACACAGTGTATACACAGTGTACACACAGTATACACAGGGTACAAATAGAGTGTATACACACTACACACACAGTGTACACACTACACACAGTGTACACACGTACAGTGTACACACATAGTGTACACACACGGTACACAGTGTACACACACAGTGTACACACACACAGTGACACAGTGACACACACAGTGTACACACACACAGTGACACAGTGACACACACACAGTGACACAGTGACATAACAACAATCGCCATTCGCCACTAAGTGGCGGTGACGTCACCACGACGCTTATGCCAGGCACAGTGACACACACACAGTGACACACACAGCGACACACAGTGACACAGTGTACACACGCAGTGTACACACAGTGACACACACACACAGTGACACAGTGGCACACACACAGTGACACACACAGTGTATACACATAGTGTACACACACACAGTGTACACACACAGTGTACACACACAGTGTATACACAGTGTACACACACAGTGTACACACACACAGGGTATACACAGTGTACACACACACAGTGACACAGTGACACACACACAGTGACACACACAGTGTATACACATAGTGTACACACACACAGTGTACACACACAGTGTACACACACAGTGTATACACAGTGTACACACACACACACAGTGTATACACAGTGTACACACAGTGTACACACACAGGGTACACACACAGTGTACACACACACAGTGTATACACATAGTGTACACACACACAGTGACACACACAGTGTGCATACACGCAGTGTACACACACAGTGTACACACACACAGTGACACACAGTGACACACACAGTGTATACACATAGTGTACACACACAAAGTGTACACATACATACAGTGTATACACAGTGTATACACACAGTGTACACACACAGTATACACGCACACAGTGTACACACACACGGTGTACACACAGTGTACACACGCACACAGTGTATACACAGTGTACACACACACAGTGTACACACACACAGTGTATACACAATAATGTCCACGTTGTTGCTGAGCTCACATACTCAAGGGAGGGAGCAATGGAAAATGAATCTAAATCAACTTAAACTCCAACTCTGTGACGTCACCACTCTTAATTACCTCATCGGCGTGAAACGCCAGGGTGAGGTGTACCTCGCTAGTGACGTCATGTCACCAAGGTATTCACCCCTCCCCTGTCCACCGCGCTCTTGAGCGTGACGTCCCCTCCGCATGGGTCACTGCCGATATCGTTCCAGTGGCAATCCTTATTTGGGCAAAGCTACGCCCAGTGACTGGCGGCTCATTAACATAATGTGTCCGTTAAAGCCGTCGCGGGTTTATTGCGATGGGTTCAGCACCTACTATATATATCGCATGTCACATTAACATAATTTAATCATACTCTATTTTTTTTATTTACGGAGCAGCTCATTGTGGGAGGAGCGTGTCTCGTACCCCGGATGTGACGTCATGTCACCTGCTGCCGCGTGACGTCACGAGGTAACAGGAAGCTATCGCTTCCTGCACTGAAATCCGAGGTGAGAAATTCTCATTGCGATTGTGGTTGTTGTGGTGGTGGTTGTGGTTGTTGTTGTTTACCAACGTAGAGCCTCCCTCTCTCTCTCAGGGATGTCAGTTGAGTAGCAGCGAGCATGGGAATCGATGTCCAGGTTGGAACTTTACAACGCGGGGCCTAGCCACGTGGGGCCTTGCCTCCCCTCACCTGATTGCATTCACTTTAATTATCTCGCTTAAGTTTAATTTGTCTTCACCCGGCTAGCCACTTTGTAACTTTGTTTTATTGTAAATATTCGCGCAGTTTTAATTTTCTTTTGTTACCAGGCCAAGCCCGCTTGAGCTGCTATACCGCTATAGTTTTCAGAAACGACCTGCCCACAACAACAACACAAGGTGAGGCTTTCGATTTAAAGCTTTCGTGACTGCAGGGATTCATCTTCATGGTTCTTTCGGTAAAGTCACCACGTAGAATGGAAACAAAGTAATGCAAATAAAAATGAAACGTAATAAAATAAATTCTCATGACGTTTCGGCCACAACACAAGTAGCCTTCGTCAGGTGAAGGAACAGAACTGTTGGGACGACAGCGCTTCAATGAACGCTGCTAAGATTCATAGCGTCTTTTAAGCTAGGTGGGAGAAGTGAAGCGCCTTGACAAAGGAGTTTGCATATCAAACAGGGTAATTTAGCATTGAAATAGCTGAGGGATTAGCTTGTGACTGGTCACAGAAATAGCTATGTTAAAGTCAAAGTTTGCATATCAACAGAGGCATTTAGTATATGGACGCTAAAGGGCTGCAACTACCCAACTATCATAATAAATGTACTCAATATATTATTTAATAAGCTGAGCTATTAACACAAAGCAACTGGGTATACACTACACTATATAATGAATACCATATAGTAAACCAATAAAAAACTAAAATATAAACTATCTCAATGTTATCAATAAACTCTATATACTCTCCAATCAGCTCAGCCACCAACAATAAGTTGTTATATATCACAATGCCATATGGCGAAAAAATGGGTGGAATCTTACCCTCAACTTTAGCACCACGGATAGCTACGAGCCCCGTTCAGACGGACGAGTCCATCCATGCTCTGAACGGAGGAGGGGGGAGAGAAACAGCCACGATGCGCTGTTATACTCCATGTTATAAACCAAACCATTAACCGTGGTGTGCCAGCGAAAGAGCTGTGGTCTGAAGGTCACCGTAAAATACAATTAAGAACCGAAATGGTTTAAAACATCTTTCCAATGGTTACTAAGCCAGAATCCATCTTCTCTGTTGAAATTATCTCTGTGCTTGTGTATCTGGATGGCCTCATGAACGAATCTCTCATGGTAGCTGGTTGGCTTGCAAAGAACCTCCGTCTTGGAGAAGTCAATGTCATGTGAGCCCACTGAATTATTACAGTGATCTGCCACGGCAGAGGAGTTCGTCCTACCGTGTTTCAAGTCTGCTTTATGTTCGCGGATGCGGTCCGAGATATGTCGTTTGGTTTCTCCAATGTAGCTGCGACCACAGAGGCACTTTAGTTTGTAAACACCCGGGTACTGTATGTCTGGAACAGCATCTTTTACAGATGGAACCAGATCACGGATTTTATGTACTGTGTTGAATCGAACCTGGATCTTGTGTTTATTCAGGATTTTGGAGATCTTTTTAGTAATCTCCTGCAATGTAGGGTAAGGTGATGGTTTTGAGTGGCTCCTCAAGAGGATCCTTCTTCATGACTGGAGTGATGGCTTTGCGGATTGTGTAGTTGGAGTAACCATTAGCCCTGAGAGCCTGGTGTACGTGCTTGAGTTTACTGGCAATGTGCTCCTGGTTGGAAATGCATTGGGCTCTATGGTATAGAGTCTTGATGAGGGAGTTCTTCTGGGATGGATGGTGGTGGGAATCCGGTTTCAAGTAAGCATCTGTATGGGTAGCTTTCCTGTAGACAGAGTGGCTCATTGAACCATCAGGTCTCCTTTTAATTAAGACATCCAAAATGGTAGCTTGCCATCTTTTTCGACCTCCATGGTAAATCTGATGGCTGGGTGTATGGAATTGATGTGGTCGCGGAATTGGTCTAGAGCAGGCTGGCCATGTGGCCAGATGACAAAAGTGTCATCCACGTACCTCTTCCATAAGGTCGGGCGTAGAGTGGCAGTCTGGATGGCGCCAGCTTCACATTTTTCCATGAATACGTTGGCTACAACCGGAGACAGGGGGGAGCCCATTGGGGTGCCCTCAGTCTGTTTGTAGAAAGTTCCATTCCAGGTGAAGTATGTGTTGGTTAAGCAATGTCTCACCAGGGGGGTACATCAGTATGCAGTCCTTGATGAACCAAGTCTTCAATGATTGCGATGGTGTCAGGTACCGGAACTTTGGTGAACAAGGACACCACATCAAAACTGACAAGCAGGTCGTCTGGGGACAGGGAAATGCCTTTGATTGTCGATACCAGGTGAGTAGAATTTAGTACCGCAGAGGTGGTTTTTCCATTGAAAGGTCGCAGTATATCAGCAAGAAAACGTGCCAGTTTATAGGTGGGGGAGTTGATAGTAGAGACGATGGGACGAAGGGTGTATCTACTTTGTGTATCTTTGGAAGGCCATATAATCTTGGTGGTCTGGCAGCAGAGGGTTTCAACGAGAACTGTTTGGTCTGATCAATTAATGCTGTTGAATCAGAGATGATTTTGTTCGTTTTGGTAACCAGGCTGTTGGTGGGATCTCTTTTTATTTTTGTATAGCTGCCATCGTTGAGTAGTTCTTGAATTTTGTTGTTATATTCTGTTTTGTCCATGATGACAGTGACATTGCCCTTGTCGGCTGAGAGGATGACAATATCATCTCTCTTTTTTAATTGAGATTATTCAAAGCGTTCATCTTTGCTGATGTTGCTTGGTGGCATCTTAGCGTTTTTGAGGGTTGCAGCGATTTCAGATCTTGCTACGTCTGCAGAGATGTGACTCAAGCCCTTGAGTGCAACGTCGACATGGGCAATGATATCATTAACTGGGATGTGTCTCGGTGTGACAGCAAAGTTTAGACCTTTAGCTAAAACGGATTTCAGGCCATCAGAAATGGAACTGTTACTGCGATTAATATGACTTTGTTAACGTCTATCTTTTCGGTGTGTGGATCCGATTTTTTGTTGGAGAGGTGATTGAATTTGGAAATCAAATTTTCCCTATATTTTGTCGACAGTGGCAGCTGAAGAGGCAGTCATATTGTCTACATGTTCCCAATCCGATGTAGACATTGTTGCTGTCAATGTTAAGTGTGATTTGTTGAGTGTCTTGTCTAACTGATCAAGTTCGGTGCGTGTAAGTCTGATTTTTTCTGAGATAAGAGCGAAGCTAGTTCTAGCTGGAATTCGTTTTGCATTGACAGAAGTTGCAGCAGCAGAGGTTAGTGTAAATGCGGTTGGTATTACCTTAGAGTCGCGGCATCTCTTCAGAAAGGTGAGAGACTCGATTAGTTGAGCTTTGTTGTCCCGGAGTTTGTTGAATGATCTTAAGGTTGTGTGGAATCCCTCCCCGTAGAGGCGGTTAAATTTCGATTTAAAGCTTTCGTGACTGCAAGGATTTATCTTCTTTGGTTCTTTCGGTAAAGTCACATAGAATGAGAATAAAAGAATAAAATAAAATAAGACAATAAAATTCTCACGACGTTTCGGCCACAATACAAGTAGCCTTCTTCAGGTGAAGGAACAAAACTGTCGGGACGACAGAGCTTCATTGAACGCTGCTAAGATTCGTAGCGTCTTTTTAAGCTGGTTGAGATAAGTGAGGCACCTTGACCAAGGGGTTTACATATCAAACAGGAGAATTTATCATTGAAACAGCTGAGGGATTAGCTTGTGACTGGTCAAAGAAATTGCTATGTTAAAGTCAAAGCCTACACATCCACAGAGGCACCTAGTACAAATCAAACAGGAGAATTTAGCATTGAAAAAGCTGAGGGATTAGCTTGTGACTGGTCACAGAAATAGCTATGTTAAAGTCTACGCAACAAAAGGATTAACTCCGTTTATATTGCACACACACAGTGACCCATCTCCCTCTCCCTACACACAACAAATGACGGACTTTTGTCATCTGGCCACATGACCAGCCTGCTCTAGACCAATTCCTCGACCACATCAATTCCATACACCCAGCCATCAGATTTACCATGGAGGTCGAAAAAGATGGCAAGCTACCTTTTTTGGATGTCTTAATTAAAAGGAGACCTGATGGTTCAATGAGCCACTCTGTCTACAGGAAAGCTACCCATACAGATGCTTACTTGAAACCGGATTCCCACCACCACCCATCCCAGAAGAACTCCCTCATCAAGACTCTAAACCATAGAGCCCAATGCATTTCCTACCAGAAACACATTGCCAGTGAACTCAAGCACGTACACCAGGCTCTCAGGGCTAATGGTTACTCCGACTACACAATCAGCAAAGCCGTCACTCCAGTCATGAAGAAGGATCCTCTTGAGGAGCCACTCAAAACCTTCACCTTACCCTACATTGCAGGGGTCACTAAAAAGATCTCCAAAATCCTGAATAAACACAAGATCCAGGTCTGATTCAACACAGTACATAAAATCCGTGATCTGGTTCCATCTGTAAAAGATGCTGTTCCAGACATACAGTACCCGGGTGTTTACAAACTGAAGTGCCTCTGTGGTAGCAGCTACATTGGAGAAACCAAACGACATATCTCGGACCGCATCCGCGAACATAAAGCAGACTTGAAACACGGTAGGACGAACTCCTCTGCCCTGGCAAATCACTGTTATAATTCAGTGGGCTCAGATGACATTGACTTCTCCAAGACGGAGGTTCTTTGCAAGCCAACCGGCTACCATGAGAGACTCGTTCATGAGGCCATCCACATATACAAGCAAAGAGACAATTTCAACCGAGAAGATGGATTCTGGCTTAGTAACCATTGGAAAGATGTTTTAAACCATTTCGGCTCTTAATTAATTGTATTTTACGGTGACCTTCAGACCGCAGCTCTTTCGCTGGCACACCACGGTTAATGGTATGGTTTATAACATGGAGTATAACAGCGCATCGTGGCTGTTTCTCTCCCCCCTCCTCCGTTCCGAGCATGGATGGACTCGTCCGTCTAAACGGGGCTCGTCGCTGTCCGTGGTGCTGACGTTGAGGGGAAGAAACCGCCACCCAATTTTTCGCCATATGGCATTGTGATATATAACGACTTATTGTTGGTGGCTCAGCTGATTGGAGAGTATATAGAGTTTATTGATAACATTGAGGTAGTTTATATTTTAGTTTTTTATTGGTTTACTATATAGTATTCATTATATAGTGTAGTGTATACCCAGTTGATTTGTGTTAATAGCTCAGCTTATTGAAGAATATATTGAGTACATTTATTATATTGATGTAATTTAGACTTAGTTTTTTTCATATTGGTTTCCTGTATGATAGTTGGGTAGTTGCAGCCCTTTAGCATCCATATACTTCATGCCTCTGTTGATATGTAAACTTTGACTTTAACATAGCTGTTTCTGTGACCAGTCACAAGCTAATCCCTCAGCTATTTCAAGGCGCTTCACTTCTCTCACCTAGCTTAAAAGACGCACCGAATCTTAGCAGCGTTCATTGAGCGCTGTTGTCCCAACAGTTCTGTTTCTTCACGTGAAGAAGGCTACTTGTGTTGTGGCCGAAACCTCATGAGAATTTTATTTTATTTTATTATGTTTTATTTTTATTACTTTGTTTCCATTATATGTGACTTTACCGAAAGAACCAAGAAGAAGGTGAGGCTTGTCAACAGCGTGGTGGTGTTCACTCTAGACGCGTGGCGGTGTTCACTCTAGACGCGTGGCGGTGTTCACTCTAGACGCGTGGCGGTGTTCACTCTAGACGCGTGGCAGTGTTCACTCTAGACACGTGGCGGTGTTCACTCTAGACGCATGGCGGTGTTCACTCGACGTGTGGCGGTGTTCACTCTAGACGTGTGGCGGTGTTCACTCTAGACGTGTGGCGGTGTTCACTCTAGACGTGTGGCGGTGTTCATTCTCTACATGTAGAGGGGAAACCGGGGGATCGGGAAGGAAATCCACATGAGGAGAGAGAGAGACATGCAGCCTCGACTGTGTTGATTGATCCTCAATTAACTACTTGGTGGAGTGAGTAAGCATTAATACTGAGCAGGTGAAGGTGGCCAGGCGTGGGTGTGGACACACCACCACCTGTGAACCATGCCAGTGTGTGACAGTGGTGGAGCTAGTGGGGGTGGGGGGGCATTCATGTTCTTGGCTCTTTCAGTGGAGTCGCGTTGGGGGGAAGCAATAAAATAACAGAATATATGTTTGTTGTTTTGTTGTTTCCCTTCGGCGTGGCTTTGCCGAGGGAGCTAAGAATTTGAATGCACATTACAATTCCTTATAGGGGAAACACATACTAATTTACGGATTACTAACATAGCATATAATCACTAACACACATTACAACTAATTACTAATCTACAACTCATTACTAATCATAACCATTGACTGATTACTAATCGATTATATAATTACAATACCCCCCCCTCCGCCTCTAATCACTGCACCTGATATGAGTTAAATGATGACGTCACCCTGCTGCTCTATATAAAACCGGGAGCAAGCGAGGGCTTTACCATTCTGGCGAATTGCCCGATGCTGGATGTATTTACCAGCAAAACGTCGTACTCAAACTGTAAATGTTGTGGATTCACTCTTCAACACACCGGTGGGCTAAAGTAGTGAATTATTTGTCTTTTGTCAACGTAACACTTTTTGCTGATTGGCCATGTCGGGTGGTGGAGGGTTATGACACATTTATAAATAACGCGATCTAACCCGAAAACCTTAATTATGAATATTGGTCGCGAAAGCCTACGTGTTAAACTGTGCCATAACAGCCCGTGTGATGAATTTGGGACACTTTTCCACTATATCATGAATATATTAATAAGTATAGACGTGTAAGTCACCGGTTACTGTGTATATATGCTTTCCTCTGTGCATCGATACTGACGTGTAGATGGTGTGGATATTATTTTTTCTGTCTGCAGCTGATGCTTCCTCTGACGCTTCCTCTGCAGAATTGGTCTGATGAAGCAAAGGCGCTCGGCGCAGCTCAGTACTACAAGGCAACATTGCGACCGGTGTGCATACAGCACGGATCGTACTGGAAATTTGACACGGCACAAGAGAACTCACACAGGAGAGAAACCCTTCAAGTGCAATGTGTGTGGGAAGGCGTTTGCACATTCATCTGCCCTTGTAACACACCAGAGAACACACACGGGAGAGAAACCCTTCAAGTGCAGTGTTTGTGGGAAAGCATTTTTACAGTCATCTGCTCTTGTAATACACCAGAGAACACACACGGGAGATAAACCCTTCAGGTGCACTCTGTGCAGGAAGGCGTTTGCACAGTCACCACATCTTAAAGTACACCAGAAAACACACAAGTATCAGAAGATCCACAAGGAGTGGAGTCTGAAATCGGCTTGTGAAAGTCAAAGTGCCACCATGAGCCCATCCCTCATGAAACAAGAACCGGAAGAAAATCCCAGCTTGGACACTATTAAAGGTATTGAGGTGAAATGTGAAGGAGTGATGGTGAAGAGCGAAGAAGTGAAGGTAAAATGTGAAGATGAAGATTCAACTCCAAAATGGAACCTTCACATCGATGGAGGCAACATGAAGCAGGAGGAGAATTCTAACTGTGAGGCAGAGCGAGGCAACTTCCAGCAGTTGGTGGAAATGTTGGTGGACTTACTCTGAGACAATACAGAGTCAAGTGGATACCCGGTAGATGTGTAAACCAGAGACGATGTCGCTACAATAGATGCACCTTTGTGTCTTATCACTCGCTCTAGAAGTGTCTTATCACTCGCTCTAGAAGTGTCTTATCACTCACTCTAGAAGTGTTTTATCACTCGCTCTAGAAGTGTCTGATCGCTCACTCTAAGTATCTTATTACTCACTCTAGAAGTGTCGTATCACTCTAGAAGTGTCTTATCACTCTAGAAGTGTCTTATCACTCACTCTAGAAGTGTCTTATCACTCACTCTAGAAGTGTCTTATCACTCACTCTAGAAGTGTCTTATCACTCACTCTAGAAGTGTCTTATCACTCACTCTAGAAGTGTCTTATCACTAACTCTAGAAGTGTCTTATCACTCACTCTAGAAGTGTCTTATCACTCACTCTAGAAGTGTCTTATCACTCACTCTCGAAGTGTCTTATCACTCACTCTAGAAGTGTCTTATCACTCACTCTAGAAGTGTCTTATCACTCACTCTAGAAGTGTCTTATCACTCACTCTAGAAGTGTCTTATCACTGACTCTAGAAGTGTCTTATCACTCACTCTAGAAGTGTCTTATCACTCACTCTAGAAGTGTCTTATCACTCACTCTAGAAGTGTCTTATCACTCACTCTAGAAGTGTCTTATCTCTCACTCTAGAAGTGTCTTATCACTCTAGAAGTGTCTTATCACTCACTCTAGAAGTGTCTTATCTCTCACTCTAGAAGTGTCTTATCACTCACTCTAGAAGTGTCTTATCACTCACTCTAGAAGTGTCTTATCACTCACTCTAGAAGTGTCTTATCACTCACTCTAGAAGTGTCTTATCACTCACTTTAGAAGTGTCTTAGCACTCACTTTAGAAGTGTCTTATCACTCACTCTAGAAGTGTCTTATCACTCTAGAAGTGTCTTATCACTCACTCTAGAAGTGTCTTATCACTCACTCTAGAAGTGTCTTATCACTCTAGAAGTGTCTTATCACTCACTCTAGAAGTGTCTTATCACTCTAGAAGTGTCTTATCACTCACTCTAGAAGTGTCTTAGCACTCACTTTAGAAGTGTCTTATCACTCACTCTAGAAGTGTCTTATCACTCACTCTAGAAGTGTCTTATCACTCACTCTAGAAGTGTCTTATCACTAACTCTAGAAGTGTCTTATCACTCACTCTAGAAGTGTCTTATCACTCACTCTAGAAGTGTCTTATCACTCACTCTAGAAGTGTGTTAGCACTCACTTTAGAAGTGTCTTATCACTCACTCTAGAAGTGTCTTATCACTCACTCTAGAAGTGTCTTATCACTCACTCTAGAAGTGTCTTATCACTCACTCTAGAAGTGTCTTAGCACTCACTCTAGAAGTGTCTTATCACTCACTCTAGAAGTGTGTTAGCACTCACTTTAGAAGTGTCTTATCACTCACTCTAGAAGTGTCTTATCACTCACTCTAGAAGTGTCTTATCACTCACTCTAGAAGTGTCTTAGCACTCACTTTAGAAGTGTGTTATCACTCACTCTAGAAGTGTCTTATCACTCACTCTAGAAGTGTCTTATCACTCACTCTAGAAGTGTCTTATCACTCACTCTAGAAGTGTCTTATCACTCACTTTAGAAGTGTCTTATCACTCACTCTAGAAGTGTCTTATCACTCACTCTAGAAGTGTCTTATCACTCACTCTAGAAGTGTCTTATCACTCTAGAAGTGTCTTATCACTCACTCTAGAAGTGTCTTAGCACTCACTTTAGAAGTGTCTTATCACTCACTCTAGAAGTGTCTTATCACTCACTCTAGAAGTGTCTTATCACTCACTCTAGAAGTGTCTTATCACTCACTCTAGAAGTGTCTTATCACTAACTCTAGAAGTGTCTTATCACTCACTCTAGAAGTGTCTTATCACTCACTCTAGAAGTGTCTTATCACTCACTCTAGAAGTGTCTTAGCACTCACTTTAGAAGTGTCTTATCACTCACTCTAGAAGTGTCTTATCACTCACTCTACAAGTGTCTTATCACTCACTCTAGAAGTGTCTTATCACTCACTCTAGAAGTGTCTTATCACTCACTCTAGAAGTGTCTTATCACTAACTCTAGAAGTGTCTTATCACTCACTCTAGAAGTGTCTTATCACTCACTCTAGCAGTGTCTTATCACTCACTCTAGAAGTGTCTTATCACTCACTCTAGAAGTGTCTTATCACTCACTCTAGAAGTGTCTTATCACTCACTCTAGAAGTGTCTTATCACTCACTCTAGAAGTGTCTTATCACTCACTCTAGAAGTGTCTTATCACTCACTCTAGAAGTGTCTTATCACTCACTCTAGAAATGTCTAAATACGATGGTTAGCAATTATAAAAAAAGAATTCGTCAAAAAGTGGTCTTAAAATAAAAAATGTAACATGCGACATTTCAAGCAATGGCCTTTATTCAAAGAGCATGGGTCACAGAGGGGATAATACAAGTTGAATACCGCATTCTACATGATGGGGCCTTGATTAGAATTATATTTTTTTATGTTTTCTGATGACCAGTTTTTAATTGGTATATGAATAGTTAGCAAATCGGTGCTATTGGGAAACAGAAAACCTTTCAACAATCAAAAAGTACAAAATTTAATAACAAGTAAAATACCGTAAAAATATGTTCAGTTAAATGACAGTAATCTTTCATTTAAGTGCAACTTAATGCCTCAGAAAATCAAAGTGCCATGGGTCAAATTTCAACTGAAACATTCGAAGAACATATTCTTAGTTCTTTCGGTAAAGTCACGTTAAAGGGAAACAACAAAATAATAAATTATATATAAAACAAAAAATTTCGTCTCCCCCCTCCTCTTTTCAGAATATAGATGGACTAGTCCTAAATAAACTGCCAAATCGCTGCACGTGGCGCTAACGTTTTTTATTATAAATAAATAAATGCACCGTTAAAAAATAAATTTATGCAAACCAACAGACCTGAAGACGACCGTTTGTGTTATGGTCGAAACGTCGTGAGAATTTGTTTTATTGTTTTATATATAATTTATTATTTTGTTGTTTCCCTTTAACGTGACTTTACCGAAAGAACTAACAATATGAATTACTGCAGTCACGAAAGCTTTAAATCAAAATTTTATTCGAAGAACATCTCCAGATAAAAAAAGAAAGTATTTATTTAAACATCCCATCGGTCATACAGAGGGCATTTGGCTCAAACCCAGGCAAACTCTGGGTCGGTTTCGACATTGAGTCTCGCATCAGCCAGAATCAGCCTTGTTGGAACCAAAGAGGGTCAACTATCAGATGTTTAGAGTCTAGGACTTTCTCTTAGACATGGGTTCCTTGGTCGACGAAAAAAAGAGTATACAGGGTGCGAAAAAAAAAAAATTCTCCCGATTTGAAATCGCTATATCTCTGCAACCACGAAACTGGCCCCATGAAAGAAAATCTTACCGCTTGAAAGGGCGGGGCATAAAGGTTCAAATGATTACCGCTAGACGCTTCTCCGAGTGCACAAACAGCCCCTAGCCTCAGTCATTTGCAAGACACACTGCCTCCAGTGTTGGATAGGTCGCACGGGACCCCAAGACTTGGCGCTACACTCTTGGCCCCAAAGATCCCCAGACATCACACCCTGCGACTTTTTCTTGTGGGGATACGTCAAAGACCGTCTTTTTGTGCCACCATTAGCGACTAATATGGATGACCCTTAACAGAATCACGGCAGCGGTGACTTCAGTGGAAGAAGACACTTTGAGAGGCATTTGGGACGAATTCAACTATCGTCTCGATGTTGTCCCTACAGCAGGTGGAGGGCACATAGAGCATTTATAAAATGGTTAGTAAAACTTGATAACTCATTAAACCGTTTGTAATTTCAAAGGAGTATATTTCATGATGGCAACATGTTACAATTACAATGTTGCCATCGTGAAATATACTGCTTTGAAATTGGGTCCATCGTTTTGAAACACCCTGTATAATACACTACGCAAAAGAATCATCACATCAGTGTACAATCGGTGCATTTTACCGCGGTCATGATGAAGTCAAAATTCTACACCTGGACTTACTTCCACTCAACAGCTCACGCGTGATGTCATTTCCCTTCGGGCGAAATTACGTCTTTGCTCGCTCGCGTTTCGTGACGTCATCATTGGGCCCTTTAGCAAAGGCGGGAAAGTTTCGTCGGGCAGGGCGTTAACGTCGTCGGCGTCGTTATCAGCGTTATAATTACACCACATCGCCTCTTGTCGCGGTTTGGTGTCTTGACAAGTTCATGCTCGTTATTGATACCAGCATGGTCGACTTTCAAGTGTTACGCTGCTGCTGCGCGTGCGGAACTTTCCAAGTTCATCAGGCGAGTGATGCGTGCGCCTGCTTGCGGACGAACCACTTTTAATTAAACCATCAACACATTTGATGTGATATGAATATGGGCCGTTGCCCGAAACGTCGCCTGGCATATATTTTTTCTGTTAAGGCTGCAGTGATATTGATGAATGCATTGAGTTTTAGTTTCTGTTGTCCTTGTGCACCGCTGCCAACGTAGAAGCAGTATCGCCAAATTACTTGTTTACATGCCGTATTGTCGTATATGTAATTGAAAGGCTTGCATGGGCCACCACGCCTGGCTAGGATAAAACCTTCCTGTCCATGGTTGATAGGTTAATCCAATGATGATGATGGCAATGGCTGCAAAGCCATCCGGCTCAACTTGCGTACCGGGAACGAACCCCACTGAGCTGCAATACGGCTCACCCGCAAGGTGGGCCCCCATGTGGTCGTTGATGGCTTTTTTAATAATTGTCATGTCTCGTTGTCATCCAATGTTTTTTTATGACTGGCAAATAAGTAACTCGCGTCATAATTTGGCGATACAGCATTCGTTGGCAGTGGTGCGCAACTAGCACAGTGCATAAGAACATCCTATGTGCTATGAAGCACATACAGTCCTAGAGACGTGGCCTCGCTGCACCTCCGGCCACGCCCCCACTTCGGTCTCTCGAGACGGAACCAGAGCCAGCATCACATGTCCTCCGGGGCCTCCGTTTCCGGGCCCCCTTTAATCCCCTGAGTTGGCACATGCCCTCTCCCTCTCTGCGACGGGACCCTGCTCCGTAGGGGCCTGCTTCTCCGCCACGTCTTCGTCGGCTCCCTCGAGAGGTACGTGCACACACCATTACCATTTGTAGTTGCAGTCGGCATATACGCCGTAGAGACGCCATTTAGGTCTCTATATCACCCCCCCCCCCCGCCCCCTTATGAAACTCAGCCGTCTTGGCTGACCGACATAAAACCAATGTAATGTGTGGGCCGCCAACCTAGAATGCAACAAGGGAACAATACAACATATTCTTGGTTCTTTCAGTAAAGTCACGTAGAAGGGAAACAAAAATATAATATAAAATATATTTTTATTATTTCGGTAAAGTCACGTAGAAGGGAAACAAAAATATGACGAAAATATATTTTTATTGTTTCCCTTCTATGTGACTTTACCGAAAGAACCAAGAATATGAATCCCTGCAGTCACGAAAGCTTTAAATAAAAAAAAACAACAAATAATCCCGACCGAGGAAGAACCAATAATTTGAACCAAGGAGAGAAGAAGGGATGGAGGAAGAGAGAAAAACAACTTGGATGCAATTATTGACAATGGACAAGCCACCCCGCACATAAAACACCGCACTCGAGCACAAGACGAGCCCGAGTCAGCCATTGACCCATCTGGCTCGAGTCGCGGTCGCGGACCATGGGTGTAGGTGCACATCGACGCCGGAGGATGGTCATTTAAATCGAACCGTCTTTTCCTGAGTCCTTGATGCCGGCCCGTCAAGCGAGGAGGGTGCGGGTCCACCGACGGCTACGGAAGCAGCCAGAAGAAGGCTCGACGAGCCCAGCACCTCCTGAGCCGAAGAACCCTCATGTGGTAGGAGGTCGGGCGATGGTGGCTCCGGATTTCCCCGTTCCCCCCGGGCCGGTCTGACCGGTGACGTCGGCCCCTTTAGGCGCTTGGACCCTGCGGGCGGAACAATAAAACTGTCCTGAGGGAGGACGTCAGCCGACGTGCGCCCCAGCTCATCGGCCTGACCAGACACCCGGCCCTCAGGAAGTGGCGATAAAAGACTAACGTCAGGCGGAAAAAAACGTTTTAGCCACGACAGGTACACAAACCAGTCGCGGCGACCACACTGAATCCGCACGCACTGCGGACTCCGCACCTCCACCACTTCGACCGGCCCTGCCATGTAATTCGGGGAGGTACCCAACGGGACGTGGGGGTAGTGGAGCCACGCCTTGTCTCCTGGCGTCCATAGGGTAATGGACTGGCGAGGCTTGACGAGCCGTTCGTTGGCCGCCTGTCGCAAGGCCGAGTTCCCCCAGATGCCTCTCTAGCTTCATCTAATCGCTGTAGGGCAAGGCGTAAGGGGTTCCATTTTTTTGTTCCATTTGGTATAGCCCTGTGAACCATTCGGCTCTTGAATCGGGTGCAACCGCAACAAACAAAAAACAAAAACATGAACAAGAAAACATCTTAAAGTGATTATGTCACTGTGCAAACAGAAAATCCAGGAAAAAAAACCATCAAAATATTCCTGAAATAGCACCGTACACCAACGCTGTGTGCAAAAATCCCAGTGGGATGCAAGTCAAACAACAACAACAATAACAACCACAAGACAACTAAGATTAAGGCCATCAGTCTAACTCCGTACTACAATAAACAAAAACTTGGCCAAACCAAAAAAACGTTTTCGAAATCACCAAAATAAAAGCCATAAATGCAATGTAACAGTGATCATAGGGACTGTGACCGAATTTTTAACAATAAACTACATTAATATGTAACATCAAACCCGAGAGCCATATTTTAGGTCACTGAATAGCAGTGGCAGCTAGGGGTGTACAACTCCTCTAGAGCAGTTTTGAGTGAAGATCTCATAGGTAGTGATTCAAGTTGCAGTTTATTGGCAATAGCATTCCAGACCCTGGGGGCATCAATAGCAAAGGCCCTTCCTCCGGTTTTTGTACTGCAATAGGCAACGTGAAGCTGGTAAATGAGCGAAGACCTGAGGTCAAATTTGTTCTTTGAAACAGAGAGGAGATCCAGTAGGTAGTCTGCAGATTTTTTTGTAAGTACATCGTGAATAAATAAGATCTGGTGCACAAGTCGTCGAACATTAAGAGATGTTAAGTTTGACCCAATGTAGAGATCACAGTGGTGAGTCCTATATGGGCAGTTCAATGCAAATCTTAAGGCCGAGTGATAGATGGAATCAAGCTTCTTCAGTACAGTACTCGGGGCTGATTTATACACGATGTCACAGTAGTCAAGTAGAGGCAGTATGGTAGCTTTTATCATTTCCAAACGGAACATTGGGGGGAAGCAGTGCTTGTGCTGATACAGAAAACCAATTTTTATTTGTCTTTTTACCAATATAATCAATGTGATCTTCAAAATTCAGTTTTGAATCCAGGATGACCCCAAGATACTTATAGATCTTGACTTGCTCTATTTGATAATTATTTAAGGAATGTAATTGGGGAAAAATAACTTCCTGCTTTAGTCCCGGTGAGAAGCATAGCACCTTGGTTTTGGAGGAATTCAGGACTAGTTTAAGAGCAACTCGCTGATGTTGTAGTTTGTTGAAATCACCCTGGAGCTTAGCAATCACGTCATCTGGAGAGCGGCCAGCAGTAATCAGTATCGTGTCATCAGCAAAAGATTTATCCTGGAATGATCCAGGTCAGTGCCCAAGTCATTGACATAAAGAGAGAACAAGAGGGGGCCGAGGATGGAACCCTGTGGAACCCATTTTGTTATCTTAACACTGTTTGACCTCCAACGATCTGTGAATACAGTTTGGGTGCGAGAAAAGAGGTAATTTTTTTAACCATTGTACTGTGTTTTCGGAAAAACCGAGGCAACTTAGTTTACTAAGCAGGGTGTTGTGGTTTACTGTATCAAAAGCTTTGGGCAGGGTCAAGAAAAAGACAGGCACAGAACTGCTTATGATCAAGGCTACTGTAAATTTGATTCAGATAGTCTAATGCAGCAGATGGGGTGCTGTATTTTTTTCGGAACCCAGATTGTTTTAGATGTAGTAGATTGTTGGTGGACAGGAAACTGCTAATTTGGTAGTTCAATAATTTTTCAACAAATTTCATCAATGGGGACAAAATTGAGATCAGTCGGTAGTTATTGGGATCATCTTTAGGGCCCCCTTTGTGAAGTGGACGGACATAGGAATGTTTCCATTCTAGAGGAACTGATGCTTCTTTGATGGACAGATTGAAAACATGGGCTATAGGTTTGTATATTAGGTGACCAACAGTTAGTAGAGCAAGGACGGGAAAACTATCTCCTCCGGTAGAGGAGGACCCTTTGAGGTAGGACAGTTGTTTCAGAACATTACTTTCGTGGATTGGCTGGAAACTAAATTTGTTTAATGTTTGGACAGGGGTGTAGGAATTTGCATGAGCAGGGGTGACTCCCAATACATTATCAAAAAGATTACCAGCTTCAGAAAAATGAAGGTTAAAATTCATAATAAAGGTTTTTGAGTTAGATCGCGTTATTTATAAATGTGTCGTAACCCTCCACCACTCGACACGGCCAATCAGCAAAAAAAGTGTCACGTTGACAAAAGACAAATAATTCACTACTTTAGCCCACCGGTGTGTTGAAGAGTGAATCCACAACATTTACAGTTTGAGTACGATGTTTCGCTGGTAAATACATCCAGCATCATCGGGCAATTCGCCAGAATGGTAAAGCCCTCGCTTGCTCCCGGTTTTAAATAGAGCAGCAGGGTGACGTCATCATTTAACTCATATCAGGTGCAGTGATTAGAGGCGGAGGGGGGTATTGTAATTATATAATCGATTAGTAATCAGTCAATGGTTATGATTAGTAATGAGTTGTAGATTAGTAATTAGTTGTAATGTGTTAGTGATTATATGCTATTTTAGTAATCCGTTAATTAGTATGTGTTTCCCCATAAGGAATTGTAATGTGCATTCATATTCTTAGCTCCCTCGGCAAAGCCACGCTGAAGGGAAACAAGAAAACAACAAATATATATTTTATTATTTTATTGCTTCCCCCCAACGCGACTCCACCGAAAGAGCCAAGAACATGAATTACTGCAGTCACGAAAGCTTTAAATTAAAATGTAATGTGTATTATTTAATAATACGCTTCCAGGCCGCACTAAGCCTGTAGCTGTCAGAGCGATTAAAGTTATTTTTATTCCTCTCAATTTCAATGGATTCTCTAATTAGTCTTTGCCAGTAATAATTAGTTTTACACAATACTGCAACATTATCAAAATCAATTGAGTGTCCTTGTTGACAAGCATGTTCTGCCACTGCCGACAGTTGTGTTTGAGATAATTTAATATTTCTCTGATGTTCTTTTAGTCTTACACTGATGTTACGTCCCGTCTGTCCAATATAGCATCTGCCACATAAACAATCCGATATACACCTTCTGTAATGCGTCTTTAGTGCAAGATACTAGTTTTTGAATTTTGTGTACTGTACCAAATCTTACTGTAATGTTTTGCTTTTGCAAAACACGGGCTAATTTGTCAGTTACTCTTGAGATATATGGAATTTTTATTGTTTTAACAATCTGATCGCTTTCAGCAGTATTGCTTTGTGATCGTGATTTGGCATTCAGTGCTGTTAATTTGAGCATTATTGTAGCCATTCTGTCGTGTTTGATCTCTCTCACTAGACTCTCACCATCTGACACTGTTTTAGCCCGATGTATGAGCATCTTGATAAGAGAGGATTTCTGAGCTGGATGATGATGTGAATCTGCATTCAGATAGGCATCAGTGTGCGTTTGCTTTCTGTAAACGCTGTGTGTTATTTTACCGTTTAGGCCATGTCCAAGCAAAATATCTAGGAATGGGAGTGTGTTATTCACCTCCATTTCCATGGTGAACTGGTTGGCCGGGTTTTGTGCATTGAGATGATTTAGAAAATCATTAAGTGTATCTTTACCAAGTGGCCAGACAACCAAAGTGTCATCCACATATCTAAACCAAAAGGATGGTTTTAATGTGCTCGAGGCAAGTGCTCTTATTTCAAAGTTTTCCATGTACAAATTTGCTATAGCAGGCGATAAAGGAGAGCCCATTGCTGCTCCTTCCTTTTGTTTAAATAAATCCCCTCTCCATAAGAAGTAAGTGTTATTTAAACAATGGTCAGCAAGTTTCGGAATATCTTTTGGTAAACTGGTATTCTTTACTAGTGTATCAAGCAATTTAAGCTAATTGATATGTGGCAGAGCCAATTGTACTGACTATGGGTCGTAATGGGATGCCGATTTTATGAAGACCACTGCAATAATTGCAAATTCATTAATCCCTAAAAATGAGCAATACCAAATTAATCCAAGGGCCTCAAAACCACCTAGACTCTATGGGCTACCAAAGATTCATAAAATCGGCATCCCATTACGACCCATAGTACAATTGGCTCTGCCACATATCAATTAGCAAAATATATAACCAAACAAATACAGCCCTACATCGGTAGGACATCTTCATTCATAAAAAAAATTCAGAACATCTTGTGAATGTGATTAGATATATTAAACTTACTCCTGATGATATTCTGGTAAGTTTTGATGTGATTTCTCTATTCACTAAGGTTCCAGTGAGCGAATCGCTTAAATTACTTGATACACTAGTAAAGAATACCGGTTTACCAAAAGATATTCCGAAACTTGCTGACCATTGTTTGAATAACACTTACTTCTTATGGAGAGGGGATTTCTTTAAACAAAAGGAAGGGGCAGCAATGGGCTCTCCTTTATTCCCTGCTATAGCAAATTTGTACATGAACACTTTGAAATAAGAGCACTTGCCTCGAGCACATTAAAACCATCCTTTTGGTTTAGATATGTGGATGACACTTTGGTTGTCTGGCCACATGGTAAAGATACACTTAATGATTTTCTAAATCATCTCAATGCACAAAACCTGGCCAACCAGTTCACCATGGAAATGGAGGTGAATAACACACTCCCATTCCTAGATATTTTGCTTGGACATGGCCTAAATGGTAAAATAACACACAGCGTTTACAGAAAGCAAACGCACACTGATGCCTATCTGAATGCAGATTCACATCATCATCCAGCTCAGAAATCCTCTCTTATCAAGACGCTCATACATCGGGCTAAAACAGTGTCAGATGGTGAGAGTCTAGTGAGAGAGATCAAACACGACAGAATGGCTACAATAATGCTCAAATTAACAGCACTGAATGCCAAATCACGATCGCAAAGCAATACTGCTGAAAGCGATCAGATTGTTAAAACAATAAAAATTCCATATATCTCAAGAGTAACTGACAAATTAGCCCGTGTTTTGCAAAAGCAAAACATTACAGTAAGATTTGGTACAGTGCACAAAATTCAAAAACTAGTATCTTGCACTAAAGACGCATTACCTGAATTATCAACAGAAGGTGTATATTGGATTAATTGTTTATGTGGCAGATGCTATATTGGACAGACGGGGCGTAACATCAGTGTAAGACTAAAAGAACATCAGAGAAATATTAAATTATCTCAAACACAACTGTCGGCAGTGGCAGAACATGCTTGTCAACAAGGACACTCAATTGATTTTGATAATGTTGCAGTGTTGTGTAAAACTAATTATTACTGGCAAAGACTAATTAAAGAATCCATTGAAATTGAGAGGAATAAAAATAACCTTAATCGCTCTGACAGCTACAGGCTTAGTGAGAGGAATAAAAATAACCTTAATCGCTCTGACAGCTACAGGCTTAGTGCGGCCTGGAAGCGTATTATTAAATAATACACATTACATTTTAATTTAAAGCTTTCGTGACTGCAGTAATTCATGTTCTTGGCTCTTTTGGTGGAGTCGCGTTGGGGGGAAGCAATAAAATAATAAAATATATATTTGTTGTTTTCCTGTTTCCCTTCAGCGTGGCTTTGCCGAGGGAGCTAAGAATATGAATGCACATTACAATTCCTTATGGGGAAACACATACTAATTAACGGATTACTAAAATAGCATATAATCACTAACACACATTACAACTAATTACTAATCTACAACTCATTACTAATCATAACCATTGACTGATTACTAATCGATTATATAATTACAATACCCTCCGCCTCTGATCACTGCACCTGATATGAGTTAAATGATGACGTCACCCTGCTGCTCTATTTAAAACCGGGAGCAAGCGAGGGCTTTACCATTCTGGCGAATTACCCGATGATGCTGGATGTATTTACCAGCGAAACGTCGTACTCAAACTGTAAATGTTGTGGATTCACTCTTCAACACACCGGTGGGCTAATTATTTTTTTGTCTTTATTTGTCTTTTGTCAACGTGACACTTTTTTGCTGATTGGCCGTGTCGGGTGGTGGAGGGTTACGACACATTTATAAATAACGCGATCTAACCCAAAAACCTTTATTATGGATATTGGTCGCGAAAGCCTACGTGTTAAACCAAAGTTAAAATTATCAACTATTTTTTTGGGAACTGAAAAATATTCCTCATTTTGGTTAAGCTCAACGGGCAGATTATCTGTTTTGGATGCCTTTTCGATACATTTGAATGTTTTCCAAAAAATCCTGGCATTTCCATGTGATTCCAGGAGAATGGAGGAAAAGTAGGCATTTTTTCCATGCCGTACTTTTTTGATGCATCTATTCCTTAAAATCCTGTATTCTAGCAAGTCATTTACCAAATTACTTTTCTGAGCACATGCCCAAGCCTTGTCCCTAGTTTTCATGAGCTTTGTAATCAAAGGATAATATCATGGTGGGCGGTTGCCTTGAGTTTTAAATCTAACCAATGGAGCATGTTTGTTAAGAATTTGCAGAAACGTGTACAGTTGTCCCTCACTATAACGCGGTTCACCTTTCGCGGCCTCGCTGTTTCGCAGATTTTTTTAGTGAAATTTCGCATGCTTTTTTTTCCTGCGTACAGTATGAACGCGCATTGTGTTCGGCGTCCTGATTGGCTAAGGGAGAACCGCACATCTGTTCTGCGTCCTGATTAGCTAAGGGAGTACAAAATGCGTTCGGCTAGCCAGATTTACAAAAATGTTTGGGCTTGAAAACAGGTTTTGATCTTTGGTTTCATTTACTAATATTGTACTTATTTTTTTAAATCTGCGAAAGTTTGAACTTTGAGAGTGTTTAAATAAGAGAGAAATGTGAGAAAATGTTAATGCCTGTCTGAGAAAAGTGTTTAAAAGTGTGTGGTTAGGGGTTTTACGGCCTTAAAAGATGTATAATAATTGTAAAAAATAAAGCTGATTACTTCGCGGATTTCGTCTATTGCGGGTTATTTTTAGAACGTATCCCCCGCGATAAACGAGGGACCACTGTACCTGAAAGTCTCCCAAGCCGTAGTCAGGTTGGGGATATCACAGACCTTGTCAATATCCGAGTAAAGCACATTAGTAAATGCCTGAGTGCTGAAGTGCCTCAAAGAGTGCTTCTCAACAATTTTAGCAGGGGCTTTGGGTCTGGCTGATGATCTCACCCCAAAAATGAAGGAGCGATCACTAAGGTTATTACCCAGAACACCAGTCAGTGCGAAATTGTGAGGGGCATTTGTCAATAGGATGTCAAGCAGAGTTGACTGTCCCGGATTTTTTAGGTTGGGTCTTGTGGGGACATTTATTAATTGAAACAGGTTAAATTCATCTGTTAAATTTGTGGCCATGGCTGGCGAGTTTAGCCAAATCCAATTTAGATCACCCACTAAAACTATTTCACCTTTAGGCAGGCCCCCAAAAAGCTCTCTCAGTGCCGATGCAGCTTCAACATCCTTCCCACTAGGCGGTCTATAGCAGCACACTACCAATATCTGTTGATTATTTGGGAGAGTTATTCTGAGAGCCAAACCTTCAAAGCAACATTTTTTAAACAAGGAGTGAGCTGGTGAACATGCAATAGTATTACGAACATAGATGCCAATTCCACCTCCTTTAGATACTCAGTCAAGCCGAAAAAGGTTGTAGTTCAATCGTAATCTGCTAGTCATTGATGGTAGGAGTGAGAAATGTTTCTGTTAGGCAAAAAATGTCCAGGTAAAGATCTGCCACTTCTAGTTTTAGTTGACTTAATTCAATCACAAGCCCACTGATGTTGACATGTAGAACACCAACACCTTTCCTGCCAGAAAAATCTACAGAATTATACGAGTTCTTTATATTTGGGCCAGGATGAAGCTCAATACCACCCAGAAATAAGAAAAGTAGAATTAATAGTTTGCACAAGTATTTTCCGTGAAAGGATGAAGAGCGGTGAACCTTGGACGAATAGCAGCAGCTCGCAGATGGTGTTATTTTTAAGAGCAGAATGAAGTTTGAAAGGAGTGCTGGTGAAGTAATGGGACAAAGATAGGGTTTAAAAGGATACAATGATGGAGTGTAGAAGTGTCTATGAGCTGTTTCATTTGCAGGTGTAGTGGCAAATCGAGCAACAAGTATGGACGCAAAGTAACGAGGGTAGCCGTTTGTAGAGTTGAGTGTGGCACTAGATATGGCCGGGAGGGACAGCAGTATGATATACAGCAGGAGAATTGCCATCTTTAAAATATCCGGGGTATACATAGATTAACACACAAGCAGAATAGAAAAATATATATATAATTATAGGCCGAGCGCGAGAAAAACGTCTTGCCGCACTCGTCACACATGCCCGGCTTCTCACCCATGTGCTAGGGTCCGATATCCTAGTACACTTCTCCAGCGGTTTTAAGTGCACATCAATCGGTGGGTCACGCTCCCTTCCATACATCAAAAAGAACGTGGAAAACCCAGTAGAAGCATGCGGGGCGGAACTGTATGCTGCGAGCACACCTGGAAAGTGTACCAGTCGGATTGTGTTTCATTGACACGTTGGCATAACATCGAAGTCAGGGTTCTGCGTAACCTCTCTACCATACCATCCGTCTGGGGGTGATAAGGCGACGTACCCACCTTTTTGGTACCCAAATGCTCGCAAACCTCCTTCAACAGCTTCGACGAACATTTTTTTGCCTTGGTCTGTCAAGAGACATTCAGGGGCGCCTTTGTCTAATACGTAGCCATGAAGGAACACGTCTGTGATGGTCTCCGCCGACTGGTTTGGTAACGGCCAGGCCATTGGCCAACGCGACAAATACTCCACCTTTGAAGATGGGTCCTCGCTGGGACCACGTGTTTCGTGTTTTTTTTAAACGTATATTAAGTTCGCCAAAAGGAGTGCCCGGATCTCAGCACGATTCGTATTGCGTAATTGTGGCAATCCGTATTCTTCTAATGTGCCTCATTATATCCGCTTCTGAGTCTCTTAAACATCTGCCACCAGCAGATCCCACGGACTCGTGGGAATCCCCCCCCCCCCCCCCCCCGTGTCGTGCTGCTCAACCCTCGCCTGTCCGAGCGACAAATGCGACCACCATTACATTATAATTGATAACCGGAGTAAAATGCATGGAGATGAAATTTCAGCAAAGTCAATGAATCATACACAATGCCAACTATGGCCCAACATATTTTATACTTGATTGAAATTTAATTACGTGGACAGTCTATGGAGATGTGTATAGAATTTTTTTGTATTTCCCCCTCGCCGTGCATGCTGCATTGTGCGTAACGCACACTTGGTGGAGGGGGGGAGATGATGAATCGTGATGGACGATTGATTTTCAATATTTCTTAAGTTATTGCCAGGGCAGTCACGGAGTGAAAACTCAGCGGAGATTACTTCGCAGGCCTCCCCGGGCCCGCGCGGTAACTTAAAAAAGGGGGGCGTCTCACATCGTTTACCTGTGCGGCAGGCTGCGCGAAGCCGCCGAGCAGCAGGTCAGACCGGCACGCGCGTCCGCCGCCTCCGAGGGCAGGAACGACCGGTACTCGTAGGTGTCGAGCGCGATGACGGATGCCGGATCGCTATCGGAGCCCGCCTTGCTGCAGGCGGCCGCCTCGAGCTCGTCACGCACCAGCATCACGTCGTTCTTGCGCGGGCTTGGCCGCGCGCTGGACTCGTCGGCCGCGCGGCAGTTGTAGATGCGCAACTCCTTGTTCTCCCGCTTGCAGTGCAGCACGATCATCGCCATGGCCACATTCAGGACGCACGACACTGCGCCCAGCGCCACGATCACGATGAACGATGTCTTGAAGGCGCCGCCCCCGCCGGTGCCGCTGCTGCCACCGACATCGTCGCCGGAGCTGCCCAGGAGCCGGCCCTCGGGGTGCGCGTCTGTGACGAGCACGCGCACCGTGGCCGTGGCGGTGATGGCCGGCTCGCCCCCGTCGCGCACGGCGATGGCAAGCTCGTGCCGCGCGTGCTCGTGGGGCAACGCCCGCGCCGTGCGCACGACCCCATTGGAGGCGTCGATCCGGAAGAGGCCACAGTCGTTGCCACGTACGATGGCGTAGCTCAGTCGGGCGTTTTCGTTTCCGTCGTCGTCGGACGCGCGCACCTGCGTGACGAGCGTGCCGGCGCGGGCGCCCGGCGCCACGTACACGTCGGCCGTGCCGTTGGCGTCGAGCGGCGGCGCGATGACCACCGGCGCGTTGTCGTTCACGTCGCCGATGACGAGCGCCACGGCCGCCTCGCCGCGCAGAGGCGGCGCGCCGTTGTCGCGCGCCTGCACGCGGAACTCTAGCCGGCGCGTGCGCTCGTGGTCGAAGGCACGGAGGGCGTAGAGGGCGCCGCTCGCCGGTTCGATGGACACGTAGGCGAACACCAACATGCCGTCGATCTGCGAGTCCACGATGGAATAGTCGACCTGCGCGTTCTGCTGCGCGTCCGAGTCGCTGGCGCTCACCGAGCCCACGTAGGCGCCGGGGATGTTGTTCTCGGGCACGTGCAGCTCGTAGGCGGAGCGGGAGAAGTGCGGCGCGTTGTCGTTCTCGTCCGTGACGCGCACCGCGAACGTCTTGACCGACACGAGCGGCGGCACGCCGTTGTCCCGCGCCACCGCCGTCAGGTTGTACTCGGCAGCCGCCTCGCGGTCCAGCTGCGTCGCCGTCACCAGCGCGTAGACCTCGCCCCCGTCCGAGGCGTGCAGGGCGAAGGGCAGCGTCGCGCCGGACCCCACGGCCGACGCGCTCTCGAGCGTGCAACTCACGCGCCCGTTGGGGCCAGAGTCGCGGTCCTTCACGCGGACGAAGGCCACGAAGGCACCGGGCGGCACCCCCTCGGACACGCCGACGACGGCCGCGTCGTCCGTGACGCTGCCGCCGCCCTGGCCGAGGACGAGCACCTGCACGTCGGGCGCGTTGTCGTTCACGTCGAGGATGCGCACGAGCACCTCGCTGTATGCGGGGATGGAGTTGGGCCCCCGGTCGCGCGCCTGCACGTAGATCTCGTAGACGTTGGCCTCCTCGTAGTCGAGGGTGCCCTCGAGCGTGACGCGGCCCGAGCGCGAGTCCACCGCGAAGAGGTCGCTCACGCGCGGTGCCTCGTGCGCCCACAGCGTGTACACCACCTCCCCGTTGGCGCCCTCGTCAGGGTCCGACGCGTTGAGCTGCACGACGGGCGTGCCCACGGGCGCGTTCTCGGGCACGCGCGCCCGGTACACGGGCCGGTCGAACGCGGGCGCGTTGTCGTTGGAGTCGAGGACGCGCACGGTCAGCAGGGTGGTGCCGGTCAGCGGCGGGTGGCCCCCGTCGAGCGCGGTGAGTACGTACGTGTGCACGGCCTGGCGCTCGCGGTCCAGTGTGCGGCGCACCACCAGCACGGGGGCGAAGGCGCCGCCGCCGCCCGCCGGGTGCACGTCGAGGGCGAAGGCGCCGTCGTCGGGCTCCATCGCGTAGCGCCGCAGCGCGTTGGCACCCGCGTCCGGATCGTGGGCGCCATCCAGCGTGAACCGCGTGCCGGCCGCGGCGCTCTCGGTGATCTCGAGGAGGGCGCTCTCGGCCGGGAAGCGCGGCGCGTGGTCGTTGACGTCCAGCACGTCGACGCGGACGCGCGCCAGCTCCGTGGGCCGGTCCAGGACGGCCCCGAGCAGTAGGGCGCAGCCCGAGTCGCCGGTCGCCCGATGGCACACGGCCTCGCGGTCGAGGCGCCCACGCACCCGCACCTCGCCGCTGTCGGCGCTCACGACGAGGTAGTCGGAGGCGTTGGTGCCCTGCAGCACTCGGAATCCACGGGTGTGCAGTTGCGCGGCGGTGAGGCCCAGGTCGCGGGCCAGGTTCCCCACGAGCGTCCCCGGCGGCTCCTCTTCGCGGACCGAGTAGCGCAGGGCCGACGAGAGGACGGAGGCCTGGGCGGCGGTGGCGGTGACGGCGCAGCGCAGACAGCACAGGCAAAGGAGGGCAACGCGGAGAGGATCCATTTTGCTGGGGCAGGGCGAGCCGGGGCACGACGCGCGGTGAAGATCGACCGCCGAGCTGCGTGCGTGGACAGCGCTGGCTGAGGTATCAGAATTGCAGGGAGATAAAGGGGGAGGGTCGAGCAGGAATAAGGCATGATTAATAAAAATGACATGGGGATACAGGTTCTGGGAGAAAAAAAACTGTGAATTGTGGTTTTTAATTAAGACATTTTCAGTTGTGTAAATGAAATTTTGACGTGAAAATGTAAAAATTAATAATGCATAATCAATAGCTATTAACAGTGTCTGAAACATTGCGTGCCATTCACACGATTCGAAGCTCGCAAACCGCAGGTGCAATCTGCGACCGCGTTTGTGCGACACCTCGCTGCAGCCGCCGCCGCGAGAGCCCCCTCCAATCAGGGATGCATTGTTTATCCCAACTTGCACCGCAGGGCTCATCGGAGGTGAGCACGGCCAAATCTCCTGTGCATTATCCATGGAGCCGCTCTCCGTTCACTTCCGCGGGCTCTCGACGATGTGAAGTCAAACGGTGGAACATTGGTGGTGGGCGCGCGGTCACGTGTGGTCATGCCACGTACGGATCGCCGTAATACGCCAACGTTTTACACTACGGGCTAATGCGGAGCATCGTAAAATGTTGCCACCCCCCCCGAATAGCGTCGTGGTTGTTCCAAGCAGTGACAAGTGTGAGGGATATTTAGGCAAACGTATGCGCGTTGCAAAGGCCGTTGTTTTCTTGCCATCATGCCCTACTCATGAGTATGTCAGACTCCCCTCCAGCTTGTCATGGCCAAAACCATTGTTACACTTAAGCAGCGTGACCAACAACAAAAAAACATGTTCATGAAGCCATCCATAGACATAACTTCAACCGGGAAGATGGATACAAACTGAGCAATCATTGTAAGGATGTTATTAACCAAGTAAAGTCTTAACTGACAGTTATGTTTCCATCCTACCTGCCTGTTTCAGCTGTTATTTCCGACTCTCCGAGTACATCACCAGGCTAAATGTCTGTGAGGCAGCCCAGGCACAGGATCCCCTCCACCTCCGGTGGCTGGGGACCTTCTCACAATGACACGCTAATCTCTCACATTTACATACAAATTCCTTCTCTAGCTCTGCCCACTTACCTTTGGGTTGAGCCCACCAAAATCCGATATAAACTCTTGTTGCAGCAGCAGCTCTTTCTCTTATGTCAGCAGTTCTCCTGCTGTATCTGTTCCTCTGTTCCACCTGATGACGGTCGCTTGTGTTGCGATCGAAACGTCATGTGGTTTAATTGATTGTATTTTCTACACACGTGATGACTTTACCAAAAAAAACAAAGAGTATGAATCCCTGCAGTCACGAAAACTTCAAATCTAGATAAAAAAACCATCAGCCAAAATTTGCATTCATTGCTAGAGCGGAGGAATGGAAATGGTGGAATGGAGTGGTCGTGCATTGCACGTAGCACGAGCGCTCTTCGGTATACACTCTCACACTCGGGAGGGGGGGGGGGGGTTACATCGGCCAGAGACACGGTGGCCGACACAACATTCATCGTAGGAAAATCTGTTTCGTAAACGGGCTCGTGTATCAGATAATGTGTCTGGCATAACTACGTCAGCTGAATAGGGGGCATAAAAAACAAACAGTGGCTAAAGAGGGGCTGATAAAAGCCATATTGAGCTACGTACTTATTAGTGCACCCCTTGCAGCAACAATCTAGTTAATTGCTCTAATATAGATGTAATGTCAGGGTTACGTCTACTGACATGACAAAGTGACACCTTCTGGCATTGCAAGGGTTTCACGGGTACAGCCACAGAGGTAACAGCCAATCGGGGAAGGAGGCGTATCTGAGGCAAAGGTAACAGGAGGGGTTAGCCGAGATGCTCCGGGAACCTGCTCGAAGGTTCCACGAGAGGGCGTGGCCGGAGGCGGGGCTTAGCCACTCCTGGGGGTATATAAGGGGGAGCGGACCCGGAGCTCGGGGCTCGTGTGGGGTCCTGGGTCCTGGCTGCGTCGCTGTTCACCGACATCGCTCTCCGTCGTCCGACCACGTGGAAGATCTCCTGCGTGGGTTCCATCGCCGTCGTCGTCACACCGCTAGCCAGCGGCGGTGACGAGTGAAGGGCGAGGGGACCACGCCGAGTGATCGGCTGTGCGTGTGGCCAGTAGAGGTGTTACTGCCTCGTGTTACATTCAGTGAGAGGAAGAACCGGTGTTGTGCCCAGTGTGAGAAATAAATAAGAAGTACCCTCTATACGACGTGTCGTGGAAGTCGCTCATTACATATATATCAGTCTGCAGGTAATTGACAATTACTGATATTTACATCAGGCTGTAGCCATGGCAGCTATTTGTACTGCATTAAACACCATAGCTAGTACACCTAGCATTACCCAACACTTAAACCGTGATATTTAAAACACGGTACAACGTCGCGTATCTGCTCATTTGGAACTTAAGGTATATATGCGGATGAGGTGAAAGAATCAGATATGCGAACATCTATTTAAAGTCACACTTACACCGTGCACAACGTACCGCTGCTGAGTGCGGGCGGTGAATTGTGTTCGGGAGGAAGATATACGCCAGTCGGATATGCAACGTTGTACTGAACTGAAAACGTTTAGAAAGTGGCAATACGATGTGACAGTGGTCATAACGCTGCCAATGGACAGACTGCAGCCCGTTGGAACACTATTAAATTAGTCATTATCCACAGGCTCGCTGACAGGTGTTGTTGGGTTTTGCAAGATATTCTGTAAATGCGAGATCAATGGGAGAAATATTAGATCCCAACACCGACCCGTGCATTTCTGTGCGCGTGATGAAGATAACGGACGGTCCACCCCTCTTTGTTTTTTATTCGAAATCGCATCTTCATACGGGGCGCAGCGCTCTGTAGGTGTCTGCAATAAAGCGCTCTCGTTCGGTCCAAGAAATAATAACCAGAAACAAGGAGGGGAGGATGGGTCTGGCGCAATTATTAAACTGCGAGGACATAAAATGAACCGTGAAACTAACAGTATCTTACCCACCACCTGGACGCTAATTAAACACAGTGCACGCTGGAAATAGAAGTAATCAGGTTATGCCACCAAGAGGCGGCATGATGCTGTTCTGGAGTGCATCTTAAGTTGACCCAACAACATCTATAAGATCAGAAGTAACAAATAATCACAAAAGCATGTGCCCGAAAAGCGCACGAGGCGTATGGATGGGCTGAGGCACATTACAGCGCGAGGTTTCCCTTGCCGTAAGTTAAATGGTTGTGTGAACGCGTGTTAGTGGGAATAGCGCTGTGCCAAGTCCCCATGGGGGGCATCACGTGCAGTGTGCTACAACCACGCGCGCGCTACAGAATGCCGAATAAAAATACTCGGGCGCGCTAATCCGGCCGCGAGATTGCTGGCTTGGCTCACTGAGCAGCAGGCAGCGGCTTCGTACTTTTACCAAAGCCCATGGAGGTTGGCCTCCGTCGGGTATTTTTTTTTGGCAGGAGTAGCAAAGGACCAAAAAAAAGTGTGAAATTATCCCAACTGGAAATCAGACCAAAGCAATCAATTTTCATGATAGATGTAATCCTGGCCTTATCAATAATAGAGCACCACAGATTTTTATGATGTCTCGGACTCCCTTTCGCATTTCATCTCAGGGTTCCTTTCCATTTCGTTCCTCGTGTCTCATTCATTCCTGGCATTTAAGATGTGAATAGAAAGTAAACGAAACGCTCGCTTTTGTGTCGACGCCGTCCGCTCGCCGCGGTTCGATCATCTTAACGTCCCAGGACCACACGCAATATTGGCATGCTTCGCTGAATTCTCAAAGGCGTTGATAAGGCATCTGTGTTTTGTTGAAGCGTGTGGTCAGAATTCAAATGAAGACCTATGGAAAACCCACGCCCCCCCCCCAACTTCTCCTCTCCCCCCTCCGCTCCTCAGTCCCCAATGACTTTAATAAGGCGTCTTATTGTCGCAAGAGGGAGTGTCCTTTTTATTATTACACGCTTTTATTTAACTCAATCTGTCTGTTGTTGTTGTCGTATCCTCAAATCTTGTAACTCAATTTGACTCACTTCCCAATGTGGTATCGACTGAAAACTTCGTATACTTGTCTTACTGATGACAATACTATTTTATATAATAAAAAGTAAAAAAACATATTTTTAAATAATCTTTTAACACGCTTTCTATTAACTCACTCTGTTATTGTCAAATGCTCAAATCTTGTAACTGAATGTTAACCCACTTCCCAATGTGGTATCGACTGCAAAATTGGTATACGTATGTCATACTGATGACAATACTATATTCTATCATTAAAAAGAAAAAAAAATATATTTTAAAACATTATTTTTTATGTTATGTTTCGCTTGGGTCTAATTGTCCACGCTCAACTGACGTTGGCTGTAAATGACCATGGCCTCTGATGTTATGGCGAGCTTCGGAGCCACTTCCTGGAGTTGTGGAGTTCTGCCATTACTAGTAGGGTATGTGGTGCCACCGCAGCGGAGCAACTCGGCCGGCGCTACCCTCTGCTCGCACCCCCCCACGAACGACCGCATGCACGCCCCACTAAACACTCGCATACACGCCCGTAGGGTCTCGAGGGGAGGGGGGGCCCGTGTGCGATGGGTTTTTACCCGAGGACCCCCTTAGGGATGTTTCACGATTTCCCCGGACCCGGAGATTGGCAAACACACACATGGACTTACACACAGACGTCGACCCACACACATAGAGACACATGGACTTAGACGCACACACACAGATATGGTTAAACCCAAGATGGATTGTTAGCAGGCCAGCCTAAATGTTTCTAGCCGGTAAAGATGTTGCATTAGGGGGATACAAGTTTCGCAAGCGTAGAGAAGGGAGGGAATGATCGTGGGCGAGAAAACGTGGAGCTTTGTGCAGAGCGAGAGACCAGGTAGCTTACACACAGTGTTACGCAGCCGATGAAAAGATAATGCCGCTCGACTGATTCGGAGTGAGACCTCTGGTGTTATACCGGAGCCGGTCATGAGCACATTGGTCAGGTATGGGAAACTCTGCACTCTCTCCACAATTGGGCCATCAGCAATTGTGAGTTGTGGGGGTGGATTTTCCGATGGTACAAAATACCCAGGCAGGTGCTTAGTTTTGGTGGTTCTGATGGTAAGGCCCCACGTCTTAGTGGCAAGCTCCAGGTTCAGCAGCAGCGCGTCCAACTCCTCTTCTGGGTGAGCATTAATTACCAGATCATCAGCATACATAACGTGGTTGAGCAATAGGGAGCCATCCCTTGACCGCACCCGGGCATCAATCAGCCTCCCATTGTATCTGTACCCAGATGGAAATTCCTCCAGTACAGCTATTGAAGGCTTCACGAACTACGTGGTCAAAATAGATGTTAAATAATGTGGGAGCCAGAGGACATCCCTGTCGCACCCCAAGGTGTACAGGGAATGGCTCTGACTCCCGGCCACGTAGTTTTACCCGGGCCCGCTCACCATCATGAAGGTCCTTAATGATCGTGAGCAGAGAGTCAGGGATTCCGAAAGCACGAAAAGCAACCCTGAGCCCAGGCCTACTGATGGTATCATAGGCGTTGAGCAGGTCAATAAAGCACACACACATGGACTAACACGCACATATGGACCTACAGGCACACAAAGAAATGGACTTACACTCACTAACATGGAAACCACGCACACACAGCGACTAACACACGAACATGGACAGACACATACAGACACATCAACTCACACACACACCGACTCACACATAGACTCACACATACATAAGACTCTCACACACACAGACATACGAACTTACACACACAGACATATCGACGCACATACACACATGGACTGTCACACATAGACACATTGGCATACACACATCGACTGACACACACACATGGATGTACGCACACACACACACGTACGTACAGACACACACGCATGGACTCACACACACACATTGAGCAAAAAACACACACAGAAAGAAATGTACTTACACTGACTGACATGGAACGATGCACACACAGCGACTAACATACACACACACCGGCTGACACAAACACATCGACTCTGACACACAGACTCACACACACACATTGACCCACACACACGCACATGGACTTAGACGCAGGCATTATTATTGTGAAAAGTAACTTAATTAAAAAACTTTAAATTAGTTTATCACACTTGCTTGCATGTCGCCAAGTATGCTTAACATTTCGAACAGACACACACATTCACAAATTTACCTTTCACAATTAAGATACATAACGTCAGCATGTACTGCTGTCTTCATAGCAGGTACCACCGCCACAGTATGTACTGCTGTTATCATAGCAGGTACCACCACAGTATGTAATGCTGTCATCATAGCTGGTAAAACCACCACAGTATGTACTGCTGTCATCATAGCAGGTACCACAGTATGTACTGCTGTCATCATAGCAGGTACCACAGTATGTACTGCTGTCATCATAGCAGGTACCACAGTATGTACTGTTGTCATCATAGCAGGCAGCAGCATCAGCAGCAGCATCATCATCAGTAGCAGCAGTAGCAGCATCAACATCAGTAACAGCAGCATCATCATCAGTAGCATCAACATCATTAGTAGCATCAACACCATCATCAGTAGCATCATCATCATCGTCAGTAGCATCAACATCATCATCAGTAGCATCAACATCATCATCAGTAGCATCAACATCATCATCAGTAGCATCAACATCATCATCAGTAGCATCAACATCATCATCAGTAACATCAACATCATCATCAGTAGCATCAACATCATCATCAGTAGCATCATCATCAGTAGCATCAGCATCATCATCAGTAGCATCAACATCATCATCAGTAGCATCAACATCATCATCAGTAGCATCAACATCATCATCAGTAGCATCAACATCATCACCAGTAGCATCAACATCATCATCAGTAGCATCAACATCATTATCAGTAGCATCAACATCATCATCAGTAGCAGCATCAACATCAGTAACAGCAGCATCATCAGTAGCATCAACATCATCAGTAGCATCAACATCATCATCAGTAGCATCAACATCATCAGTAGCATCAACATCATCAGTAGCATCAACACCATCATCAGTAGCATCAACATCATCATCAGTAGCATCAACATCATCATCAGTAGCATCAACATCATCATCAGTAGCATCAACATCATCATCAGTAGCATCAACATCATCATCAGTAGCATCATCATCAGTAGCATCATCATCAGTAGCATCAACATCATCATCAGTAGCATCAACATCATCATCAGTAGCATCAACATCATCATCAGTAGCATCAACATCATCATCAGTAGCATCAACATCATCATCAGTAGCATCAACATCATCATCAGTAGCATCAACATCATCGCTCTCACTCCGCACCTCAACTCGCTGCTTCTCTGCTCCTCACCACCACCACCAAACTCCCCCACCCGTGGGCACGTGACTGCCCCTCCCCCACCCCACCCGTGGGCACGTGACTGCCCCTCCCCCACCCCACCCGTGGGCACGTGACTGCCCCCTCCCCCACCCCACCCGTGGGCACGTAACATGACAAAGTGACATCATGGGTACAGCCACAGAGGTAACAGCCAATCAGGGGAAGGGGGCGTATCTGAGGCAAAGGCAACAGGAGGGGCTAGCCAAGATGCTCCGGGAACCTGCTCGAAGGTTCCACCAGAGGGCGTGGCCGGAGGCGGGGCTTAGCCACTGAGTGAGGGGGTGGTGGAAGGCGCGCGCCAAATTAACCCCTAGGCGGTGTCTGCCAGCCGCCAGCTGTCAGTCAGAGAGGGCGCTGGTGGGGGGTGGGGGGGGTCACCCGGTCGGGGGGGGCCCGCGAGACGCAAACGCGCAGGGGGTGGAGGGGGGGGGACGTTGCGCCCCACCCGCTCGCGGGGATGAGGGGGGGGATGAGGGGGGGATGAGGGGGGGGGGGATGAGGGGGGGGATGAGGGAGGGGGGATGAGGGGGGGATGAGGGGGGGGATGAGGGGGGGGGAATGAGGGGGGGAATGAGGGGGGGATGAGGGGGGGAAATGAGGGGGGGATGAGGGGGGGGAATGAGGGGGGGGATGAGAGGGGGGGATGAGGGGGGGGGATGAGGGGGGGGAAATCAGCCCCCACAGGTACATTTAATAAAATCGTGTTTTTGATAAAGTTTTTTTTTTAATTACTTATTATTACACGCTTTTTATGAACTCACTCTGTCTGTTGTATCCTCAAATATTATAACTCAATTTTTACCCACTTCCCAATGTGGTATCGACTGCAAACTCGGTATACTTATGTCATACTGATGGCAATACGATATTATATCATTAACAATAAAATATATATTTTTTAACATTATTTTTTTACGTGTTATGGTTCCGCTTGGGTTTGATTGTCCACGCTCCACTGACGTTGGCTGCAAATCACCACGGCCCCTTACGTCGTGGCAAGCTTCTGGGCCACTTCCTGGAGTTCTTCCATCACTAGCACGGTACGTTTCATTAAAGCGTGTTGTAAAAAAGTTATTTTAAATATTACTTTTCATGTTCATATCCGACAATGCCGAGTGGCTAAAACATCTGTACGAGATAAAGTTGGCTGTGAAGACCGTGCTGTACTGAGTAGTAACACAGGGAGGCATGTGTTGGGCCACATACACACACATTGATTACATAATGAACACGTTTCGGAATAACCTTATATCAAAGTTGCTAGAGATGACATGCTCGACTGCCATTAATAAATACAGTGCCACAGTGAAACGCAGCCAAGTGTTTGACATACTTTAGTGCAAGATTCACCGCCATTAAATGTACACGCAATGTAATCAGACATTGCTCATACATTGTTCATACCTTGTTCAATCTTTGCGTAAATATTTACCGCCTCCGTCCCAGGACGACGGACAAACAAGCCGGTTGTAAAAGCATTTAGGAATTAAATTAATGTAGCAAATTAAATTGTTGACAAAACCTCACCACCGGTTTGAGTCGACCTGGGGTGGGGGGGGTGAATCCCAGCACCGATCTCGCGGACACACGAACAGGAAGTGTTTTGTTGCGGTTACACCACCCGAGTGAAGAGCCGCATGGCCCACAGTGTCATTATCACCAAATACATTAAACAGGTCCCTGCAGGGTGGGCTGGTAGGACAAGTCTCTGCGCTGTCTATTGCTGATTTTACACCCAACAGCACGAGATTTCACTTCGTTAAAGTATTGAAAGGGGACGGACGGACACATTAATCTATTGCAGGCTGGTACACTCAGTTTACAACTTCGTTCCTACCAGTAACAGAATCTTACCCCGTTCGTTCTCGACGGAGACGCGTGCACTTGGGAGACGAACTCCGCTCGCTGGCTCCTTGGGGATGGCTTTGAAGGGGTCGTCGCGCAGGTCAAAGGCGAACGTCCTCGATGTTTCACTCAAACACGTCCACGTTGGGAGGGCGACTTAACGGGGGGGGGGGGGGGGCGAAAAGCAGCATCGTCTACACAGCGAGCCCCCGGGGAAGTCGTCACGGTGCGTAGTGAATGATGGCGAGTTTCTCTCTCTCCCTCTGGCTCTCTCTCTCTCCTAGCCCCTCTCTTGAGCATTAGCATACAGATTAAAATTAAGTAGCATACCAAAATTAGCATAGGACAACCGTTGACCAATCGCTGCGCACCATCGCCGGAGACGCTCCCAGGTTTGCCTCTCGACCAATCGGATCCCTGGCCCTCCCCCCTCCCCACTTTGGCACGCGGCGACCAATCAGATCGCGGGAGGACGCTACCATTTTTAATGCCCTACACGCTGAACAGCGCGCGCCCATGTGTGTGTGAGTGTTTAGTTTTGTTTTAATTATTTTAATCATTAAAGTTCGCGAGTGTCAAGGTAAGCTACGTTGACTTTTTTTTTAAAGCATTTTCTCAAGAGAACCGTTGTTGCTGCTGCTGCGGCTGTTGTTGTGAAAGGCCCGGTACACCCTGAGGCCTTGCCTAGACTACTAGGACAGCCTTGATTTGACGTGGGTCCACACTCTTTGCTTCTTTCGGTAGAAAATAAAATCAATTTAATTTATGATTTAATTTTATTTTATACCTACATTTTATTAAAAAAAAGAATTCATTTTTATTACAATTTATTTTATACTTGCGTATTTTTTTTCTAAATGAATGAGTATTTTTTTTATAATTTAAATTTATTTATTTTAAATTACATTTATTTTATTGTATACCTACGTTTAATTTAATTAAAATTTATTTTATACCTACGTTAAATTAAATTGAATTTTAAAATAAATTTATTTTGTTTGAATTGCATTTATTTTATTTAATACCTACGTTTAATTTAATTTTTAAATTAATTACATTTATTTAAATTAATTTTATTTTATACCTACGTTAAATGAAATGTTTTAATAACTAAAATTTATTTTATTTAAATTAAATGTATTTTATTTCATACCTACACATGTACAGTCATTTTAACTGCTCTGACTGCTACAAGCTAAGTGCGGCCTGGAAGCGTATTATTAAGTAATACATTTTACAATTACAATTATAGAGGAACCCCATACTAATGAACTGACTATGTATCTATACAATTAAAAGACCGCACGCAGATATCGCAAAAGCGGATCCCGTTGTCAATGATATAATTTAGCAACTGCTGTACGTACATCATTAAAATGACACCGATTGCAATACGTCACCAAAGACACAATTTTAATTTGACCCCCGGGTCTGATCGCGTTAACTGTGCAGGTGGCGGGTCGAGAGGTTACTTGCACGTGTGTGCAGCTTGTTGAATATTGACGTGCGATGACTTGTGGAGAGGAAGAATGATGATGATGGCGATGCAAGTCTTGAAGTCTGACGTTGTTCTCCGAGTCGTGTAGCCGACCGCGTGCGACTTTGGGGATTGCGCAATGTCATTTCAGTTTCCTCTGTGGAACTTTTTATTTTGTTGATCCTAACGATGTAACTAACGTAGGGCGGGCTTGGGAGCGGCGTTGACGATGTGTTTTGGCTTTGCACCAACCAGCACCTTTGCATTCAGAAGTTGGAGGTGCTTTGATTGTTACAGCGAGAGGTGGAATCGTCACCGCCATCGTCATGGGTTTAAGTGGGCACGGAGCCCGTCAAGGGAATGGGTAGGTAGAGGAATGGGTTGGAGAGTATACACAACTTGCAGTTCTAGTAATCTCAACAATTTATGGGCATGCGCATCATTAACAGTATCCTGATTGATGAGCAAAACAAAATCGCAATTTAATCATCAATCTGTTGTCATAAATGAGTATTTTTTGTTATAAAAAATCATTGTACCCCCATTCATGATGACAATTCCAATATGGTCATTATGATGCTCAGAATTACACTTGTATTCTCAGAATCATGAACATTTATTAAAACAGCAGTGTGCTCAAAATGCTCATTTACCAATTTCAACATGTACCCAATCAATTCCAAGATTCTAATCAAAGTAAGTCCTATGTATCGTGGTGTTTTCATGCTTATACATTATTGCGCCCCCCCCCCAAAAAAAATATACAAAAGTCTATTTTTATAATGTTTGCACGGTGTACAGTCTGGAAATTAGCCACATGGCAAATTTCAAGCTTGGTGCGTGTCGGGAAGTACGCTAAACATTTTGAACAGACGCACACATTGACAACTTTGCCTTTGATATATATGGAGATTGGTAATAAATTGTTAATTTAACTACTTTCATGTTGACGGATTGGAAATAGGAATAGCACTGGCTCACCACGGGGCTTATCGCGTGGTATCTGGGCACTTTATTTGAAACGTAAACCCCACAGTTTGTGAGTACAATTCCTCGCAAGTTGCATCCACAGACACAGACAGACTGACAATGACGCTTCTAGGTAAGAGTAAGAAATGAATCTACGTGTAGAGGAGAGACGAGAGAGCCAAGAGGTCACCTCGGGAGACGGGGCGGCGCGTCAACCTTAGTCACGTGACTGAAGGAGTGTGGGCGTGCCGTGCGTACGTGTGTGTACTGTGTGTGTGTACCGTGTGTGTGTACTGTGCGTGTGTGTGTACTGTGTGTGTGTACCGTGTGTGTACTGTGTGTGTGTAACGTGTGTGTATGTGTGCTGTGCGTGTGTGTACCGTGCATGTGTGTGTGTACCGTGCGTGTGTGTGCGTGCCGTGCGTGTGTGTGTGTGTACCGTGTGTGTGCGTGTGTACCGTGCGTGTGTGTACCGTGTGTGTGTGTGTATCGTGCGTGTGTGTGTGTAACGTGTGTTTGTGTGTATCGTGCGTGTGTCTGTGCGTGCCGTGTGTGTGTACTGTGTGTGTGTGTGTACCGTGTGTGTGTACCGTGTGTGTGTACTGTGCGTGTGTGTGTGTACCGTGCGTGTGTGTGTGTACTGTGCGTGTGTGTGTACTGTGCGTGTGTGTGTGCGTGCCGTGTGTGTGTACTGTGCGTGTGTGTGTACTGTGCGTGTGTGTCGTGCGTGTGTGTGCACCGTGTGTGTGTACTGTGTGTGTGTACTGTGTGTGTGCTGTGTGTGTGTGTACTGTGTGTGTGTACTGTGCATGTGTGTACTGTGTGTGTGTACTGTGTGTGTGTACTGTGTGTGTGTACACTGTGTGTGTGTATACTGTGTGTGTGTGTAACGTGTGTGGCGGTAGTCTAGCGGTTAGTACGCTGCTCTACGAACATAACGACCCGAGTTTGATTCCCGCTCACAGCCAACACCCAGTGACGATTATTTAAACCGGTTCAGGGCCTCCCCTAGGTCGACTCAGCCTCAAGTGAGTACCCGGTGTGGTGTGCAAACATCATTACTGGGGAGACAAAGGCGGTCGGGCGCGGTGCTGGCCACCCACTCCCTTCGCGTGCCGCGCCGGCCTTCATAGGTGGTGCTGCTACTTGCTAACCGCACTTGCCCCAACAGTCTGTTAAGGCTACACGGGGGATCTTTGTCTTTGTATCACCACCCAGGAGTTACGGAGCTTTTGAGGCTCCGAGCCACGTGGGGATCCACGACAGCGTGAGGCGGTGCCACTCACAGGTGAGACTCGGGGATATGTGATTTCTAATCGATAGCCATCCATCAGTTAACCCATCGCAACTGCTGAGTCTGTCACGCGACTTCCTCCTTCCAGAGAGCCTTTGACGCTTCACGTGGCCTCAAAGTGTACATAGTGTGTACGTATACACAATAATGTCCACGTTGTTGCTGAGTTCACGCACTCAAGGGAGGGGGCAATGGAAAATGAATCTAAATCTTAAACTCCATCCCCATGACCTCATCGGCATGAAGTGGCAGCTAGTGACGTCATGTCACCAAGGTATTCAGCCCTCCCCCGTCCACAGCGCTCTTGAGCGTGACGTCACCTCCGCTTGGGTCACTGCCGATATCAATCCAGTGCCAATCCTTATTTGGGCAAAGCTACGCCCAGTGACTGGCGGTTCATTAACATAATGTATTCGTTGAAGCCGTTGAGAGTTCATTGCGACGAGTTCAGCAGCCACGCCCCATCCCTCGACATATGGGCCGGGCTCATTAACATAATTTATTCAGTTACAGAGCCGCTTATTATGGGAGGGGCGTATCTCTTACCCCGGAAGTTACGTCATGTTACCTGCTTACACGCGTGAGGTCGCGAGGTAACAGGAGGCTGCCGATCCGCGCTTGCACTGAAATCCGAGGTGAGAAATTCTCATGGTTGTGGTGGTGGTTGTGGTTGTTGTTGTTGTTTACCAAGGTAGAGCCTCTCTCTCCCGTAGGGATGTCAGTTGAGTAGCAGCGAGCATGGGAATCGATGTCCAGGTTGGAACTTTAAAACGCGGGGCCTAGCCACGCGGGGCCTTGCCTCCTGCCCTCGCCTGATTGCATTCACTTGAATTATCTCACTTAAGTTTAATTTGTCTTCACCCGGCTCGCCACTTTGTAACTTTGTTTTATTGTCAATATTCACGCAGTTTTTATTTTCTTTTTCACCAGGCCAAGCCCGCTTGAGCTGCTATACCGCTCTTGTTATCAGAAGCGACCTGCCCACAACAACACAAGGTGAGGCTTTGTCAACGTGTGTGAATGTTTTGACTTAAAACTTTGGTGACTGCAGGAATTAATATTCTTGGTTCTTTCGGTAAAGTCACGTAGATAGAAAATTAAATGAAAATAACAATAAAAATAAATGTAAATAAAGCAAAAAAACTCACGTCGTTTTGATCGCAACACAAGTAGTCTTTATTTAATGTAATTGTATTATCAGTTATTGTTATTTTCTATCTACGTAACTTTACTGAAAGAAACAAGAATACGTGTGTCAATGTCTATCGGTCAAAGACGCTATACGGAGAGACGCGCAAACTCCAAATATACAGCAGGCGTCAGGGTCGGAATCGAACCCACGACTTCCTGTATACCAGGTGAGGTAGTTAACATCACACCACGGAGAGAGACACGCAAACTCCAGTTAGCCTCGGCTATGTTCATTGATCCTCGATTAATTACTTGGTGCAGTGAGGAAGCATTCATGCCAAGCAGATGAAGGTGGCCAGGCGTGATTCTAGACACGTCACCGCCTGTTTACCCAGTGACAGTGTACAGTTTGTGTTTGCAGTAAAGTCTATTAACTCTGTTGAACACGGAGGTTATATCATAACAATAGTTTACTTTTGTTTTCCTCTGGAACTCTTTATAAGAATGGAAACAGGAAGTTAACACAGTACGCACATGCAGCTGAAATCGGAACTGTTCATCCCAGCATTTAAGGACATCTGAGCCTGGATTCACACCTCTAAGTTGCGATTGAACATTAATTTATGCATAACACAAATAGTATTGTTTTCAACACCCTTTGCTATGTCAGCTGAATTTAGCTGCAGTCACGAAAGCTTTAAATCAAAATGTATATTCATATTCTTGGTTCTTTCGGTAAAGTCACGTTGAAAGGAAACAATAAAATAATATAATATATATAAAACAATAAAATGCATATTTTATTATATATTTGTTATTAAAAAAATGTACTACAAAATATATAATAAAATAATACAACAAAATAATACAATATATTTTATTGTTTCCCTTCAACGTGGTGACTTCACCGAAAGAACCAAGAATATGAATCGCCGCAGTCACGAAAGCTTTAAATCAAAACTTTCTCGATCTCCGTAAAGCAACGCGAGAAACATCGTCACCAAACCGCCGGCAACAACGTCGCCAATCCTTTACTTTGTGCACACGTCACGATGACACGTGCACACGCGTTGTGTACACGTCACGATGCCACGTGCACACGTCACGACGCCACGTGCACACGTCACGACGCCACGTGCACACGTCACGATGCCACGTGCACACGCGTTGTGTACACATCATGATGCCACGTGTACGCGTCACGATGCCACGTGCACACGTCACGATGCCACGTGCACACGTCACGATGCCACGTGCACACGCGTTGTGTACACGTCACGATGCCACGTGCGCGCGCGTTGTGTACACGGAACCGCCCCCATTACCCGCCGGGTAGGTGGCTACGAGTTTGCCGGAATGCTCGACGACCCTCGCCGCTCGTTCCCCGAGCTCCTTGGCCCGCCACCCAGTGGCATGGGCTCCGTGGCGAGACCTTTGACGCCCGCTTGTGCTGTGGCCGAAACGTGATTTTTTATTGTTTTTTTTTTTTACCCGCGTGACTTTACCGAATAGAACCAAAGAGCGTGGATCCTCGCGGTCAACGAAAGCGTCCAATCTAGAATTGATAGCCTCTACGGGGAGGGTTTTCACCTATCTGTTAGAGCTTTTAACAGACAACGGGACAAGAAGTCACCTGATGAAGGCCGCTTGTGTTGTGGCCGAAGCGTGGTGATTTTTTATTGTTTCATTTTTTTTACCCGCGTGACTTTACCGAATAGAACCAAAGAGTGTGTGGATCCTCGCGGTCACTAAATCTTCAAATCTAGAATTTTTTTGCTCGTCTGCTTCGGCACCGTCGCCGCGGTACGTCGGGACTCGCGAGCGCGCCACGCCGCCTCACGGTTTGTTATTTAGGGTCGCGTTCCTTAATATTTGTTGTTTGAGTGAGCCTCGAGATTTATTGTTTTCCCCCAATCGTTGACGCGGTTTCAACACCATTCTCGAATTTGCGCGGCGCTCTGGTTTTGTGCGCGCGGGCGCGTCGAAGGATTATCGACTTATTTCCACGTCAGCTAAAGTTTCCACAGCCGCGTAATTTGCAACGTTCCGCGCGTACGAGCTTGTCGCCCCGGTCGCACGTTTGCCGCCGCGCGATTCGTCCGAAACGCTAAAATAAACAACCGCCGGATGAACCGATAGCGCGTACATCACTCACTCTTCCTCACTCACACTCCCCTCTCTCACTCTCTCTCACTCACTCGTCCTCACTCGCTCACTCATCCACCAACATCCAACATCGGGGCCGGATTCGGGCGTGGGGGGGGGGGCTTCAGGGGCTGCAGCCCAGGGGCCTCGTCCAGCTGAAGCGCCTCCAGAGACGAAGTGAAAAGTGATTTCAGTTGCGCATGCTGAATTTTATTCGTCGTTAGCCTTGCAAAAAAAAAAATACATTTTATTTTTCCTTAACTTTGTTTTCCTTATTCTTAGCTCTTTTGGTAAAGTCACGTTGAAGGGAAACAATAAAATAATAAAATATATATAAAGTCGCGTTGAAGGGAAACAATAAAATAATAAAATATATATAAAACAATAAAAATATTGTTTTATATATATTTTATTGTTTCCCTTCAACGTGACTTTACCGAAAGAGCTTAGAATATGAATTACTGCAGTCACGAAAGCTTTAAATCAAAATGTTTAAACGTGTATGCAGTCGGCTGCGTTTCGGGCAATGACTCTTTTAATTGTGCGTAAAAATAAAAGACGCGAGCGATGGGAGTTGGGGCACGAAGGGAAACGCCAGCGGTGTTGACAATCTCTCTGCTGCTCGTGTTGAGGGAAGTTCGTCTGGCTGCTTTGACATTTACTGATGACATCCGGCTGCATCAGAGGCTCAAATGGCATACACTGTCCGTGACAACAACAAAAATCCATTTCAACTTACACGTAATTATATAAATATACGCCCTTGCAGGTTTGCACTAATTTTATGAAGAGACGTATATACACACACACACACACGTACGTGTGTGGGGTGAAACGTTCCCCGAGGGAATACAGGAATGCCTTCAGATGCGTCAGCTGTGATTTCACTCCATTCCGGTGTTCCACATTAAAGAGAGAGAGACGTCCCTGTAGGATCGTGGTGTGTGGCTGTGGACCAATCTTAGCACGCACACTCGACAACAAAATAACACAATAAAATTCTCACGACGTTTCGGCCACAACGCAAGCGGCCGTCTCTTTTTGTTTTTGACGACAAAGCTCCATTGAAGCTCCATTGAAGCTCTGTCGTCCCGACAGGTCTGTACCTTTCACCTGAAGATGGCCGCTTGCGTTGTGGCCGAAACGTCCTGAGAATTTTATTGTGTTATTTTATTATTTTATTCTCATTCTACGTGGTGGTGACTTTACCGAAAGAACCAAAGAAGATGAATCCTTGCAGTCACGAAAGCTTTAAATCGAAATTTAAACTCGACGTTTTAATTTAGGCAGGAATTCTGGAAAGGCTGCAACAACCGGGGGAGAGTAAACCACCCCAGGTGGCTGTGGTTGCAGGCCGGTTTGATCGCCTACGCTCAACGTTACGAGAGAGAGATATAAAAAAACAGCGTTGAACATTAATTCACCCGATTCCAATCGCACGCACGAGAACCCAATCAAATGACTGGCGGTGTGTTTATGAACATGATTTGGAATTTAAATGCAGCGGGTGTGTGTGTGGGACTCACACGAAGAAGAACGGAAATATTAAGGATATTATGTTTTTCAAACGAACGGTTGTTTGGGTTGCATTGTGTTCATTAAAGTTACTTGTAATTCAAATACAGGTGTGTTGTTGGTGGTTGTGATGCCAGACGATAACATTGTGAGGAGCAATGCCTGAATCTTTACCCTTGGGGTTCCTCTAGAAATGGCAAAAAGCCACTGAGAGTGGCCACGTGGAGGAGAGGCTTCTACTCTGTACAGAGCTGGACCGGTACCACCATGGATCTCTGTGGCATTCAGGAGATCCAGTGGACTGGCTCTGACTCCAGCCATCATGAGGGGTGCAGAGTCCTCCACTCGGGGCAGGAGAATGCCAAACAACAAGGAGTGGCTCTTATTCTGAAAAAAAGAATGAAGGCGGCGTGGGAAGGTGGCGGCGAGGTGTGGGAAGCTGTAAGCCCCAGGCTACTTTGGGCTTGCCTCCCCATCAACAGGAGGCAGGGAATGGTGGTGGTGGTGGTTGCTTACGCCCCCACCGAAGATGAACATCAGTGGAGGGATGCAGGCAAGCCCGTGGATTCAGATTCCTTCTATGACCTGTAACAGGTGTTAGCTAAAAGTAGCCCCTCGGGATAGAGTCATCTTGTTGGGTGACTTTAATGCCCGAGTTGGTGATGATGCTGGCACCTGGTCTGGAGCGATTGGAAGGCATGGGCCAGATCAACTCAATAACAACAGTAGGAGGCTGTTAGACTTCTGTGCAGCCTATGGGCTTGTCATTGCCAACACGCTGTTCTGGCATCTGTGCATCCAGACAGCATCATGGATTCACGCCGGGTCCAAGCAAGAACATCCGCTGGACTATATAGCAGTGGCCCAGAGAATGCTGGCCCATGTCCTTGACACCAGAACCTACAGTGCTGCTGACCTCACTGACCATTAGCTTTTCATATGTAAGATCTGTGGGCTGGGTAAATCTGTGAGCAGGAGCGAGGTACAATTAAGCTCCCAAGCATTCACTACGTTATAAACAACATATTTGCACTCATAAGTCGCTTGCCTAATTGCCTCAGCAACTCGGTGTTTCGTATCGAATCTCATCTCAAACAATCTAAGGGCGCCCCCTAGTGGCAGCTGCCCCTGTGTGGCACAAGGTGGCCCTCCACCGGCCTGCACGTGGCATGATTCTGTCGGTAGGGGGCGATCATTGACGCGTCATCTACGTTGTGGAGTTTCCGGATAATGTTTTGGAATTAACCACAATTTTGACCGTGACACCAACATGCAATGACCTGTGCGTTGTGAGTGACACAATACTCTGTTTGACATCCGCCGTGAAGCAGAACAGCGCATATTGTGGTGAATGTTACTGGGGTAGCCAGATATGCCTGTCGGATTTGAACTTTGAACCTCTGCAACAAATAGAGAATGCGCTACCATATTCCTGGTTCTTTCGGTAAAGTCACGTAGATAGAAAACAAAATGAACAAAATAAAAGATTAAGAAAATAAAAAATGTAATACAAATAACAAATAAAAATACATTTAAAAAAATAAATTGATGATAAGATGCCATGGGTCGACTGACTGAGATGACTGGCCAATGCAACGCCTTTGCCCTCCACTACACACACACACTGTGTGTGTACACGTACACACAGTGTGTACGTATACACAGTGTGTGTACGTACACACACAGTGTGTACGTATACACAGTATACACAATAATGTCCACGTTGTTGCTGAGTTCACGCTCCCGAGGGAGGGGGCAACGGAAATTGATCAACTTAACCTCCATCCCCGCTCTGTGACGTCACCACTCAGCATGACCTCATCGGCATGAAGTGCCAGCGGGAGGTGTACCTCGCTAGTGACGTCATGTCACAAAGGTATTCACACTCTCCCAACCCCGTCCACAGCGCTTTTGAGCGTGATGTCACCTCCGCAATCCTTATTTGGCAAAGCTACACCCAGTGAATGGCGGTTCATTAACATAATGTATCCGTTAAAGCCGTCGGGTTCAGCAGCCACGCCCCATCCCTCGACATATGGCCAGTTAACATTAACATAATTTATTCAGTTAGAGCCGCTCATGGGAGGGGCGTGTCTCTTACCCTGGAAGTGACGTCATGTTACCTGCTTACCCGCGTGACATCCAGAGGTAACAGGAGGCTGGTGGTAGTGATGGTGGTTGTTGTTGTTTACCAAGGTAGAGCCTCTCTCTCGTAGGGATGTCAGTTGAGTAGCAGCGAGCATGGGAATCGATGTCCAGGTTGGAACTTTACAACGCGGGGCCTAGCCACGCGGGGCCTTGCCTCCTGCCCTCGCCTGATTGCGTTCACTTTAATTATCTCGCTTAAGTTTAATTTGTCTTCACCCGGCTCGCCACTTTGTAACTTTGTTTTATTGTCAATATTCACGCAGTTTTTATTTTCGTTCTTTTGTTAGCAGGCCAAGCCCGCTTGAGCTGCTATACCGCTCTTGTTATCAGAAGCGACCTGCCCACAACAACACAAGGTGAGGCTTTGTCAACGTGTGTGAATGTTTTGACTTAAAACTTTGGTGACTGCAGGAATTAATATTCTTGGTTCTTTCGGTAAAGTCACGTAGATAGAAAATAAAATAAAATAACAGATAATAAATTTAATGAAAAATAAAAAATGGAAATTAAAGCAAAAAAACCACGACGTTTCGATAGCAACACAAGTGGTCTTTATCTTATTAAATTTAATCTGTTTTTATTTTCTATCTACGTGACTTTGCTGAAAGAACCAACAATACGTGCGTCAATGTATCTATCGGTCAAAGACGCTAAGCGCGTGCCGCTGTTGACACTGAATATGTGGAGGGGAACACCTTCACCACGGGGAGAGAGAGACAGAGACACGGATAGCCTCGGCTGTGTTGATTGATCCTCGATTCATTACTTGGTGGAGTGAGGAAGAATTAATGCTGAGCAGATGAAGGTGGCCATGCATGGTTCTGGTCACACCACCACCTGTTTACTCATGGCAGTGTGTGACAGTGTCAAGTTTGTGTTTGCAGCAAAGTCTATTAACTCTATTGCACACGGAGGTTATATCAAAACAATAGTTTACTTTTGTTTTCCTCTGGAACTCTTTATAAGAATGAAAACAGGAGGTGAACACAGCACACACATGCAGCTGAAGTCGGATCTGTTCATCCCAGCATTCAAGGACATTTGAGCCTGGATTCACACCTCTAAGTTGCGATTGAACATTAATTTATGCATTTCTGCATAACATAAATAGCATTGTTTTCAACACCCTTTGCTATGTCAGCTGAATTTAGCTTTAATAAATATTACTTTTGTAGTCAGACAGCCGAAATTGTGTGCTTAGAGTTTTGAGTTAACATTCATCTTGAAGATATGAAGGCTTCCAGGCATATTAATGACATTTTCCCTCTCATTGTGTGACATAACAGCCCGTGGAGAGAAACCCTTCAGGTGCAGTGTGTGCGTGAAGGCGTTTGCACGTTCATCAAATCTGATGAATTTGGGAAACTTTTTCACTACGTCATGAATATATTAATAAGTATAGACGTGTAAGTCACGTGTGCATTCCTCTGTGCCTGACGTGTAGATGGTGTGGATATTATTTTTTTCTGTCTGCAGCTGACGCTTCCTCTGCAGAATTGGTCTGATGGAGCAAAGGCACTCAGCGCAGCTTGGTACGACAAGTCAACAATGCGACCAGCGTGCATACAGCACGGATCGCACTGGAAATCTGACACGGCACCAGAGAACTCACACGGGAGAGAAACCCTTCAAATGTACTGTGTGTAACAAGGCATTTGCATGGCCATCAGTTTTTCAGAACCACACACAGGAGAGAAACCCTTCAGGTGCACGATGTGCGGGATGGCGTTTACACAGTCATGTAATCTTGTAACACACCAGAGAACACGCACGGGAGAGAAACCCTTCAAATGCACTGTGTGTGGGAAGACATTTTCAGATTCATTTGCTCTTAAAACACACCAGAGAACACACACAGGAGAGAAACCCTTCAAGTGCAGTGTGTGTGGAAAGGCATTTTCAGATTCATCTCATCTTAAAAGACACCAGAGAACACACACAGGAGAGAAACCCTTCAAATGCACTGTGTGTGGGAAGGCATTTCCAGATTCATTAAAAAACACCAGAGAACACACACGGGAGAGAAACCCTTCAAGTGCAGTGTTTGTGGGAAGACATTTTCAGATTCATCTAATCTTAAGTCACACCAGAGAACACACACGGGAGAGAAACCCTTCAGGTGCAGTGTTTGTGGGAAGACATTTTCAGATTCATCTACTCTTAAAACACACCATAGAACACACACAGGAGAAAAACCCTTCAAATGCAGTGTGTGTGGAAAGGCATTTTCAGATTCATCTACTCTTAAAAAACACCAGAGAACACACACGGGAGAGAAACCCTTCAAGTGCAGTGTGTGTGGGAAGGCATTTTCAGAGTCATTTGCTCTTAAAACACACCAGAGAACACACACAGGAGAGAAACCCTTCAAGTGCACTGTGTGTGGAAAGGCATTTTCAGATTCATCTACTCTTAAAAAACACCAGAGAACACACACGGGAGAGAAACCCTTCAAGTGCAGTGTTTGTTCGAAGACATTTTCAGAGTAATCTACTCTTAAAAAACACCAGAGAACACACACGGGAGAGAAACCCTTCAAGTGCAGTGTTTGTTCGAAGACATTTTCAGAGTCATCTGCTCTTAAAACACACCAGAGAACACACACGGGAGAGAAACCCTTCAGGTGCAGTGTGTGTGGGAAGACATTTTCAGATTCATCTACTCTTAAAAAACACCAGAGAACACACACGGGAGAGAAACCCTTCAGGTGCAGTGTGTGGGAAGGCATTTTCACAGTCATCTACTCTTAAAACACACCAGAGAACACACACGGGAGAGAAACCCTTCAAGTGCGGTGTGTGTGGGAAGACATTTTCAGATTCATCTGCTCTTAAAACACACCAGAGTACACACACGGGAGAGAAACCCTTCAAGTGCAGTGTGTGCGGGAAGGCATTTGCACATTCATCAAATCTTCAAGTACACCAGAGAACACAGACGCATCAAAAGATCCACAAGGAGTGGAGTCATAAATCAGCTTGTGAAAGTCAAAGTGCCGCAATGAACCCATCCCTCATGATACAAGAACCGGAGGAAAATCCCAGCTTGGACACTTTTAAAGGTATCAGGGTGAAATGTGAAGAGGTGATGGTGAAATGTGAAGAGGTGATGGTGAAGAGCGAAGACGTGATGGTAAAATGTGAAGGTGAAGATTCAACTCCAAAATGGGACCTTCACATCGTGAAGCAGGAGGAGAATTCTGACTGTGAGGCAGAATGAGGCAACTCCCAGCAGTTTGTGAAAGTGGAGGTGTGGGTGGACTTCCTCTGAGACAATACAAAGTCAAGTGGAGACCCGGTAGATGTGTAAGCTTGAGATGATGTCGCTCCAATAGATGCACCTTTGTCACAGGCCTTTAATGACAAGAACGTGAAGTTGGACACTCAGTTCCTAGTTCAACCTGCAGAGTAAGGGCGGCCAGCCTTTGTGGGCCTGTGGGTTGGGTAGATCTTTAACCAGGAGCGAGAGACAATACGCCCCCCAGCATTCACTATGTTATAATTGCATTTACACGGTGCTTGCTTTATCGCCTCGGCAACTCGGAGTTTTGTGTCGTACCTCGTCTGAAACACTCGAAGAGCATCCCCAAATATCAGCTGCCCCTGTGTGGCACAGGGTGGTGGCCCTGCACCAGTCTGCATGTGGACAAGAGCCTGTCAGTAGGGGGTGATGATTGATGCGTCATCCCAGTTGTGTAGTTTGTAGGCAATCTTGATTCGAAGCTTTTGTGACTGCAGGAATCCACACTCTTGAGTTATTTCGGTAAAGTCACCACGTGGGTAGAAACATAACATCACGGCGTTTAGATCACAACACAAGCAATCGTCATCAGGTGGGACAACCACAGCAAGAAGAAGACGCTGAAGTAGTAGGCGCCTACTTCAGCAGTTTTGTCTTCTTGCTGCTGTGGTTGTCCCACCTGATGACGATTGCTTGAGTTGCGATCTAAACTCCGTGATCTATTATTTGTAGCTAATGTTTAGAATTTGCTACATTTTGACCCAGATGCCAGCATGCAATGGCCTACTCGTTTTGAATGACACTACAATAGTACGTTGTACATACACTTAAGCAGGCGGTGCGTATTTTTTAAATAGCTTCTTGTTAATACGATGTAAGCTGATGCAGTATATTTCACTGCAGTAAATCAATTTTGTTAATATGCCTGTCAATAATTACGAATGAATACTTGTCTGTGCGTATTTTAAATGTTATTCTTTTATAAGGTGATGTTGATATCGAAAACTGACACGTAACTGGCATGCCATAAATAAGAAATTAACTCTGCTTATTCGAATCAATGTATTCATATGTTGATAAACTGTTTCAAGCAGATTGTGTTTCTAACGGCGACTACAGGGACCACGTGATTGTTTAAAAATGTCTTTGATTATAACTATAATTGCCTACAATTCGTCATGTGTAGCTTATTTAGACTATAATTTATTCACTACCAAAAATGTATTTACTTGAAAACATAGAGCTGATATTTGTAAGCAGTCTTTTTAATTTCTACGTTTGAAAAAATTATTTGCACAAATTGAACATGTTCAGATACAAGGTGAATTCACAAGGCTTTGTAAAAAATCCAACATTTCAGAATTTTGCCTTAAGGGAGAATATTTTTTAAAATGTTGGTAAAAATAAAGATTCAGAAATATATATTGTGCCGTGTCTACAATTTTACTGTAAAGTGGAATTGGTGTAAAAAAATTGATGGTTCAATGAGCCACTCTGTCTACGGGAAAGCTACCCATACGGATGCTTACCTGAAACCGGATTCCCACCACCATCCATCCCAGAAGAATTCCCTCGTCAAGACTCTGCACCATAGAGCCCAATAGATATCCGACCAGGAACACATAGCCAGTGAACTCAAGCACGTACACCATGCTCTTAAGGCTAATGGTTACTCCGACTACAATCCGCAAAGCTATCACTCCAACCATGAAGAAGGACCCTCTTGAGGAGCCTTTCAAAACCATCACTTTGCCCTACATTGCGTGGATCACAAAAAAGATCTCCAAAATCTTGAATAAACACAAGATCCAGGTCCGATTCAACACATTACATAAAATCCGTGATCTGGCTCCGTCTGTAATAGATGTGATTCCGGACATACAGTACCCTGGTGTCTATAAACTAAGTTGCCTCTGTGGTAGTAGTTACATTGGAGAAACCATACGACATGTCTCGGACCTCATTCGTGAACAGAATGCAGACCTAAAACACGGTAGGACCAACACCTCGGCCGTGGCAGATCACTGTTATAATTCAGTAGGCTCACATGACATTGACTTCTCCAAGACGGAGGTTCTTTGCAATCCATCTGGCTACCATGAAAGATTCGTTCATGAGGCTATCCACATATACACAGACAATTTCAGCCGAGAGGAAGGAATTCTGGCTTAGCAATCATTGGAAGGATTTGATAAACCATTTCAGGTCTTAAATGATTGTTCACACTTATGGTGGCTTTCCGACCGCATTCCATTATTTTCGTCTCCCCCCTCTATCCCGAACATAGATGGGCTCGTCCATCTGAATGACTGTCAAATCGCTCTCCGTGGTGCTAACGTTAAAAAAACCCGCCACTTTTTTCAAAATTTCTTGCTGTGGTTTTCACACCTGATGATGATTGCTCGTGTTGCAGTCGAAACGTCGTGAGAATTTTGTTTTATATTTTTATTATTTTATTGTTTCCCTTCTACGTGGTGGTGACTTTACCGAAAGAACCAAGAATATTAATTCCTCGCAGTCACGAAAGCTTTAAATAAAAATTTATTTTTACTTTGTTAACATCTTTCACTTTCGCACGCCGCTAATTTTTTTGCGACAAGAGGTTTCATTACCACAGGTTACACGTGCAGTGGGCCCAAGACGAGGCGAGACGGTTCGCTGGAGGCAACACGTTTATTCAACAAGGGAACCACAACACAGAGGGGTGACGACCCCTCACAGCCGATAACCTCAGGAGGCAGTCCCTCCACACTACGGTGCCCTTACTCTGGTTCTAGCGCTAACCCTACACTGGTTATGTCTGAACCCGACCCTAGCCAGAGTCACTGGGCTCTTCGCTTCAGGGTCTTCAGGGTCTTCAGGGTCTTCAGGGTAGCACTCAGAGACTTCTTCAGAGCTTCAGGTGGACGAGGACCGCCAAACCCGTTCAGGGGTCCGGCTTTTTTCCCCGTTCCAGGGTCTCTCTGCCCCTGGCCAAGCCTTCTGGAACTCTCTAGGGGGCCCTGGAACATCCCCCAGCCCCCCCTCCCCCCCAGCTGGGGTCTGGGGGCCCTGTTCGTCCCACCTGGTCTGTACACCACCCCCTGTTGACGCATGTCCGCTATTACAGGTCAGCTCCCGTGGTAATACGCATACAGCCCAACAATGGCGCTACATCATCCCCCCCCCCCCCCTCTTGTAGCATCCAGGCGTCTGCTACGATCACAGGAATCCCTAGACGCATACACGAATATGCTCAAGGTGCCATGTCATACGTTAGAGCGTATGGATGTCCCCGACTTATTTATTACCTTTACATGTAATCCGACTTGGCCTGAGATAAAACAAAAATAATAACAACTTTCATTCGGCCAGACACCCAGCCGTCGATACGACTTCACAGCCAGGGTGTTCAGACAAAAGCAAGTTAAATTCATCGAGAGCATTCACTGAGAGTCGTGTTTTTTGGAGAAACAAGATGCTGGATGTACTCAACTGAGTGGCAGAAGCGAGGACTTCCACATCATAGGGGTTTCCCCATTTTTTCTGGCAACAAAACTGAAACCTTTAGCGTCCTCTGCTCGAGCATCAATTGGGTCGAGGCTCTCAAGAAAGCCGTCCCTTGGTGTGGACTAATCGGTTTCAAGGACAATGCCACATATTATCATAGTGCGTGTGTTTTGTTTGCATTTTGACTGCAGGTATTGTGGTTAATGCAGTAACATGAATCCTTGTAAAAAGGTTTCAGTTTTGTTGCCAGAAAAAGGGGAAAAAACCCCTATTATTATATTTTGGTACCGCCAAAGGTGGTCTAATGATGTAGATGACTTCCCCACGCTCATATTTTAATCTGGCTGAAAGAATAAAATCATCCAATCCAAATCGATGTTATATCTGCCGAGTTTCCAAATCCAGAGGAAGACCCAAAATCTGTTTGCAGTAGTGACCGCAAATATGATTCATGGACCATGCGGAAACCTTAATGTCAATGCAGCAGCATGTATGAAGGACATAGCAGCAAGAAATATCCGAGACAATTTATTAAAGACACACAAACTGGAGATGATGGATATCCTCGCTATAGAAGGTGAGCTCCAGCAGACGGTGGATACACAGCAAGACTGAAGATTAGAGGCAACACGGAAATCGAAATGGACAACAGGTGGGTTGTTCCCTATTCTCTGCTTCTTTCTAAAATGTTTCAGGCATAGATGTGTTGACCACGCTCCACCTGGTGTGTGTGTGTCAGTGTGTGTGTCAGTGTGTGTGTCAGTGTGTGTGTGTGTGTGAGTGTGTGAGTGTGTGTGTGTCAGTGTGTGTGTCAGTGTGTGTGTCAGTGTGTGTAGGTGCTCGCTAACAGCACTTGCCCCTACAGTCTGTTAAGGCTATACGGGGGATCTTTGTTTTTTGCTTTGTCAGTGTGTGTGTGTCAGTGTGTGTCTGAGTGTGTGTGTGTTAGTGTATGTGTCAGTGTGTGTGTGTCAGTGTGTCAGTGTGTGTCTGAGTGACTGATTGTCTGAGTGAGTGACTGAGTGACTGTCTGAGTGAGTGATTGAGTGTCTGAGTACGTGTCTGAGTGACTGAGTGTCTGAGTGAGTGACTGAGTGAGTGTCTGAGTGAGTGACTGAGTGAGTGACTGTCTGAGTGTCTGAGTAAGTGTCTGAGTGAGTGACTGAGTGAGTGACTGAGTGAGTGACTGAGTGAGTGTCTAAGTAAGTGTCTGAGTGAGTGAGTGAGTGTCTGAGTGAGTGTCTGAGTGAGTGACTGAGTGAGTGACTGAGTGAGTGTCTGAGTGAGTGACTGAGTGAGTGAGTGACTGAGTGAGCCACTCCCAACGCCCTCACCCGCTGCCCGGTAGTCTCCTCACCCTCCTCCTCTCCACCCTACAACTCACCACCCAGCCCCTCCTCATCACCCTACACCTCACCACCCAGCCCCTCCTCACCACCCTACACCTCACCACCCAGCCCCTCCTCACCACCCTACACCTCACCACCCAGCCCCTCCTCACCACCCTACACCTCTCCACTCAGCCCCTCCTCACCACCCTACATCTCACCACCCAGCCCCTCCTCACCACCCTACACCTCACCACCCAGCCCCTCCTCACCACCCTACATCTCATCTCCTCCTCCTCACCCTGCATCTCCCCTCCAGCTGGGGTATCTCAGCCATGATGTCGTATATCTGCTTGAGAATCCGGCACTCCTCCACCCTCTTGAGACTCGCCACCCTCTCCTCCTCCTCCTCCGCCTCCTCCTCCTCCTCCACCTCGTCGCCCAACTTGTAGTCGCCATCATCGACTGCACTGCGTGATCTCCGTAGTCCCCTCCTCGTCCTCTTCTTCTTCCTCCTCCTCGTCTTCCTCTCCTCCTCCTCGTTCTCCTCCTCCTCGTTGTCCGCCACCTCCCCATCGTCTCGTGCTCTGTCGACGCTCGGCTGCAGGCGGCTGGCGCGAAACTTCAGCAGCAGCCTGCGGACGCCCCCCGTAGACTCCACCACCTCCTCCTCCTCGCCCCTCCGCTCCTTCACCTCGTCACCCTCCACCACCTCCTCGTCCTCGCCCCTCCGCTCCTTCACCTCGTCACCCTCCACCACCTCCTCCTCGTCCCTCCGCTCCTTCACCTCGTCACCCTCCACCACCACCTCCCCCTCCTCCTCCTCCTCCTTGCCCCTCCGCTCCTTCACCTCGTCAACCTCCACCACCTCCCCCTCCTCCTCCTCGCCCCTCCGCTCCTTCGCCTCGTCACCCTCCACCACCTCCTCCGGCGATGAAGACGATGACGACGATGCGTCCGAGAACGACCAACAGCTGGACGACGATGACAACGCTCTCTGCTGCCGGTATTGTTGCTGAATTTGTCTCCGTCGCTGCCGCTGCTTCTCCAGAGCGCAACCCCGGCGCCTCCCGGTGGGCGGTGGTGGCGGCTCAGCCAGCGGCCGCGGCATCAGCGAGCAGAAGTGGAACGTCGCCCCACGCGGGGCCGTCTCCTCCGTCTCCTCCGCCGCCAGCGGCGGCGGAGGAGACGGAGGAGACGGAGGAGCGCGGCAGGTAGAGGAGCCCGGGCAGGGATCGGGATTCGGTCCCGCCGGGCAATCCGCCGCCGCCGCCTCCCGCCGCTTGCTTAGCGGCGACCGCCCGGCCAAAACCTCCTCCTCCTCTTCCTCCTCCGCCTTCATCGCCGCCTCGGCCTCCTCTTCCCCTCCTCCTCCTCTCGCTCCTCCTCCTCCTCCGCCCCTCCTGCTGCTCGCCCTCCTGCCCACGCCCTGCCACCAAAAGTCGAAGTGTCTCTTCCACGCCGCACGCGGTCCAAACGCGGCCTCCCTGCGTCTCTCCGCCTCCTCCTCCTCCGCCTCCTCCTCGCCCGCTGCCTCGTCAGCGCCAAGCGCCGGCCCCGACTCTCCGCCGCCGTCTCCGCGCTCCGGGGCGACCCTCGGGCCGATTCCCGGCGTCGGCGTCGTCCGGGCGCCGCCGCTGCCGCCGCCGCCGCCACGGGAGCTCTCCTGGGGGGGCGCCGCCGCCGCCGGAGTCTCCCGGCAGCGGCGCCCCCCCTCGAGAGCCCGGAATGTCATGGGGCGACGAAGATGACGGTCGCGGCGGGGAGGCCCCGGCGCGGGCCCCGGCCCCCTGGCGTCGTCATCGTGGAGCGGGCGAGCGACCTTGAAGGGCGCCGCGTGGGACTCGGCTCCTCCTCCTCCGGCGTCGTCCGCGGAGCGCTTGGGCACCCGGATGGGCCAGGAGGAGCGAGCCCTCGCGGAGGGGGCGGCCGTGGCCATGGCCGGGGCCGGGGCCCGGGCCGGGGGAGGCCGTCTGGGAGGCCACTGGTGAGGGGGGAGGGCCGGAGGAGAGGGAGGAGACGCGGGATCAGATTCCAGCATTCAGCACGCAAACGTCCTGGTAGTGGTGGTGGTATTGGTGGTAGCGGTGGTGGTCAGTGATTGTAGTGATGTTGGTAATGGTGGTGGTGATGGTAGTGATTGTAGTGTACGGTAGTAGTGGTGGTGGTGGTATTGGTGGTAGTGATGGTAGTGTATGGTAGTAGTGGTGGTGGTGGTGGTGGAAGTGGCGGTAGAAGTGGTGGTGGTGATGGTGCTAGTGGCGGTGGTAGTAGTGGTGGTGTAATGGTGGTGGTAGTGTTGCTGGTAGTAGTGGTGGTAATGGTGGTGGTGGTGGTAGTGATGGTAGTGTATGGTAGTAGTGGTGGTAATGGTGGAAGTGGTGGAAGTGGTGGTGGTGCTAGTGGTGGTGGTAGTAGTGGTGGTGTAATGGTGGTGGTAGTGTTGGTGGTAGTAGTGGTGGTAATGGTGGTGGTGTCCGGCAAAACAACCCCCTACCTCCTTGTGGTGCCGGACGGGCAATGCTGCCGTGGGCAGTGCCGGGGGGGAGGGCCAATTCGGATTGGCCTTTCCCCTCATGGCGTTTGTAACCACCACAGTGGCTAAGTGGGAGCTCTGGACAGGTGTGAAGGGCTGGAAACCCCTCCACCTCCAATTAATTACCACTAAACCACGACCACAACATTTTATAAATAAGCTTGTGCCGGAGGCCCCGGGGGGACAGGCGTCTATGACGTCTCCTGACCAAACCCCATTTGGCGGAGCCAGGAGACTGAATCCTTCCTCTCGGGGCTCCTCCAAAAACAACAAAAAAAACACTACGTGTGGCCACGTGGAATGTTCGAATGCTCACTGCGGAGGAGAGGCTGCCACTCCTCTGTCAAGAGCTGGACCGGTACCGCCTGGATCTCTGTGGTAATAAGGAGGTCCTGTGGACCGGCTCTGGCTCCTGCCACCATGAGGGGTGGACAGTCCTCTATACGGGGCAGGAGACTGCCAAACAACAGGGTGTGGCTCTTTTTCTGAATAAAAGAATGAAGGGCTGTGGGAGCGTGGTGATGAGGTGTGGGAAGCTGTAAGCTCCAGGCTACTTTGGGCTCGCCTTCCCATCAACCACAGGCGAGGAGTGGTGGTCATGGTAACTTATGCCCCCACCAAAGACGAACATCCGTGGAGGGATGCAAGCAAGGCCAATGAGTCAAATGCCTTCTATGACCTCCTGTCACAGGTGCTGGCTAAAGTGGCCCCTCGGGATAGTCATCTTGTTGGGTGACTTCAATGCCCAAGTTAGTCATGATGCTGGCACCTGGTCTGGAGTAATTGGAAGGCATCGGGCAGATCAGCTCAATAACAACGGCAGGAGGCTGCTAAATTTTTGTGCAGCCCATGGGCTTGTAATTACCAACACACTGTTCCGGCATCGGAGCATCCACACCACATCATGGATGCATGCCGGGTCCAAGCAAGAACATCTGCTGGACTACATAGTGACTGAACAGCGAATGCGAGCCCATGTCCTTGACACCAGGACCGACCGCGGAGCTGATCTGCCCACTGACCATCGACTTGTCATCTGTAAGATGCACCTGCAATTCTTCCACTCCGGTGGTGGGTGTACACCCAGGACCCCATTCAAACCCTTAGTGGCATGGTCTCAGCTAGCTGATGAAAGTTACAAACGAGAATTTCATCATCGCTTGCGGCTGGGATTGGCATCGTCTCCCACTCCTCTTGATGTCGAGGGGAAATGGGCGAGGTTTAGGACTGTAGCTCATGTAGTTGCAATGGCTGCTTTGGGTACACGGTCCAGACCTCCCCAGAGACCCTGGCTGACAAGAGGAGGTGTTCAAGCTGGCTGAGAAAAATCGACAGGCCCACTCTCATTGGCTACAGCGTCCCACGTCGGAGAATGAGGCTTACCGCAGCCTTCGCTCGGAGGTTCGGGGAGCCGTGAGGCGCTGCAAGGATGGGTGGTGGTCGCGGGTTGCTGAGGAGATGGAGTCTGCCTCAGTGGCCCGCGATCACAAATCTCTATTTAACTCCATCAAAAAAGTAACCTGCAGCGCCACACCTATTACCGTCATTAGGGGAAAGAACGGTGATCCAATATCCGACCCCGAGGAACAGGTTTGCAGATTTTCTGAGCATTCCTGAGGTCCTAGTAAAGGGGAAATCCCTCAGCCAGGAAAACGTGGGACAAAGTGGGGATGACCCTGCTGAGGTTGCGGTGCCTCAAATATTGGAGGAAGTCACCCACTGTGATTGGCTGGCTGAGGTGCCATCCGTTGACGACAGCAAGTTGGCACAGTAGGGGGCACAGGTGGTGCATCAGCCAGTCGTCTCAGTCAGTCGACCCGTGGCACCTGGGTCTGCCCCGTGACCTCCTGCCAGCGGGCGTTCGACATTTCACGTGGCCTCAAGGTGCACATGGCCTGGCACAAGTGTCGTGGTGACGTCACCGCCACTTGGTGGCGAACTGCGGTTGTTGTTGTTGACAGTGGAGCTGCTGGTAGTATATTTGGAGTGTGAGTGTCTCTCGCCTCGTGGTCACGTGGATTTGTTTCTGGTTCCTCCGGTTTCCCCCCCTCCAGATTTAGAATTAACATCACGCATTTAAAATATTTAACTGCAATACATTTCCACACGATGAAGTCACTTTGTGTTGAGCTTTCATTTGTGATGGGCAGGTCGCTTGTGACATTAAAGACTATCAGTACACAGTACACATTAAAGACTATCAGTACACTCACCATACTTAATAACCATTACTACAGTCTACATTATAGACTGTCAGTACACTCACCATACTTAATAACCATTACTACAGTCTACATTATAGACTGCCAGTACACTCACCATACTTAATAACCATTACAACAGTCTACATTATAGACTGTCAGTACACTCATTCAGCTTAATAACCATTACTACAGTCTACATTATAGGCTGTCAGTACACTCACCATACTTAATAACCAGGCTACAGTCTACATTATAGACTGTCAGTACACTCACCATACTAATAACCAGGCTACAGTCTACATTATAGACTGCCAGTACACTCACCATACTTAATAACCATTACTACAGTCTACATTATAGACTGTCAGTACACTCACCATACTTAATAACCATTACTACAGTCTACATTATAGACTGCCAGTACACTCACCATACTTAATAACCATTACAACAGTCTACATTATAGACTGTCAGTACACTCATTCAGCTTAATAACCATTACTACAGTCTACATTATAGGCTGTCAGTACACTCACCATACTTAATAACCAGGCTACAGTCTACATTATAGACTGTCAGTACACTCACCATACTAATAACCAGGCTACAGTCTACATTATAGACTGCCAGTACACTCACCATACTTAATAACCATTACTACAGTCTACATTATAGACTGTCAGTACACTCATTCAGCTTAATAACCATTACTACAGTCTACATTATAGACTGTCAGTACACTCACCATACTTAATAACCAGGCTACAGTCTACATTATAGACTGTCAGTACAGTCACCATACTTAATAACCATTACTACAGTCTACATTATAGACTGTCAGTACACTCACCCAGCTGAATAACCAGGCTACAGTCTACATTCTAGACTGTCAGTACACTCACCATACTTAATAACCATTACTACAGTCTACATTGTAGACTGTCAGTACACTCACCATACTTAATAACTATTACTACAGTCTACATTATAGACTGTCAGTACACTCACCATTCTTAATAACCAGGCTACAGTCTACATGATAGACTGTCAGTACACTCACCCATTTAAATAACCAGGCTACAGTCTACATTATAGACTGTCAGTACACTCACTCAGGTTAATAACCATTACTACAGTCTACATTATAGACTGTAAGTAAACTCACCATACTTAATAACCATTACTAGTCTACATTATAGACTGTCAGTACACTCACCCAGCTGAATAACCAGGCTACAGTCTACATTATAGACTGTCAGTACACTCACTCAGGTTAATAACCATTACTACAGTCTACATTATAGACTGTAAGTAAACTCACCATACTTAATAACCATTACTAGTCTACATTATAGACTGTCAGTACACTCACCATAATAAATAACCATTACTACAGTCTACATTATAGACTGTCAGTACACTCACCCAGCTGAATAACCAGGCTACAGTCTACATTATAGACTGTCAGTACACTCACTCAGGTTAATAACCATTACTAGTCTACATTATAGACTGTAAGTAAACTCACCATACTTAATAACCATTACTAGTCTACATTATAGACTGTCAGTACACTCACCATAATAAATAACCATTACTACAGTCTACATTATAGACTGTCAGTACACTCAGCTTAATAACCAGGCTACAGTCTACATTATAGACTGTCAGTAAACTCACCATACTTAATAACCAGGCTACAGTCTACATTATAGACTGTCAGTACACTCACCATACTTAATAACCATTACTACAGCCTACATTATAGACTGTCAGTACACTCACTCAGCTTAATAACCATTACTACAGTCTACATTATAGACTGTCAGTACACTCACCATACTTAATAACCAGGCTACAGTCTACATTATAGACTGTCAGTACACTCACCATACTTAATAACCATTACTACAGTCTACATTATAGACTGTCAGTACACTCACCCAGCTGAATAACCAGGCTACAGTCTACATTCTAGACTGTCAGTACACTCACCATACTTAATAACCATTACTACAGTCTACATTATAGACTGTCAGTACACTCACCATACTTAATAACCAGGCTACAGTCTACATTATAGACTGTCAGTACACTCACCCAGCTGAATAACCAGGCTACAGTCTACATTATAGACTGTCAGTACACTCACTCAGCTTAATAACCATTACTACAGTCTACATTATAGACTGTCAGTACACTCACTCAGGTTAATAACCATTACTAGTCTACATTATAGACTGTCAGTACACTCACCAAGGTTAAGAACCAGGCTACAGTCTACATTATAGACTGTCAGTACACTCACTCAGGTTAATAACCATTACTACAGTCTACATTATAGACTGTCAGTAAACTCACCATACTTAATAACCATTACTACAGTCTACATTATAGACTGTCAGTACACTCACCATAATAAATAACCATTACTACAGTCTACATTATAGACTGTCAGTACACTCACCAAGGTTAAGAACCAGGCTACAGTCTACATTATAGACTGTCAGTACACTCACTCAGCTTAATAACCATTACTACAGTCTACATTATAGACTGTCAGTACACTCACCATACTTAATAACCATTACTACAGTCTACATTATAGACTGTCAGTACACTCACCATACTTAATAACCATTACTACAGTCTACATTATAGACTGTCAGTACACTCACCATACTTAATAACCATTACTACAGTCTACATTATAGACTGTCAGTACACTCACCATACTTAATAACCATTACTACAGTCTACATTATAGACTGTCAGTACACTCACCATACTTAATAACCATTACTACAGTCTACATTATAGACTGTCAGTAAACTCACTCAGGTTAATAACCATTACTACAGTCTACATTATAGACTGTCAGTACACTCACCATACTTAACCATTACTACAGTCTACATTATAGACTGTCAGTACACTCACCATACTTAATAACCATTACTACAGTCTACATTATAGACTGTCAGTACACTCACCATACTTAATAACCATTACTACAGTCTACATTATAGACTGTCAGTAAACTCACTCACCATACTTAACCATTACTACAGTCTACATTATAGACTGTCAGTACACTCACCATACTTAATAACCATTACTACAGTCTACATTATAGACTGTCAGTACACTCACCATACTTAATAACCAGGCTACAGTTTACATTATAGACTGTCATTACACTCACCATACTTAATAACCAGGCTACAGTCTACATTATAGACTCTCAGTACACTCACCATACTTAATAACCATTACTACAGTCTACATTATAAACTGTCAGTACACTCACCATACTTAATAACCATTACTACAGTCTACATTATAGACTGTCAGTACACTCACCATACTTAATAACCATTACTACAGTCTACATTATAGACTGTCAGTAAACTCACTCACCATACTTAACCATTACTACAGTCTACATTATAAACTGTCAGTACACTCACCATACTTAATAATCATTACTACAGTCTACATTATAGACTGTCAGTACACTCACCATACTTAATAACCAGGCTACAGTTTACATTATAGACTGTCATTACACTCACCATACTTAATAACCAGGCTACAGTCTACATTATAGACTCTCAGTACACTCACCATACTTAATAACCATTACTACAGTCTACATTATAAACTGTCAGTACACTCACTCAGCTTAATAACCATTACTACAGTCTACATTATAGACTGTCAGTACACTCACCATACTTAATAACCAGGCTACAGTCTACATTATAGACTGTTAGTACACTCACCATACTTAATAACCATTACCACAGTCTACATTATAGACTGTCAGTACACTCACCATACTTAATAACCATTACTACAGTCTACATTATAGACTGTCAGTACACTCACCATACTTAATAACCAGGCTACAGTCTACATTATAGACTGTCAGTACACTCACCATACTTAATAACCATTACTACAGTCTACATTATAGACTGTCAGTACACTCACCATACTTAATAACCATTACTACAGTCTACATTATAGACTGTCAGTACACTCACCATACTTAATAACCATTACTACAGTCTACATTATAGACTGTCAGTACACTCTGGTTAATAACCATTACTACAGTCTACATTCGTGTAGGAACAACCACAAAGCACACAGATGTAGTTTTATATCACTCCCATTGTTTCCCTCCACGATGTCTCCTTTAAGCAATAAATTACTCGCGGGGTGTAAAGAAAACAGTCATCTCGACGAATACTGGCACATCTTATGCCCCTCACGAGGTAAACTATTCACAAATTAAATCGTTTGTATTTTGTCAATGACCATAGCCTCAGCACTGCCCCATAGACTCAGCACTGTCCCATAGACTCAACACTGTGCCATAGACTCAGCACTGTCCCATAGACTCAACACTGCCCCATAGACTCAACACTGCCCCATAGACTCAACACTGCCCCATAGACTCAGCACTGCCCCATAGACTCAGCACTGTCCATAGACTCAACACTGCACCATAGACTCAGCACTGCCCCATAGACTCAGCACTGTCCCATAGACTCAGCACTGCCCCATAGACTCAGCACTGCCCCATAGACTCAGCACTGCCCCATAGACTCAGCACTGCACCATAGACTCAACACTGCCCCATAGACTCAGCACTGCCCATAGACTCAACACTGCCCCATAGACTCAACACTGCACCATAGACTCAGCACTGCCCCATAGACTCAGCACTGCCCATAGACTCAACACTGCCCCATAGACTCAACACTGCACCATAGACTCAACACTGCCCCATAGACTCAGCACTGCCCCATAGACTCAGCACTGCCCATAGACTCAACACTGCCCCATAGATTCAGCACCGCCCCATAGACCCAACACTGCCCATAAATTCAACAGTGCATATTTAAACTATCTGCGAATCACGGGCTGGACATTTGAGGCCACTTTTTACCTCACGTTTTCCCTCACGAGAGGCGATCTCGCACCCCTGGGGGGTCGTCATCGTCGTTAATTTCTGCTCCGAAATAAAAAAAATTCAAATCCGCACCTCACGACTCTCAAAATGGCGCCTGGCCGAGGAGGAGCCTCAAAAATTTTGCGGGAAAAAAAAATCCCGCGTCACGTGGCTAGGGAGGAACCAAATCTGATTGGCTCCAAGTCGCCGCTTGGACCAATCAGAGAGCTCCAAGCACCTCGCCTCACAGCAGCTCCGCTCCTGCACTGACAGATCACTGCAGAAGGTCTCTCGTCTGTAGTTGAATAGTGTAATAGTGTGTGTATCTGTGTGTATGTGTGTGTATGTGTGTCTCTGTGTGTGTGTATCTGTGTGTGTATCTGTGTGTGTGTATGTATGTATGTCAATGACTTGGCCACTGAACTGGATAATTCCAGGGTAAATCTTTTTGCAGATGACACGATACTGATTACTGCTGGCCGCTCTCCGGATGACGTGATTGCTAAGCTCCAGGGTGATTTCAACAAACTACAACATCAGCTAGTTTCTCTTAAACTAGTCCTGAATACCTCCAAAACCAAGGTGCTATGCTTCTCTCCGGGACTAAAGCAGGAAGTTATTTTTCCCCAATTACATTCCTTGAATAATTATCAAATAGAGCATGTTAATATCTATAAGTATCTTGGGGTCATCCTGGATTCAAAACTTAGTTTTGAAGATCACATTGATTATATTGGTAAAAAGACACAAATAAAAATTGGTTTTCTGTATCGACACAAGCACTGCTTCCCCCCAATGTTCCGTTTGGAATTGATAAAAGCTACCATACTGCCTCTACTTGACTACTGTGACATCGTGTATAAATCAGCCCAAAGTACTGTACTGAAGAAGCTTGATTCCATCTATCACTCGGCCTTAAGATTTACATTGAACTGCCCATATAGGACTCACCACTGTGATCTCTACATTGGGTCAAACTTAACATCTCTTAATGTTCGACAGCTTGTGCACCAGATCTTATTTATTCACGATGTACTTACAAAAAAATCTGCAGACTACCTACTGGATCTCCTCTCTGTTTCAAAGAACAAATTTGACCTCAGGTCTTCGCTCATTTACCAGCTTCACATTCCCTATTGCCGTGCAAAAACCGGAGGAAGGGCCTTTGCTATTGATGCCCCCAGGGTCTGGAATGCTATTGCCAATAAACTGCCACTTGAATCACTACCTATGAGATCAAAACTGCTCTAGAGGAGTTGTACACCCCTAGCTGCCACTGCTATTCAGTGGCCTAAAATATGGCTCTAGATTTTGGTGTTATAATTTATTTATGTAGTTTATTGTTAAAAATTCGGTCACAGTCCCTATGATCACTGTTACATTGCATGTATGGCTTTTATTTTGGTGATTTCGAAAACGTTTTTTTTGGCCATGTTTTTGTTTATTGTAGTACGGAATTAGACTGATGTCCTTAATCTTAGTTGTCTTGTGGTTGTTGTTGTTATTTTGACTTGCATCCCACTGGAATTTTTTGCACACAGCGTTGGTGTACGGTGCTATTTCAGGAATATTTTTTTATGTTTTTTTCCCTGGATTTTCTGTTTGCACAGTCACATAATCACTTTAAGATGTTTTCTTGTTCATGTTTTTTTGTTTGTTGTGGTTGCACCCGATTCAAGAGCCGAATGGCTCACAGGGCTATACCAAGTAAATTAAACTATGAGCTACGACCTCCTGTAGACCAGGCGAGGTTTTTCAAATTTCCCGCGCTTTTTGTGACTCCGGGTCACGTGGCCCCGGCTGCCTCCCCCCACCCTCGCGCCCTCGGCAGCGCCTCTCAGTCCCTGAAGGCCACCGCGAGGTTGTTTTGTTAACAAAGTAAATAATCTCCTCATCGTGTACATGTACACACGTGTATAGAGAGAGAGTGAGTCACGAGTGATAGATAATTAATAATTAAGCTGAAGTTAATCGTCCAAGTGGGAACGTGAAGAGTTTGCGGTGTTGGTTTTGGTGACGGTTTGTTTTTGGCGGGAAAAGTGGAAACGGCTGCGCTGGGGGCTCGCGTGAGGTAAACTTTTAATTAAACACAACTCTTAAAATACTCGCCTAATGTTTATTTTATCATCGTAATATACACGGCGTTTAATATTTGCGCAGGTTGAGCACGTTTAGGGCAACGGGGGGAGCGGTGGCACAATGGTTAGCACGCATTGACCAGCGTGGTGAAGTATGGTCAGTCCGCATTGACCAGCGTGGTGAAGTATGGTCAGGTCGCATTGACCAGGGTGGTGAAGTATGGTCAGTACACATTGACCAGGGTGGTGAAGTATGGTCAGGTCACATTGACCAGCGTGGTGAAGTATGATCAGGTCACATTGACCAGCGTGGTGAAGTATTGTCAGTCCACATTGACCAGCGTGGTGAAGTATGGTCAGTACACATTGACCAACGTGGTGAAGTATGGTCAGTACACATTGACCAGCGTGGTGAAGTATGGTCAGGTCACATTGACCAGAGTGGTGAAGTATGGTCAGGTCGCATTGACCAGAGTGGTGAAGTATGGTCAGTACACATTGACCAGCGTGGTGAAGTATGGTCAGTCCACATTGACCAGCGTGGTGAAGTATGGTCAGGTCACATTGACCAGCGTGGTGAAGTATGGTCAGTACACATTGACCAGCGTGGTGAAGTATGGTCAGTACACATTGACCAGCATGGTGAAGTATGGTCAGTACACATTGACCAGCATGGTGAAGTATGGTCAGTACACATTGACCAGCGTGGTGAAGTATGGTCAGTCCACATTGACCAGCGTGGTGAAGTATGGTCAGTACACATTGACCAGCGTGGTGAAGTATGGTCAGTACACATTGACCAGCGTGGTGAAGTATGGTCAGTTCACATTGACCAGCGTGGTGAAGTATGGTCAGTACACATTGACCAGCGTGGTGATGTATGGTCAGTACACATTGACCAGCGTGGTGAAGTATGGTCAGTACACATTGACCAGCGTGGTGAAGTATGGTCAGTACACATTGACCAGCGTGGTGAAGTATGGTCAGTACACATTGACCAGGGTGGTGAAGTATGGTCAGTACACATTGACCAGCGTGGTGAAGTATGGTCAGTACACATTGACCAGCGTGGTGAAGTATGGTCAGTTCACATTGACCAGTGTGGTGAAGTATGGTGAGTACACATTGACCAGGGTGGTGAAGTATGGTCAGTACACATTGACCAGCGTGGTGAAGTATGGTCAGTGCACATTGACCAGCGTGGTGAAGTATGGTCAGTACACATTGACCAGCGTGGTGAAGTGTGGTCAGTAAACATTGACCAGCGTGGTGAAGTATGGTCAGGTCGCATTGACCAGCGTGGTGAAGTATGGTCAGTACACATTGACCAGCGTGGTGAAGTATGGTCAGTACACATTGACCAGCGTGGTGAAGTATGGTCAGTACACATTGACCAGCGTGGTGAAGTGTGGTCAGTAAACATTGACCAGCGTGGTGAAGTATGGTCAGTCCACATTGACCAGCGTGGTGAAGTATGGTCAGGTCGCATTGACCAGCGTGGTGAAGTATGGTCAGTACACATTAACCAGCGTGGTGAAGTATGGTCAGTCCACATTGACCAGCGTGGTGAAGTATGGTCAGTACACATTGACCAGGGTGGTGAAGTATGGTCAGTACACATTGACCAGCGTGGTGAAGTATGGTCAGTACACATTGACCAGCGTGGTGAAGTATGGTCAGTACACATTGACCAGGGTGGTGAAGTATGGTCAGTACACATTGACCAGCGTGGTGAAGTATGGTCAGTACACATTGACCAGCGTGGTGAAGTATGGTCAGTCCACATTGACCATGGTGGTGAAGTATGGTCAGTACACATTGACCAGCGTGGTGAAGTATGGTCAGTCCACATTGACCAGGGTGGTGAAGTATGGTCAGTACACATTGACCAGCGTGGTGAAGTATGGTCAGGTCACATTGACCAGCGTGGTGAAGTATGGTCAGTACACATTGACCAGCGTGGTGAAGTATGGTCGGTCCACATTGACCAGGGTGGTGAAGTATGGTCAGGTCACATTGACCAGCGTGGTGAAGTATGGTCAGGTCACATTGACCAGGGTGGTGAAGTATGGTCAGTACACATTGATCACTGTGGTGAAGTATGGTCAGTACACATTGACCAGGGTGGTAAGTATGGTCAGTACACATTGACCAGGGTGGTGAAGTATGGTCAGGTCACATTGACCAGGGTGGTGAAGTATGGTCAGTACACATTGACCAGGGTGGTGAAGTATGGTCAGGTCACATTGACCAGCGTGGTGAAGTATGATCAGGTCACATTGACCAGCGTGGTGAAGTATGGTCAGTACACATTGACCAGGGTGGTGAAGTATGGTCAGGTCACATTGACCAGAGTGGTGAAGTATGGTCAGTACACGTTGACCAGGGTGGTGAAGTATGGTCAGTACACATTGACCAGCGTGGTGAAGTATTGTCAGTCCACATTGACCATGGTGGTGAAGTATGGTCAGTACACATTGACCAGCGTGGTGAAGTATGGTCAGTACACATTGACCAGCGTGGTGAAGTATGGTCAGTACACATTGACCAACGTGGTGAAGTATGGTCAGGTCACATTGACCAGCGTGGTGAAGTATGGTCAGTACACATTGACCAGCGTGGTGAAGTATGGTCAGTGCACATTGACCAGCGTGGTGAAGTATGGTCAGTACACATTGACCAGCGTGGTGAAGTGTGGTCAGTAAACATTGACCAGCGTGGTGAAGTATGGTCAGGTCGCATTGACCAGCGTGGTGAAGTATGGTCAGTACACATTGACCAGCGTGGTGAAGTATGGTCAGTACACATTGACCAGCGTGGTGAAGTATGGTCAGTACACATTGACCAGCGTGGTGAAGTGTGGTCAGTAAACATTGACCAGCGTGGTGAAGTATGGTCAGTCCACATTGACCAGCGTGGTGAAGTATGGTCAGGTCGCATTGACCAGCGTGGTGAAGTATGGTCAGTACACATTAACCAGCGTGGTGAAGTATGGTCAGTCCACATTGACCAGCGTGGTGAAGTATGGTCAGTCCACATTGACCATGGTGGTGAAGTATGGTCAGTACACATTGACCAGCGTGGTGAAGTATGGTCAGTCCACATTGACCAGGGTGGTGAAGTATGGTCAGTACACATTGACCAGCGTGGTGAAGTATGGTCAGGTCACATTGACCAGCGTGGTGAAGTATGGTCAGTACACATTAACCAGCGTGGTGAAGTATGGTCAGTCCACATTGACCAGCGTGGTGAAGTATGGTCAGTACACATTGACCAGGGTGGTGAAGTATGGTCAGTACACATTGACCAGCGTGGTGAAGTATGGTCAGTACACATTGACCAGCGTGGTGAAGTATGGTCAGTACACATTGACCAGGGTGGTGAAGTATGGTCAGTACACATTGACCAGCGTGGTGAAGTATGGTCAGTACACATTGACCAGCGTGGTGAAGTATGGTCAGTCCACATTGACCATGGTGGTGAAGTATGGTCAGTACACATTGACCAGCGTGGTGAAGTATGGTCAGTCCACATTGACCAGGGTGGTGAAGTATGGTCAGTACACATTGACCAGCGTGGTGAAGTATGGTCAGGTCACATTGACCAGCGTGGTGAAGTATGGTCAGTACACATTGACCAGCGTGGTGAAGTATGGTCGGTCCACATTGACCAGGGTGGTGAAGTATGGTCAGGTCACATTGACCAGCGTGGTGAAGTATGGTCAGGTCACATTGACCAGGGTGGTGAAGTATGGTCAGTACACATTGATCACTGTGGTGAAGTATGGTCAGTACACATTGACCAGGGTGGTAAGTATGGTCAGTACACATTGACCAGGGTGGTGAAGTATGGTCAGGTCACATTGACCAGGGTGGTGAAGTATGGTCAGTACACATTGACCAGGGTGGTGAAGTATGGTCAGGTCACATTGACCAGCGTGGTGAAGTATGATCAGGTCACATTGACCAGGGTGGTGAAGTATGGTCAGGTCACATTGACCAGGGTGGTGAAGTATGGTCAGTACACATTGACCAGGGTGGTGAAGTATGGTCAGGTCACATTGACCAGCGTGGTGAAGTATGGTCAGTACACATTGACCAGGGTGGTGAAGTATGGTCAGGTCACATTGACCAGAGTGGTGAAGTATGGTCAGTACACGTTGACCAGGGTGGTGAAGTATGGTCAGTACACATTGACCAGCGTGGTGAAGTATTGTCAGTCCACATTGACCATGGTGGTGAAGTATGGTCAGTACACATTGACCAGCGTGGTGAAGTATGGTCAGTACACATTGACCAGCGTGGTGAAGTATGGTCAGTACACATTGACCAACGTGGTGAAGTATGGTCAGGTCACATTGACCAGCGTGGTGAAGTATGGTCAGTACACATTGACCAGCGTGGTGAAGTATGGTCAGTGCACATTGACCAGCGTGGTGAAGTATGGTCAGTACACATTGACCAGCGTGGTGAAGTGTGGTCAGTAAACATTGACCAGCGTGGTGAAGTATGGTCAGGTCGCATTGACCAGCGTGGTGAAGTATGGTCAGTACACATTGACCAGCGTGGTGAAGTATGGTCAGTACACATTGACCAGCGTGGTGAAGTATGGTCAGTACACATTGACCAGCGTGGTGAAGTGTGGTCAGTACACATTGACCAGGGTGGTGAAGTATGGTCAGTACACATTGACCAGCGTGGTGAAGTATGGTCAGTACACATTGACCAGCGTGGTGAAGTATGGTCAGTCCACATTGACCATGGTGGTGAAGTATGGTCAGTACACATTGACCAGCGTGGTGAAGTATGGTCAGTCCACATTGACCAGGGTGGTGAAGTATGGTCAGTACACATTGACCAGCGTGGTGAAGTATGGTCAGGTCACATTGACCAGCGTGGTGAAGTATGGTCAGTACACATTGACCAGCGTGGTGAAGTATGGTCGGTCCACATTGACCAGGGTGGTGAAGTATGGTCAGGTCACATTGACCAGCGTGGTGAAGTATGGTCAGGTCACATTGACCAGGGTGGTGAAGTATGGTCAGTACACATTGATCACTGTGGTGAAGTATGGTCAGTACACATTGACCAGGGTGGTAAGTATGGTCAGTACACATTGACCAGGGTGGTGAAGTATGGTCAGGTCACATTGACCAGGGTGGTGAAGTATGGTCAGTACACATTGACCAGGGTGGTGAAGTATGGTCAGGTCACATTGACCAGCGTGGTGAAGTATGATCAGGTCACATTGACCAGCGTGGTGAAGTATGGTCAGTACACATTGACCAGGGTGGTGAAGTATGGTCAGGTCACATTGACCAGAGTGGTGAAGTATGGTCAGTACACGTTGACCAGGGTGGTGAAGTATGGTCAGTACACATTGACCAGCGTGGTGAAGTATTGTCAGTCCACATTGACCATGGTGGTGAAGTATGGTCAGTACACATTGACCAGCGTGGTGAAGTATGGTCAGTACACATTGACCAGCGTGGTGAAGTATGGTCAGTACACATTGACCAACGTGGTGAAGTATGGTCAGGTCACATTGACCAGCGTGGTGAAGTATGGTCAGTACACATTGACCAGCGTGGTGAAGTATGGTCAGTGCACATTGACCAGCGTGGTGAAGTATGGTCAGTACACATTGACCAGCGTGGTGAAGTGTGGTCAGTAAACATTGACCAGCGTGGTGAAGTATGGTCAGGTCGCATTGACCAGCGTGGTGAAGTATGGTCAGTACACATTGACCAGCGTGGTGAAGTATGGTCAGTACACATTGACCAGCGTGGTGAAGTATGGTCAGTACACATTGACCAGCGTGGTGAAGTGTGGTCAGTAAACATTGACCAGCGTGGTGAAGTATGGTCAGTCCACATTGACCAGCGTGGTGAAGTATGGTCAGGTCGCATTGACCAGCGTGGTGAAGTATGGTCAGTACACATTAACCAGCGTGGTGAAGTATGGTCAGTCCACATTGACCAGCGTGGTGAAGTATGGTCAGTCCACATTGACCATGGTGGTGAAGTATGGTCAGTACACATTGACCAGCGTGGTGAAGTATGGTCAGTCCACATTGACCAGGGTGGTGAAGTATGGTCAGTACACATTGACCAGCGTGGTGAAGTATGGTCAGGTCACATTGACCAGCGTGGTGAAGTATGGTCAGTACACATTAACCAGCGTGGTGAAGTATGGTCAGTCCACATTGACCAGCGTGGTGAAGTATGGTCAGTACACATTGACCAGGGTGGTGAAGTATGGTCAGTACACATTGACCAGCGTGGTGAAGTATGGTCAGTACACATTGACCAGCGTGGTGAAGTATGGTCAGTACACATTGACCAGGGTGGTGAAGTATGGTCAGTACACATTGACCAGCGTGGTGAAGTATGGTCAGTACACATTGACCAGCGTGGTGAAGTATGGTCAGTCCACATTGACCATGGTGGTGAAGTATGGTCAGTACACATTGACCAGCGTGGTGAAGTATGGTCAGTCCACATTGACCAGGGTGGTGAAGTATGGTCAGTACACATTGACCAGCGTGGTGAAGTATGGTCAGGTCACATTGACCAGCGTGGTGAAGTATGGTCAGTACACATTGACCAGCGTGGTGAAGTATGGTCGGTCCACATTGACCAGGGTGGTGAAGTATGGTCAGGTCACATTGACCAGCGTGGTGAAGTATGGTCAGGTCACATTGACCAGGGTGGTGAAGTATGGTCAGTACACATTGATCACTGTGGTGAAGTATGGTCAGTACACATTGACCAGGGTGGTAAGTATGGTCAGTACACATTGACCAGGGTGGTGAAGTATGGTCAGGTCACATTGACCAGGGTGGTGAAGTATGGTCAGTACACATTGACCAGGGTGGTGAAGTATGGTCAGGTCACATTGACCAGCGTGGTGAAGTATGATCAGGTCACATTGACCAGGGTGGTGAAGTATGGTCAGGTCACATTGACCAGGGTGGTGAAGTATGGTCAGTACACATTGACCAGGGTGGTGAAGTATGGTCAGGTCACATTGACCAGCGTGGTGAAGTATGGTCAGTACACATTGACCAGGGTGGTGAAGTATGGTCAGGTCACATTGACCAGAGTGGTGAAGTATGGTCAGTACACGTTGACCAGGGTGGTGAAGTATGGTCAGTACACATTGACCAGCGTGGTGAAGTATTGTCAGTCCACATTGACCATGGTGGTGAAGTATGGTCAGTACACATTGACCAGCGTGGTGAAGTATGGTCAGTACACATTGACCAGCGTGGTGAAGTATGGTCAGTACACATTGACCAACGTGGTGAAGTATGGTCAGGTCACATTGACCAGCGTGGTGAAGTATGGTCAGTACACATTGACCAGCGTGGTGAAGTATGGTCAGTGCACATTGACCAGCGTGGTGAAGTATGGTCAGTACACATTGACCAGCGTGGTGAAGTGTGGTCAGTAAACATTGACCAGCGTGGTGAAGTATGGTCAGGTCGCATTGACCAGCGTGGTGAAGTATGGTCAGTACACATTGACCAGCGTGGTGAAGTATGGTCAGTACACATTGACCAGCGTGGTGAAGTATGGTCAGTACACATTGACCAGCGTGGTGAAGTGTGGTCAGTAAACATTGACCAGCGTGGTGAAGTATGGTCAGTCCACATTGACCAGCGTGGTGAAGTATGGTCAGGTCGCATTGACCAGCGTGGTGAAGTATGGTCAGTACACATTAACCAGCGTGGTGAAGTATGGTCAGTCCACATTGACCAGCGTGGTGAAGTATGGTCAGTCCACATTGACCATGGTGGTGAAGTATGGTCAGTACACATTGACCAGCGTGGTGAAGTATGGTCAGTCCACATTGACCAGGGTGGTGAAGTATGGTCAGTACACATTGACCAGCGTGGTGAAGTATGGTCAGGTCACATTGACCAGCGTGGTGAAGTATGGTCAGTACACATTGACCAGCGTGGTGAAGTATGGTCGGTCCACATTGACCAGGGTGGTGAAGTATGGTCAGGTCACATTGACCAGCGTGGTGAAGTATGGTCAGGTCACATTGACCAGGGTGGTGAAGTATGGTCAGTACACATTGATCAGCGTGGTGAAGTATGGTCAGTACACATTGACCAGGGTGGTAAGTATGGTCAGTACACATTGACCAGGGTGGTGAAGTATGGTCAGGTCACATTGACCAGGGTGGTGAAGTATGGTCAGTACACATTGACCAGGGTGGTGAAGTATGGTCAGGTCACATTGACCAGCGTGGTGAAGTATGATCAGGTCACATTGACCAGCGTGGTGAAGTATGGTCAGTACACATTGACCAGGGTGGTGAAGTATGGTCAGGTCACATTGACCAGAGTGGTGAAGTATGGTCAGTACACGTTGACCAGGGTGGTGAAGTATGGTCAGTACACATTGACCAGCGTGGTGAAGTATTGTCAGTCCACATTGACCATGGTGGTGAAGTATGGTCAGTACACATTGACCAGCGTGGTGAAGTATGGTCGGTCCACATTGACCAGGGTGGTGAAGTATGGTCAGGTCACATTGACCAGCGTGGTGAAGTATGGTCAGGTCACATTGACCAGGGTGGTGAAGTATGGTCAGTACACATTGATCACTGTGGTGAAGTATGGTCAGTACACATTGACCAGGGTGGTAAGTATGGTCAGTACACATTGACCAGGGTGGTGAAGTATGGTCAGGTCACATTGACCAGGGTGGTGAAGTATGGTCAGTACACATTGACCAGGGTGGTGAAGTATGGTCAGGTCACATTGACCAGCGTGGTGAAGTATGATCAGGTCACATTGACCAGGGTGGTGAAGTATGGTCAGGTCACATTGACCAGGGTGGTGAAGTATGGTCAGTACACATTGACCAGGGTGGTGAAGTATGGTCAGGTCACATTGACCAGCGTGGTGAAGTATGGTCAGTACACATTGACCAGGGTGGTGAAGTATGGTCAGGTCACATTGACCAGAGTGGTGAAGTATGGTCAGTACACGTTGACCAGGGTGGTGAAGTATGGTCAGTACACATTGACCAGCGTGGTGAAGTATTGTCAGTCCACATTGACCATGGTGGTGAAGTATGGTCAGTACACATTGACCAGCGTGGTGAAGTATGGTCAGTACACATTGACCAGCGTGGTGAAGTATGGTCAGTACACATTGACCAACGTGGTGAAGTATGGTCAGGTCACATTGACCAGCGTGGTGAAGTATGGTCAGTACACATTGACCAGCGTGGTGAAGTATGGTCAGTGCACATTGACCAGCGTGGTGAAGTATGGTCAGTACACATTGACCAGCGTGGTGAAGTGTGGTCAGTAAACATTGACCAGCGTGGTGAAGTATGGTCAGGTCGCATTGACCAGCGTGGTGAAGTATGGTCAGTACACATTGACCAGCGTGGTGAAGTATGGTCAGTACACATTGACCAGCGTGGTGAAGTATGGTCAGTACACATTGACCAGCGTGGTGAAGTGTGGTCAGTAAACATTGACCAGCGTGGTGAAGTATGGTCAGTCCACATTGACCAGCGTGGTGAAGTATGGTCAGGTCGCATTGACCAGCGTGGTGAAGTATGGTCAGTACACATTAACCAGCGTGGTGAACTATGGTCAGTCCACATTGACCAGCGTGGTGAAGTATGGTCAGTCCACATTGACCATGGTGGTGAAGTATGGTCAGTACACATTGACCAGCGTGGTGAAGTATGGTCAGTCCACATTGACCAGGGTGGTGAAGTATGGTCAGTACACATTGACCAGCGTGGTGAAGTATGGTCAGGTCACATTGACCAGCGTGGTGAAGTATGGTCAGTACACATTGACCAGCGTGGTGAAGTATGGTCGGTCCACATTGACCAGGGTGGTGAAGTATGGTCAGGTCACATTGACCAGCGTGGTGAAGTATGGTCAGGTCACATTGACCAGGGTGGTGAAGTATGGTCAGTACACATTGATCAGCGTGGTGAAGTATGGTCAGTACACATTGACCAGGGTGGTAAGTATGGTCAGTACACATTGACCAGGGTGGTGAAGTATGGTCAGGTCACATTGACCAGGGTGGTGAAGTATGGTCAGTACACATTGACCAGGGTGGTGAAGTATGGTCAGGTCACATTGACCAGCGTGGTGAAGTATGATCAGGTCACATTGACCAGCGTGGTGAAGTATGGTCAGTACACATTGACCAGGGTGGTGAAGTATGGTCAGGTCACATTGACCAGAGTGGTGAAGTATGGTCAGTACACGTTGACCAGGGTGGTGAAGTATGGTCAGTACACATTGACCAGCGTGGTGAAGTATTGTCAGTCCACATTGACCATGGTGGTGAAGTATGGTCAGTCCACATTGACCAGGGTGGTGAAGTATGGTCAGTACACATTGACCAGCGTGGTGAAGTATGGTCAGGTCACATTGACCAGCGTGGTGAAGTATGGTCAGTACACATTAACCAGCGTGGTGAAGTATGGTCAGTCCACATTGACCAGCGTGGTGAAGTATGGTCAGTACACATTGACCAGGGTGGTGAAGTATGGTCAGTACACATTGACCAGCGTGGTGAAGTATGGTCAGTACACATTGACCAGCGTGGTGAAGTATGGTCAGTACACATTGACCAGGGTGGTGAAGTATGGTCAGTACACATTGACCAGCGTGGTGAAGTATGGTCAGTACACATTGACCAGCGTGGTGAAGTATGGTCAGTCCACATTGACCATGGTGGTGAAGTATGGTCAGTACACATTGACCAGCGTGGTGAAGTATGGTCAGTCCACATTGACCAGGGTGGTGAAGTATGGTCAGTACACATTGACCAGCGTGGTGAAGTATGGTCAGGTCACATTGACCAGCGTGGTGAAGTATGGTCAGTACACATTGACCAGCGTGGTGAAGTATGGTCGGTCCACATTGACCAGGGTGGTGAAGTATGGTCAGGTCACATTGACCAGCGTGGTGAAGTATGGTCAGGTCACATTGACCAGGGTGGTGAAGTATGGTCAGTACACATTGATCACTGTGGTGAAGTATGGTCAGTACACATTGACCAGGGTGGTAAGTATGGTCAGTACACATTGACCAGGGTGGTGAAGTATGGTCAGGTCACATTGACCAGGGTGGTGAAGTATGGTCAGTACACATTGACCAGGGTGGTGAAGTATGGTCAGGTCACATTGACCAGCGTGGTGAAGTATGATCAGGTCACATTGACCAGGGTGGTGAAGTATGGTCAGGTCACATTGACCAGGGTGGTGAAGTATGGTCAGTACACATTGACCAGGGTGGTGAAGTATGGTCAGGTCACATTGACCAGCGTGGTGAAGTATGGTCAGTACACATTGACCAGGGTGGTGAAGTATGGTCAGGTCACATTGACCAGAGTGGTGAAGTATGGTCAGTACACGTTGACCAGGGTGGTGAAGTATGGTCAGTACACATTGACCAGCGTGGTGAAGTATTGTCAGTCCACATTGACCATGGTGGTGAAGTATGGTCAGTACACATTGACCAGCGTGGTGAAGTATGGTCAGTACACATTGACCAGCGTGGTGAAGTATGGTCAGTACACATTGACCAACGTGGTGAAGTATGGTCAGGTCACATTGACCAGCGTGGTGAAGTATGGTCAGTACACATTGACCAGCGTGGTGAAGTATGGTCAGTGCACATTGACCAGCGTGGTGAAGTATGGTCAGTACACATTGACCAGCGTGGTGAAGTGTGGTCAGTAAACATTGACCAGCGTGGTGAAGTATGGTCAGGTCGCATTGACCAGCGTGGTGAAGTATGGTCAGTACACATTGACCAGCGTGGTGAAGTATGGTCAGTACACATTGACCAGCGTGGTGAAGTATGGTCAGTACACATTGACCAGCGTGGTGAAGTGTGGTCAGTACACATTGACCAGGGTGGTGAAGTATGGTCAGTACACATTGACCAGCGTGGTGAAGTATGGTCAGTACACATTGACCAGCGTGGTGAAGTATGGTCAGTCCACATTGACCATGGTGGTGAAGTATGGTCAGTACACATTGACCAGCGTGGTGAAGTATGGTCAGTCCACATTGACCAGGGTGGTGAAGTATGGTCAGTACACATTGACCAGCGTGGTGAAGTATGGTCAGGTCACATTGACCAGCGTGGTGAAGTATGGTCAGTACACATTGACCAGCGTGGTGAAGTATGGTCGGTCCACATTGACCAGGGTGGTGAAGTATGGTCAGGTCACATTGACCAGCGTGGTGAAGTATGGTCAGGTCACATTGACCAGGGTGGTGAAGTATGGTCAGTACACATTGATCACTGTGGTGAAGTATGGTCAGTACACATTGACCAGGGTGGTAAGTATGGTCAGTACACATTGACCAGGGTGGTGAAGTATGGTCAGGTCACATTGACCAGGGTGGTGAAGTATGGTCAGTACACATTGACCAGGGTGGTGAAGTATGGTCAGGTCACATTGACCAGCGTGGTGAAGTATGATCAGGTCACATTGACCAGCGTGGTGAAGTATGGTCAGTACACATTGACCAGGGTGGTGAAGTATGGTCAGGTCACATTGACCAGAGTGGTGAAGTATGGTCAGTACACGTTGACCAGGGTGGTGAAGTATGGTCAGTACACATTGACCAGCGTGGTGAAGTATTGTCAGTCCACATTGACCATGGTGGTGAAGTATGGTCAGTACACATTGACCAGCGTGGTGAAGTATGGTCAGTACACATTGACCAGCGTGGTGAAGTATGGTCAGTACACATTGACCAACGTGGTGAAGTATGGTCAGGTCACATTGACCAGCGTGGTGAAGTATGGTCAGTACACATTGACCAGCGTGGTGAAGTATGGTCAGTGCACATTGACCAGCGTGGTGAAGTATGGTCAGTACACATTGACCAGCGTGGTGAAGTGTGGTCAGTAAACATTGACCAGCGTGGTGAAGTATGGTCAGGTCGCATTGACCAGCGTGGTGAAGTATGGTCAGTACACATTGACCAGCGTGGTGAAGTATGGTCAGTACACATTGACCAGCGTGGTGAAGTATGGTCAGTACACATTGACCAGCGTGGTGAAGTGTGGTCAGTAAACATTGACCAGCGTGGTGAAGTATGGTCAGTCCACATTGACCAGCGTGGTGAAGTATGGTCAGGTCGCATTGACCAGCGTGGTGAAGTATGGTCAGTACACATTAACCAGCGTGGTGAAGTATGGTCAGTCCACATTGACCAGCGTGGTGAAGTATGGTCAGTCCACATTGACCATGGTGGTGAAGTATGGTCAGTACACATTGACCAGCGTGGTGAAGTATGGTCAGTCCACATTGACCAGGGTGGTGAAGTATGGTCAGTACACATTGACCAGCGTGGTGAAGTATGGTCAGGTCACATTGACCAGCGTGGTGAAGTATGGTCAGTACACATTAACCAGCGTGGTGAAGTATGGTCAGTCCACATTGACCAGCGTTGTGAAGTATGGTCAGTACACATTGACCAGGGTGGTGAAGTATGGTCAGTACACATTGACCAGCGTGGTGAAGTATGGTCAGTACACATTGACCAGCGTGGTGAAGTATGGTCAGTACACATTGACCAGGGTGGTGAAGTATGGTCAGTACACATTGACCAGCGTGGTGAAGTATGGTCAGTACACATTGACCAGCGTGGTGAAGTATGGTCAGTCCACATTGACCATGGTGGTGAAGTATGGTCAGTACACATTGACCAGCGTGGTGAAGTATGGTCAGTCCACATTGACCAGGGTGGTGAAGTATGGTCAGTACACATTGACCAGCGTGGTGAAGTATGGTCAGGTCACATTGACCAGCGTGGTGAAGTATGGTCAGTACACATTGACCAGCGTGGTGAAGTATGGTCGGTCCACATTGACCAGGGTGGTGAAGTATGGTCAGGTCACATTGACCAGCGTGGTGAAGTATGGTCAGGTCACATTGACCAGGGTGGTGAAGTATGGTCAGTACACATTGATCACTGTGGTGAAGTATGGTCGGTCCACATTGACCAGGGTGGTGAAGTATGGTCAGGTCACATTGACCAGCGTGGTGAAGTATGGTCAGGTCACATTGACCAGGGTGGTGAAGTATGGTCAGTACACATTGATCAGCGTGGTGAAGTATGGTCAGTACACATTGACCAGGGTGGTAAGTATGGTCAGTACACATTGACCAGGGTGGTGAAGTATGGTCAGGTCACATTGACCAGGGTGGTGAAGTATGGTCAGTACACATTGACCAGGGTGGTGAAGTATGGTCAGGTCACATTGACCAGCGTGGTGAAGTATGATCAGGTCACATTGACCAGCGTGGTGAAGTATGGTCAGTACACATTGACCAGGGTGGTGAAGTATGGTCAGGTCACATTGACCAGAGTGGTGAAGTATGGTCAGTACACGTTGACCAGGGTGGTGAAGTATGGTCAGTACACATTGACCAGCGTGGTGAAGTATTGTCAGTCCACATTGACCATGGTGGTGAAGTATGGTCAGTCCACATTGACCAGGGTGGTGAAGTATGGTCAGTACACATTGACCAGCGTGGTGAAGTATGGTCAGGTCACATTGACCAGCGTGGTGAAGTATGGTCAGTACACATTAACCAGCGTGGTGAAGTATGGTCAGTCCACATTGACCAGCGTGGTGAAGTATGGTCAGTACACATTGACCAGGGTGGTGAAGTATGGTCAGTACACATTGACCAGCGTGGTGAAGTATGGTCAGTACACATTGACCAGCGTGGTGAAGTATGGTCAGTACACATTGACCAGGGTGGTGAAGTATGGTCAGTACACATTGACCAGCGTGGTGAAGTATGGTCAGTACACATTGACCAGCGTGGTGAAGTATGGTCAGTCCACATTGACCATGGTGGTGAAGTATGGTCAGTACACATTGACCAGCGTGGTGAAGTATGGTCAGTCCACATTGACCAGGGTGGTGAAGTATGGTCAGTACACATTGACCAGCGTGGTGAAGTATGGTCAGGTCACATTGACCAGCGTGGTGAAGTATGGTCAGTACACATTGACCAGCGTGGTGAAGTATGGTCGGTCCACATTGACCAGGGTGGTGAAGTATGGTCAGGTCACATTGACCAGCGTGGTGAAGTATGGTCAGGTCACATTGACCAGGGTGGTGAAGTATGGTCAGTACACATTGATCACTGTGGTGAAGTATGGTCAGTACACATTGACCAGGGTGGTAAGTATGGTCAGTACACATTGACCAGGGTGGTGAAGTATGGTCAGGTCACATTGACCAGGGTGGTGAAGTATGGTCAGTACACATTGACCAGGGTGGTGAAGTATGGTCAGGTCACATTGACCAGCGTGGTGAAGTATGATCAGGTCACATTGACCAGGGTGGTGAAGTATGGTCAGGTCACATTGACCAGGGTGGTGAAGTATGGTCAGTACACATTGACCAGGGTGGTGAAGTATGGTCAGGTCACATTGACCAGCGTGGTGAAGTATGGTCAGTACACATTGACCAGGGTGGTGAAGTATGGTCAGGTCACATTGACCAGAGTGGTGAAGTATGGTCAGTACACGTTGACCAGGGTGGTGAAGTATGGTCAGTACACATTGACCAGCGTGGTGAAGTATTGTCAGTCCACATTGACCATGGTGGTGAAGTATGGTCAGTACACATTGACCAGCGTGGTGAAGTATGGTCAGTACACATTGACCAGCGTGGTGAAGTATGGTCAGTACACATTGACCAACGTGGTGAAGTATGGTCAGGTCACATTGACCAGCGTGGTGAAGTATGGTCAGTACACATTGACCAGCGTGGTGAAGTATGGTCAGTGCACATTGACCAGCGTGGTGAAGTATGGTCAGTACACATTGACCAGCGTGGTGAAGTGTGGTCAGTAAACATTGACCAGCGTGGTGAAGTATGGTCAGGTCGCATTGACCAGCGTGGTGAAGTATGGTCAGTACACATTGACCAGCGTGGTGAAGTATGGTCAGTACACATTGACCAGCGTGGTGAAGTATGGTCAGTACACATTGACCAGCGTGGTGAAGTGTGGTCAGTACACATTGACCAGGGTGGTGAAGTATGGTCAGTACACATTGACCAGCGTGGTGAAGTATGGTCAGTACACATTGACCAGCGTGGTGAAGTATGGTCAGTCCACATTGACCATGGTGGTGAAGTATGGTCAGTACACATTGACCAGCGTGGTGAAGTATGGTCAGTCCACATTGACCAGGGTGGTGAAGTATGGTCAGTACACATTGACCAGCGTGGTGAAGTATGGTCAGGTCACATTGACCAGCGTGGTGAAGTATGGTCAGTACACATTGACCAGCGTGGTGAAGTATGGTCGGTCCACATTGACCAGGGTGGTGAAGTATGGTCAGGTCACATTGACCAGCGTGGTGAAGTATGGTCAGGTCACATTGACCAGGGTGGTGAAGTATGGTCAGTACACATTGATCACTGTGGTGAAGTATGGTCAGTACACATTGACCAGGGTGGTAAGTATGGTCAGTACACATTGACCAGGGTGGTGAAGTATGGTCAGGTCACATTGACCAGGGTGGTGAAGTATGGTCAGTACACATTGACCAGGGTGGTGAAGTATGGTCAGGTCACATTGACCAGCGTGGTGAAGTATGATCAGGTCACATTGACCAGCGTGGTGAAGTATGGTCAGTACACATTGACCAGGGTGGTGAAGTATGGTCAGGTCACATTGACCAGAGTGGTGAAGTATGGTCAGTACACGTTGACCAGGGTGGTGAAGTATGGTCAGTACACATTGACCAGCGTGGTGAAGTATTGTCAGTCCACATTGACCATGGTGGTGAAGTATGGTCAGTACACATTGACCAGCGTGGTGAAGTATGGTCAGTACACATTGACCAGCGTGGTGAAGTATGGTCAGTACACATTGACCAACGTGGTGAAGTATGGTCAGGTCACATTGACCAGCGTGGTGAAGTATGGTCAGTACACATTGACCAGCGTGGTGAAGTATGGTCAGTGCACATTGACCAGCGTGGTGAAGTATGGTCAGTACACATTGACCAGCGTGGTGAAGTGTGGTCAGTAAACATTGACCAGCGTGGTGAAGTATGGTCAGGTCGCATTGACCAGCGTGGTGAAGTATGGTCAGTACACATTGACCAGCGTGGTGAAGTATGGTCAGTACACATTGACCAGCGTGGTGAAGTATGGTCAGTACACATTGACCAGCGTGGTGAAGTGTGGTCAGTAAACATTGACCAGCGTGGTGAAGTATGGTCAGTCCACATTGACCAGCGTGGTGAAGTATGGTCAGGTCGCATTGACCAGCGTGGTGAAGTATGGTCAGTACACATTAACCAGCGTGGTGAAGTATGGTCAGTCCACATTGACCAGCGTGGTGAAGTATGGTCAGTCCACATTGACCATGGTGGTGAAGTATGGTCAGTACACATTGACCAGCGTGGTGAAGTATGGTCAGTCCACATTGACCAGGGTGGTGAAGTATGGTCAGTACACATTGACCAGCGTGGTGAAGTATGGTCAGGTCACATTGACCAGCGTGGTGAAGTATGGTCAGTACACATTAACCAGCGTGGTGAAGTATGGTCAGTCCACATTGACCAGCGTGGTGAAGTATGGTCAGTACACATTGACCAGGGTGGTGAAGTATGGTCAGTACACATTGACCAGCGTGGTGAAGTATGGTCAGTACACATTGACCAGCGTGGTGAAGTATGGTCAGTACACATTGACCAGGGTGGTGAAGTATGGTCAGTACACATTGACCAGCGTGGTGAAGTATGGTCAGTACACATTGACCAGCGTGGTGAAGTATGGTCAGTCCACATTGACCATGGTGGTGAAGTATGGTCAGTACACATTGACCAGCGTGGTGAAGTATGGTCAGTCCACATTGACCAGGGTGGTGAAGTATGGTCAGTACACATTGACCAGCGTGGTGAAGTATGGTCAGGTCACATTGACCAGCGTGGTGAAGTATGGTCAGTACACATTGACCAGCGTGGTGAAGTATGGTCGGTCCACATTGACCAGGGTGGTGAAGTATGGTCAGGTCACATTGACCAGCGTGGTGAAGTATGGTCAGGTCACATTGACCAGGGTGGTGAAGTATGGTCAGTACACATTGATCACTGTGGTGAAGTATGGTCAGTACACATTGACCAGGGTGGTAAGTATGGTCAGTACACATTGACCAGGGTGGTGAAGTATGGTCAGGTCACATTGACCAGGGTGGTGAAGTATGGTCAGTACACATTGACCAGGGTGGTGAAGTATGGTCAGGTCACATTGACCAGCGTGGTGAAGTATGATCAGGTCACATTGACCAGGGTGGTGAAGTATGGTCAGGTCACATTGACCAGGGTGGTGAAGTATGGTCAGTACACATTGACCAGGGTGGTGAAGTATGGTCAGGTCACATTGACCAGCGTGGTGAAGTATGGTCAGTACACATTGACCAGGGTGGTGAAGTATGGTCAGGTCACATTGACCAGAGTGGTGAAGTATGGTCAGTACACGTTGACCAGGGTGGTGAAGTATGGTCAGTACACATTGACCAGCGTGGTGAAGTATTGTCAGTCCACATTGACCATGGTGGTGAAGTATGGTCAGTACACATTGACCAGCGTGGTGAAGTATGGTCAGTACACATTGACCAGCGTGGTGAAGTATGGTCAGTACACATTGACCAACGTGGTGAAGTATGGTCAGGTCACATTGACCAGCGTGGTGAAGTATGGTCAGTACACATTGACCAGCGTGGTGAAGTATGGTCAGTGCACATTGACCAGCGTGGTGAAGTATGGTCAGTACACATTGACCAGCGTGGTGAAGTGTGGTCAGTAAACATTGACCAGCGTGGTGAAGTATGGTCAGGTCGCATTGACCAGCGTGGTGAAGTATGGTCAGTACACATTGACCAGCGTGGTGAAGTATGGTCAGTACACATTGACCAGCGTGGTGAAGTATGGTCAGTACACATTGACCAGCGTGGTGAAGTGTGGTCAGTAAACATTGACCAGCGTGGTGAAGTATGGTCAGTCCACATTGACCAGCGTGGTGAAGTATGGTCAGGTCGCATTGACCAGCGTGGTGAAGTATGGTCAGTACACATTAACCAGCGTGGTGAAGTATGGTCAGTCCACATTGACCAGCGTGGTGAAGTATGGTCAGTCCACATTGACCATGGTGGTGAAGTATGGTCAGTACACATTGACCAGCGTGGTGAAGTATGGTCAGTCCACATTGACCAGGGTGGTGAAGTATGGTCAGTACACATTGACCAGCGTGGTGAAGTATGGTCAGGTCACATTGACCAGCGTGGTGAAGTATGGTCAGTACACATTGACCAGCGTGGTGAAGTATGGTCGGTCCACATTGACCAGGGTGGTGAAGTATGGTCAGGTCACATTGACCAGCGTGGTGAAGTATGGTCAGGTCACATTGACCAGGGTGGTGAAGTATGGTCAGTACACATTGATCAGCGTGGTGAAGTATGGTCAGTACACATTGACCAGGGTGGTAAGTATGGTCAGTACACATTGACCAGGGTGGTGAAGTATGGTCAGGTCACATTGACCAGGGTGGTGAAGTATGGTCAGTACACATTGACCAGGGTGGTGAAGTATGGTCAGGTCACATTGACCAGCGTGGTGAAGTATGATCAGGTCACATTGACCAGCGTGGTGAAGTATGGTCAGTACACATTGACCAGGGTGGTGAAGTATGGTCAGGTCACATTGACCAGAGTGGTGAAGTATGGTCAGTACACGTTGACCAGGGTGGTGAAGTATGGTCAGTACACATTGACCAGCGTGGTGAAGTATTGTCAGTCCACATTGACCATGGTGGTGAAGTATGGTCAGTACACATTGACCAGCGTGGTGAAGTATGGTCAGTACACATTGACCAGCGTGGTGAAGTATGGTCAGTACACATTGACCAACGTGGTGAAGTATGGTCAGTACACATTGACCAGCGTGGTGAAGTATGGTCAGGTCACATTGACCAGAGTGGTGAAGTATGGTCAGGTCGCATTGACCAGAGTGGTGAAGTATGGTCAGTACACATTGACCAGCGTAGTGAAGTATGGTCAGTCCACATTGACCAGCGTGGTGAAGTATGGTCAGGTCACATTGACCAGCGTGGTGAAGTATGGTCAGTACACATTGACCAGCGTGGTGAAGTATGGTCAGTACACATTGACCAGCATGGTGAAGTATGGTCAGTACACATTGACCAGCGTGGTGAAGTATGGTCAGTCCACATTGACCAGCGTGGTGAAGTGTGGTCAGTAAACATTGACCAGGGTGGTGAAGTATGGTCAGTACACATTGACCAGCGTGGTGAAGTATGGTCAGGTCACATTGACCAGCGTGGTGAAGTATGGTCAGTACACATTGACCAGCGTGGTGAAGTATGGTCGGTCCACATTGACCAGGGTGGTGAAGTATGGTCAGGTCACATTGACCAGCGTGGTGAAGTATGGTCAGGTCACATTGACCAGGGTGGTGAAGTATGGTCAGTACACATTGATCAGCGTGGTGAAGTATGGTCAGTACACATTGACCAGGGTGGTAAGTATGGTCAGTACACATTGACCAGGGTGGTGAAGTATGGTCAGGTCACATTGACCAGGGTGGTGAAGTATGGTCAGTACACATTGACCAGGGTGGTGAAGTATGGTCAGGTCACATTGACCAGCGTGGTGAAGTATGATCAGGTCACATTGACCAGCGTGGTGAAGTATGGTCAGTACACATTGACCAGGGTGGTGAAGTATGGTCAGGTCACATTGACCAGAGTGGTGAAGTATGGTCAGTACACGTTGACCAGGGTGGTGAAGTATGGTCAGTACACATTGACCAGCGTGGTGAAGTATTGTCAGTCCACATTGACCATGGTGGTGAAGTATGGTCAGTACACATTGACCAGCGTGGTGAAGTATGGTCAGTACACATTGACCAGCGTGGTGAAGTATGGTCAGTACACATTGACCAACGTGGTGAAGTATGGTCAGTACACATTGACCAGCGTGGTGAAGTATGGTCAGGTCACATTGACCAGAGTGGTGAAGTATGGTCAGGTCGCATTGACCAGAGTGGTGAAGTATGGTCAGTACACATTGACCAGCGTGGTGAAGTATGGTCAGTCCACATTGACCAGCATGGTGAAGTATGGTCAGGTCACATTGACCAGCGTGGTGAAGTATGGTCAGTACACATTGACCAGCGTGGTGAAGTATGGTCAGTACACATTGACCAGCATGGTGAAGTATGGTCAGTACACATTGACCAGCGTGGTGAAGTATGGTCAGTCCACATTGACCAGCGTGGTGAAGTATGGTCAGTACACATTGACCAGCGTGGTGAAGTATGGTCAGTACACATTGACCAGCGTGGTGAAGTATGGTCAGTACACATTGACCAGCGTGGTGAAGTATGGTCAGTACACATTGACCAGCGTGGTGATGTATGGTCAGTACACATTGACCAGCGTGGTGAAGTATGGTCAGTACACATTGACCAGCGTGGTGAAGTATGGTCAGTACACATTGACCAGCGTGGTGAAGTATGGTCAGTACACATTGACCAGGGTGGTGAAGTATGGTCAGTACACATTGACCAGCGTGGTGAAGTATGGTCAGTACACATTGACCAGCGTGGTGAAGTATGGTCAGTTCACATTGACCAGTGTGGTGAAGTATGGTGAGTACACATTGACCAGTGTGGTGAAGTATGGTGAGTACACATTGACCAGGGTGGTGAAGTATGGTCAGTGCACATTGACCAGCGTGGTGAAGTATGGTCAGTACACATTGACCAGCGTGGTGAAGTATGGTCAGTACACATTGACCAGCGTGGTGAAGTGTGGTCAGTAAACATTGACCAGCGTGGTGAAGTATGGTCAGGTCGCATTGACCAGCGTGGTGAAGTATGGTCAGTACACATTGACCAGGGTGGTGAAGTATGGTCAGTACACATTGACCAGGGTGGTGAAGTATGGTCAGTACACATTGACCAGCGTGGTGAAGTATGGTCAGTACACATTGACCAGCGTGGTGAAGTATGGTCAGTACACATTGACCAGCGTGGTGAAGTGTGGTCAGTAAACATTGACCAGCGTGGTGAAGTATGGTCAGTCCACATTGACCAGCGTGGTGAAGTATGGTCAGGTCGCATTGACCAGCGTGGTGAAGTATGGTCAGTACACATTAACCAGCGTGGTGAAGTATGGTCAGTCCACATTGACCAGCGTGGTGAAGTATGGTCAGTACACATTGACCAGGGTGGTGAAGTATGGTCAGTACACATTGACCAGCGTGGTGAAGTATGGTCAGTACACATTGACCAGCGTGGTGAAGTATGGTCAGTACACATTGACCAGGGTGGTGAAGTATGGTCAGTACACATTGACCAGCGTGGTGAAGTATGGTCAGTACACATTGACCAGCGTGGTGAAGTATGGTCAGTCCACATTGACCATGGTGGTGAAGTATGGTCAGTACACATTGACCAGCGTGGTGAAGTATGGTCAGTCCACATTGACCAGGGTGGTGAAGTATGGTCAGTACACATTGACCAGCGTGGTGAAGTATGGTCAGGTCACATTGACCAGCGTGGTGAAGTATGGTCAGTACACATTGACCAGCGTGGTGAAGTATGGTCGGTCCACATTGACCAGGGTGGTGAAGTATGGTCAGGTCACATTGACCAGCGTGGTGAAGTATGGTCAGGTCACATTGACCAGGGTGGTGAAGTATGGTCAGTACACATTGATCAGCGTGGTGAAGTATGGTCAGTCCACATTGACCAGCGTGGTGAAGTATGGTCAGGTCGCAATGACCAGCGTGGTGAAGTATGGTCAGTACACATTGACCAGGGTGGTGAAGTATGGTCAGTACACATTGACCAGGGTGGTGAAGTATGGTCAGTACACATTGACCAGCGTGGTGAAGTATGGTCAGTACACATTGACCAGCGTGGTGAAGTATGGTCAGTACACATTGACCAGCGTGGTGAAGTGTGGTCAGTAAACATTGACCAGCGTGGTGAAGTATGGTCAGTCCACATTGACCAGCGTGGTGAAGTATGGTCAGGTCGCATTGACCAGCGTGGTGAAGTATGGTCAGTACACATTGACCAGCGTGGTGATGTATGGTCAGTACACATTGACCAGCGTGGTGAAGTATGGTCAGTACACATTGACCAGCGTGGTGAAGTATGGTCAGTACACATTGACCAGCGTGGTGAAGTATGGTCAGTACACATTGACCAGCGTGGTGAAGTATGGTCAGTACACATTGACCAGCGTGGTGAAGTATGGTCAGTTCCCATTGACCAGCGTGGTGAAGTATGGTCAGGTCACATTGACCAGCGTGAAGTATGGTCAGTACACATTGACCAGCGTGGTGAAGTATGGTCAGTACACATTGACCAGCGTGGTGATGTATGGTCAATACACATTGACCAGCGTGGTGAAGTATGGTCAGTACACATTGACCAGCGTGGTGATGTATGGTCAGTACACATTGACCAGCGTGGTGAAGTATGGTCAGTACACATTGACCAGCGTGGTGAAGTATGGTCAGTACACATTGACCAGCGTGGTGAAGTATGGTCAGTACACATTGACCAGCGTGGTGAAGTATGGTCAGTACACATTGACCAGCGTGGTGAAGTATGGTCAGTTCCCATTGACCAGCGTGGTGAAGTATGGTCAGGTCACATTGACCAGCGTGAAGTATGGTCAGTACACATTGACCAGCGTGGTGAAGTATGGTCAGTACACATTGACCAGCGTGGTGAAGTATGGTCAGTACACATTGACCAGCGTGGTGAAGTATGGTCAGTTCCCATTGACCAGCGTGGTGAAGTATGGTCAGTACACATTGACCAGCGTGGTGAAGTATGGTCAGTTCCCATTGACCAGCGTGGTGAAGTATGGTCAGGTCACATTGACCAGCGTGAAGTATGGTCAGTACACATTGACCAGCGTGGTGAAGTATGGTCAGTACACATTGACCAGAGTGGTGAAGTATGGTCAGGTCACATTGACCAGCGTGGTGAAGTATGGTCAGTCCACATTGACCAGCGTGGTGAAGTATGGTCAGGTCGCAATGACCAGCGTGGTGAAGTATGGTCAGTACACATTGACCAGGGTGGTGAAGTATGGTCAGTACACATTGACCAGGGTGGTGAAGTATGGTCAGTACACATTGACCAGCGTGGTGAAGTATGGTCAGTACACATTGACCAGCGTGGTGAAGTATGGTCAGTACACATTGACCAGCGTGGTGAAGTGTGGTCAGTAAACATTGACCAGCGTGGTGAAGTATGGTCAGTCCACATTGACCAGCGTGGTGAAGTATGGTCAGGTCGCATTGACCAGCGTGGTGAAGTATGGTCAGTACACATTGACCAGCGTGGTGAAGTATGGTCAGTACACATTGACCAGCGTGGTGAAGTATGGTCAGTCCACATTGACCAGCGTGGTGAAGTATGGTCAGTACACATTGACCAGCGTGGTGAAGTATGGTCAGTATACATTGACCAGCGTGGTGAAGTATGGTCAGTACACATTGACCAGCGTGGTGAAGTATGGTCAGTCCACATTGACCAGCGTGGTGAAGTATGGTCAGTACACATTGACCAGGGTGGTGAAGTATGGTCAGTACACATTGACCAGCGTGGTGAAGTATGGTCAGTACACATTGACCAGGGTGGTGAAGTATGGTCAGTACACATTGACCAGGGTGGTGAAGTATGGTCAGTACACATTGACCAGCGTGGTGAAGTATGGTCAGTCCACATTGACCAGCGTGGTGAAGTATGGTCAGTACACATTGACCAGCGTGGTGAAGTATGGTCAGTACACATTGACCAGCGTGGTGAAGTATGGTCAGTTCCCATTGACCAGCGTGGTGAAGTATGGTCAGGTCACATTGACCAGCGTGAAGTATGGTCAGTACACATTGACCAGCGTGGTGAAGTATGGTCAGTACACATTGACCAGCGTGGTGAAGTATGGTCAGTACACATTGACCAGCGTGGTGAAGTATGGTCAGTTCCCATTGACCAGCGTGGTGAAGTATGGTCAGGTCACATTGACCAGCGTGAAGTATGGTCAGTACACATTGACCAGCGTGGTGAAGTATGGTCAGTACACATTGACCAGCGTGGTGAAGTATGGTCAGTCCACATTGACCAGCGTGGTGAAGTATGGTCAGTACACATTGACCAGCGTGGTGAAGTATGGTCAGTACACATTGACCAGCGTGGTGAAGTATGGTCAGTTCACATTGACCAGCGTGGTGAAGTATGGTCAGTACACATTGACCAGCGTGGTGATGTATGGTCAGTACACATTGATCAGCGTGGTGAAGTATGGTCAGTACACATTGACCAGCGTGGTGAAGTATGGTCAGTACACATTGACCAGCGTGGTGAAGTATGGTCAGTACACATTGACCAGCGTGGTGAAGTATGGTCAGTTCCCATTGACCAGCGTGGTGAAGTATGGTCAGGTCACATTGACCAGCGTGAAGTATGGTCAGTACACATTGACCAGCGTGGTGAAGTATGGTCAGTACACATTGACCAGCGTGGTGAAGTATGGTCAGTACACATTGACCAGCGTGGTGAAGTATGGTCAGTTCCCATTGACCAGCGTGGTGAAGTATGGTCAGGTCACATTGACCAGCGTGAAGTATGGTCAGTACACATTGACCAGCGTGGTGAAGTATGGTCAGTACACATTGACCAGAGTGGTGAAGTATGGTCAGGTCACATTGACCAGCGTGGTGAAGTATGGTCAGTCCACATTGACCAGCGTGGTGAAGTATGGTCAGGTCGCAATGACCAGCGTGAAGTATCGTCAGTACACATTGACCAGGGTGGTGAAGTATGGTCAGTACACATTGACCAGCGTGGTGAAGTATGGTCAGTCCACATTGACCAGCGTGGTGAAGTATGGTTAGTACACATTGACCAGCGTGGTGAAGTATGGTCAGTACACATTGACCAGCGTGGTGAAGTATGGTCAGTTCACATTGACCAGCGTGGTGAAGTATGGTCAGTACACATTGACCAGCGTGGTGAAGTATGGTCAGTACACATTGACCAGCGTGGTGAAGTATGGTCAGTACACATTGACCAGCGTGGTGAAGTATGGTCAGTTCCCATTGACCAGCGTGGTGAAGTATGGTCAGGTCACATTGACCAGCGTGAAGTATGGTCAGTACACATTGACCAGCGTGGTGAAGTATGGTCAGTACACATTGACCAGAGTGGTGAAGTATGGTCAGGTCACATTGACCAGCGTGGTGAAGTATGGTCAGTCCACATTGACCAGCGTGGTGAAGTATGGTCAGTACACATTGACCAGCGTGGTGATGTATGGTCAGTACACATTGACCAGCGTGGTGAAGTATGGTCAGTACACATTGACCAGCGTGGTGAAGTATGGTCAGTACACATTGACCAGCGTGGTGAAGTATGGTCAGTACACATTGACCAGCGTGGTGATGTATGGTCAGTACACATTGACCAGCGTGGTGAAGTATGGTCAGTACACATTGACCAGCGTGGTGAAGTATGGTCAGTACACATTGACCAGCGTGGTGAATTATGGTCAGTACACATTGACCAGCGTGGTGAAGTATGGTCAGTACACATTGACCAGCGTGGTGAAGTATGGTCAGTTCCCATTGACCAGCGTGGTGAAGTATGGTCAGGTCACATTGACCAGCGTGAAGTATGGTCAGTACACATTGACCAGCGTGGTGAAGTATGGTCAGTACACATTGACCAGCGTGGTGATGTATGGTCAGTACACATTGACCAGCGTGGTGAAGTATGGTCAGTACACATTGACCAGCGTGGTGATGTATGGTCAGTACACATTGACCAGCGTGGTGAAGTATGGTCAGTACACATTGACCAGCGTGGTGAAGTATGGTCAGTACACATTGACCAGCGTGGTGAAGTATGGTCAGTTCCCATTGACCAGCGTGGTGAAGTATGGTCAGGTCACATTGACCAGCGTGAAGTATGGTCAGTACACATTGACCAGCGTGGTGAAGTATGGTCAGTACACATTGACCAGCGTGGTGAAGTATGGTCAGTACACATTGACCAGCGTGGTGAAGTATGGTCAGTTCCCATTGACCAGCGTGGTGAAGTATGGTCAGGTCACATTGACCAGCGTGAAGTATGGTCAGTACACATTGACCAGCGTGGTGAAGTATGGTCAGTACACATTGACCAGAGTGGTGAAGTATGGTCAGGTCACATTGACCAGCGTGGTGAAGTATGGTCAGTCCACATTGACCAGCGTGGTGAAGTATGGTCAGGTCGCAATGACCAGCGTGGTGAAGTATGGTCAGTACACATTGACCAGGGTGGTGAAGTATGGTCAGTACACATTGACCAGCGTGGTGAAGTATGGTCAGTCCACATTGACCAGCGTGGTGAAGTATGGTCAGTACACATTGACCAGCGTGGTGAAGTATTGTCAGTACACATTGACCAGCGTGGTGAAGTATGGTCAGTTCACATTGACCAGCGTGGTGAAGTATGGTCAGTACACATTGACCAGCGTGGTGATGTATGGTCAGTACACATTGACCAGCGTGGTGAAGTATGGTCAGTACACATTGACCAGCGTGGTGAAGTATGGTCAGTACACATTGACCAGCGTGGTGAAGTATGGTCAGTTCCCATTGACCAGCGTGGTGAAGTATGGTCAGGTCACATTGACCAGCGTGAAGTATGGTCAGTACACATTGACCAGCGTGGTGAAGTATGGTCAGTACACATTGACCAGCGTGGTGAAGTATGGTCAGTACACATTGACCAGCGTGGTGAAGTATGGTCAGTTCCCATTGACCAGCGTGGTGAAGTATGGTCAGGTCACATTGACCAGCGTGAAGTATGGTCAGTACACATTGACCAGCGTGGTGAAGTATGGTCAGTACACATTGACCAGAGTGGTGAAGTATGGTCAGGTCACATTGACCAGCGTGGTGAAGTATGGTCAGTCCACATTGACCAGCGTGGTGAAGTATGGTCAGGTCGCAATGACCAGCGTAATTAAGTATGGTCAGTACACATTGACCAGGGTGGTGAAGTATGGTCAGTACACATTGACCAGGGTGGTGAAGTATGGTCAGTACACATTGACCAGCGTGGTGAAGTATGGTCAGTACACATTGACCAGCGTGGTGAAGTATGGTCAGTACACATTGACCAGCGTGGTGAAGTGTGGTCAGTAAACATTGACCAGCGTGGTGAAGTATGGTCAGTCCACATTGACCAGCGTGGTGAAGTATGGTCAGGTCGCATTGACCAGCGTGGTGAAGTATGGTCAATACACATTGACCAGCGTGGTGAAGTATGGTCAGTACACATTGACCAGCGTGGTGAAGTATGGTCAGTCCACATTGACCAGCGTGGTGAAGTATGGTCAGTACACATTGACCAGGGTGGTGAAGTATGGTCAGTACACATTGACCAGCGTGGTGAAGTATGGTCAGTATACATTGACCAGCGTGGTGAAGTATGGTCAGTACACATTGACCAGCGTGGTGAAGTATGGTCAGTCCACATTGACCAGCGTGGTGAAGTATGGTCAGTACACATTGACCAGGGTGGTGAAGTATGGTCAGTACACATTGACCAGCGTGTTGAAGTATGGTCAGTACACATTGACCAGGGTGGTGAAGTATGGTCAGTACACATTGACCAGGGTGGTGAAGTATGGTCAGTACACATTGACCAGCGTGGTGAAGTATGGTCAGTCCACATTGACCAGCGTGGTGAAGTATGGTCAGTCCACATTGACCAGCGTGGTGAAGTATGGTCAGTCCACATTGACCAGCGTGGTGAAGTATGGTCAGGTCGCATTGACCAGCGTGGTGAAGTACGGTCAGGTCACATTGACCAGCGTGGTGAAGTATGGTCAGTACACATTGACCAGCGTGGTGAAGTATGGTCAGTACACATTGACCAGCGTGGTGAAGTATGGTCAGTTCCCATTGACCAGCGTGGTGAAGTATGGTCAGGTCACATTGACCAGCGTGAAGTATGGTCAGTACACATTGACCAGCGTGGTGAAGTATGGTCAGTACACATTGACCAGCGTGGTGAAGTATGGTCAGTACACATTGACCAGCGTGGTGAAGTATGGTCAGTTCCCATTGACCAGCGTGGTGAAGTATGGTCAGTACACATTGACCAGCGTGGTGAAGTATGGTCAGTTCCCATTGACCAGCGTGGTGAAGTATGGTCAGGTCACATTGACCAGCGTGAAGTATGGTCAGTACACATTGACCAGCGTGGTGAAGTATGGTCAGTACACATTGACCAGAGTGGTGAAGTATGGTCAGGTCACATTGACCAGCGTGGTGAAGTATGGTCAGTCCACATTGACCAGCGTGGTGAAGTATGGTCAGGTCGCAATGACCAGCGTGGTGAAGTATGGTCAGTACACATTGACCAGGGTGGTGAAGTATGGTCAGTACACATTGACCAGGGTGGTGAAGTATGGTCAGTACACATTGACCAGCGTGGTGAAGTATGGTCAGTACACATTGACCAGCGTGGTGAAGTATGGTCAGTACACATTGACCAGCGTGGTGAAGTGTGGTCAGTAAACATTGACCAGCGTGGTGAAGTATGGTCAGTCCACATTGACCAGCGTGGTGAAGTATGGTCAGGTCGCATTGACCAGCGTGGTGAAGTATGGTCAGTACACATTGACCAGCGTGGTGAAGTATGGTCAGTACACATTGACCAGCGTGGTGAAGTATGGTCAGTCCACATTGACCAGCGTGGTGAAGTATGGTCAGTACACATTGACCAGCGTGGTGAAGTATGGTCAGTATACATTGACCAGCGTGGTGAAGTATGGTCAGTACACATTGACCAGCGTGGTGAAGTATGGTCAGTCCACATTGACCAGCGTGGTGAAGTATGGTCAGTACACATTGACCAGGGTGGTGAAGTATGGTCAGTACACATTGACCAGCGTGGTGAAGTATGGTCAGTACACATTGACCAGGGTGGTGAAGTATGGTCAGTACACATTGACCAGGGTGGTGAAGTATGGTCAGTACACATTGACCAGCGTGGTGAAGTATGGTCAGTCCACATTGACCAGCGTGGTGAAGTATGGTCAGTACACATTGACCAGCGTGGTGAAGTATGGTCAGTACACATTGACCAGCGTGGTGAAGTATGGTCAGTTCCCATTGACCAGCGTGGTGAAGTATGGTCAGGTCACATTGACCAGCGTGAAGTATGGTCAGTACACATTGACCAGCGTGGTGAAGTATGGTCAGTACACATTGACCAGCGTGGTGAAGTATGGTCAGTACACATTGACCAGCGTGGTGAAGTATGGTCAGTTCCCATTGACCAGCGTGGTGAAGTATGGTCAGGTCACATTGACCAGCGTGAAGTATGGTCAGTACACATTGACCAGCGTGGTGAAGTATGGTCAGTACACATTGACCAGCGTGGTGAAGTATGGTCAGTCCACATTGACCAGCGTGGTGAAGTATGGTCAGTACACATTGACCAGCGTGGTGAAGTATGGTCAGTACACATTGACCAGCGTGGTGAAGTATGGTCAGTTCACATTGACCAGCGTGGTGAAGTATGGTCAGTACACATTGACCAGCGTGGTGATGTATGGTCAGTACACATTGATCAGCGTGGTGAAGTATGGTCAGTACACATTGACCAGCGTGGTGAAGTATGGTCAGTACACATTGACCAGCGTGGTGAAGTATGGTCAGTACACATTGACCAGCGTGGTGAAGTATGGTCAGTTCCCATTGACCAGCGTGGTGAAGTATGGTCAGGTCACATTGACCAGCGTGAAGTATGGTCAGTACACATTGACCAGCGTGGTGAAGTATGGTCAGTACACATTGACCAGCGTGGTGAAGTATGGTCAGTACACATTGACCAGCGTGGTGAAGTATGGTCAGTTCCCATTGACCAGCGTGGTGAAGTATGGTCAGGTCACATTGACCAGCGTGAAGTATGGTCAGTACACATTGACCAGCGTGGTGAAGTATGGTCAGTACACATTGACCAGAGTGGTGAAGTATGGTCAGGTCACATTGACCAGCGTGGTGAAGTATGGTCAGTCCACATTGACCAGCGTGGTGAAGTATGGTCAGGTCGCAATGACCAGCGTGAAGTATCGTCAGTACACATTGACCAGGGTGGTGAAGTATGGTCAGTACACATTGACCAGCGTGGTGAAGTATGGTCAGTCCACATTGACCAGCGTGGTGAAGTATGGTTAGTACACATTGACCAGCGTGGTGAAGTATGGTCAGTACACATTGACCAGCGTGGTGAAGTATGGTCAGTTCACATTGACCAGCGTGGTGAAGTATGGTCAGTACACATTGACCAGCGTGGTGAAGTATGGTCAGTACACATTGACCAGCGTGGTGAAGTATGGTCAGTACACATTGACCAGCGTGGTGAAGTATGGTCAGTTCCCATTGACCAGCGTGGTGAAGTATGGTCAGGTCACATTGACCAGCGTGAAGTATGGTCAGTACACATTGACCAGCGTGGTGAAGTATGGTCAGTACACATTGACCAGAGTGGTGAAGTATGGTCAGGTCACATTGACCAGCGTGGTGAAGTATGGTCAGTCCACATTGACCAGCGTGGTGAAGTATGGTCAGTACACATTGACCAGCGTGGTGATGTATGGTCAGTACACATTGACCAGCGTGGTGAAGTATGGTCAGTACACATTGACCAGCGTGGTGAAGTATGGTCAGTACACATTGACCAGCGTGGTGAATTATGGTCAGTACACATTGACCAGCGTGGTGAAGTATGGTCAGTACACATTGACCAGCGTGGTGAAGTATGGTCAGTTCCCATTGACCAGCGTGGTGAAGTATGGTCAGGTCACATTGACCAGCGTGAAGTATGGTCAGTACACATTGACCAGCGTGGTGAAGTATGGTCAGTACACATTGACCAGCGTGGTGATGTATGGTCAGTACACATTGACCAGCGTGGTGAAGTATGGTCAGTACACATTGACCAGCGTGGTGATGTATGGTCAGTACACATTGACCAGCGTGGTGAAGTATGGTCAGTACACATTGACCAGCGTGGTGAAGTATGGTCAGTACACATTGACCAGCGTGGTGAAGTATGGTCAGTTCCCATTGACCAGCGTGGTGAAGTATGGTCAGGTCACATTGACCAGCGTGAAGTATGGTCAGTACACATTGACCAGCGTGGTGAAGTATGGTCAGTACACATTGACCAGCGTGGTGAAGTATGGTCAGTACACATTGACCAGCGTGGTGAAGTATGGTCAGTTCCCATTGACCAGCGTGGTGAAGTATGGTCAGGTCACATTGACCAGCGTGAAGTATGGTCAGTACACATTGACCAGCGTGGTGAAGTATGGTCAGTACACATTGACCAGAGTGGTGAAGTATGGTCAGGTCACATTGACCAGCGTGGTGAAGTATGGTCAGTCCACATTGACCAGCGTGGTGAAGTATGGTCAGGTCGCAATGACCAGCGTGGTGAAGTATGGTCAGTACACATTGACCAGGGTGGTGAAGTATGGTCAGTACACATTGACCAGCGTGGTGAAGTATGGTCAGTCCACATTGACCAGCGTGGTGAAGTATGGTCAGTACACATTGACCAGCGTGGTGAAGTATTGTCAGTACACATTGACCAGCGTGGTGAAGTATGGTCAGTTCACATTGACCAGCGTGGTGAAGTATGGTCAGTACACATTGACCAGCGTGGTGATGTATGGTCAGTACACATTGACCAGCGTGGTGAAGTATGGTCAGTACACATTGACCAGCGTGGTGAAGTATGGTCAGTACACATTGACCAGCGTGGTGAAGTATGGTCAGTTCCCATTGACCAGCGTGGTGAAGTATGGTCAGGTCACATTGACCAGCGTGAAGTATGGTCAGTACACATTGACCAGCGTGGTGAAGTATGGTCAGTACACATTGACCAGCGTGGTGAAGTATGGTCAGTACACATTGACCAGCGTGGTGAAGTATGGTCAGTTCCCATTGACCAGCGTGGTGAAGTATGGTCAGGTCACATTGACCAGCGTGAAGTATGGTCAGTACACATTGACCAGCGTGGTGAAGTATGGTCAGTACACATTGACCAGAGTGGTGAAGTATGGTCAGGTCACATTGACCAGCGTGGTGAAGTATGGTCAGTCCACATTGACCAGCGTGGTGAAGTATGGTCAGGTCGCAATGACCAGCGTAGTGAAGTATGGTCAGTACACATTGACCAGGGTGGTGAAGTATGGTCAGTACACATTGACCAGGGTGGTGAAGTATGGTCAGTACACATTGACCAGCGTGGTGAAGTATGGTCAGTACACATTGACCAGCGTGGTGAAGTATGGTCAGTACACATTGACCAGCGTGGTGAAGTGTGGTCAGTAAACATTGACCAGCGTGGTGAAGTATGGTCAGTCCACATTGACCAGCGTGGTGAAGTATGGTCAGGTCGCATTGACCAGCGTGGTGAAGTATGGTCAGTACACATTGACCAGCGTGGTGAAGTATGGTCAGTACACATTGACCAGCGTGGTGAAGTATGGTCAGTCCACATTGACCAGCGTGGTGAAGTATGGTCAGTACACATTGACCAGGGTGGTGAAGTATGGTCAGTACACATTGACCAGCGTGGTGAAGTATGGTCAGTATACATTGACCAGCGTGGTGAAGTATGGTCAGTACACATTGACCAGCGTGGTGAAGTATGGTCAGTCCACATTGACCAGCGTGGTGAAGTATGGTCAGTACACATTGACCAGGGTGGTGAAGTATGGTCAGTACACATTGACCAGCGTGTTGAAGTATGGTCAGTACACATTGACCAGGGTGGTGAAGTATGGTCAGTACACATTGACCAGGGTGGTGAAGTATGGTCAGTACACATTGACCAGCGTGGTGAAGTATGGTCAGTCCACATTGACCAGCGTGGTGAAGTATGGTCAGTCCACATTGACCAGCGTGGTGAAGTATGGTCAGTCCACATTGACCAGCGTGGTGAAGTATGGTCAGGTCGCATTGACCAGCGTGGTGAAGTACGGTCAGGTCACATTGACCAGGGTGGTGAAGTATGGTCAGTACACATTGACCAGCCTGGTGAAGTATGGTCAGTACACATTGACCAGCCTGGTGAAGTATGGTCAGTATACATTGACCAGAGTGGTGAAGTATAGTCAGTACACATTGACCAGCGTGGTGAAGTATGGTCAGTACACATTGACCAGCGTGGTGAAGTATGGTCAGTACACATTGACCAGCGTGGTGAAGTATGGTCAGTACACATTGACCAGCGTGGTGAAGTGTGGTCAGTAAACATTGACCAGCGTGGTGAAGTATGGTCAGTCCACATTGACCAGCGTGGTGAAGTATGGTCAGGTCGCATTGACCAGCGTGGTGAAGTATGGTCAGTATACATTGACCAGCGTGGTGAAGTATGGTCAGTTCACATTGACCAGCGTGGTGAAGTATGGTCAGGTCACATTGACCAGCGTGGTGAAGTATGGTCAGTACACATTGACCAGCGTTGTGAAGTATGGTCAAGCAAATCGCTCCTCAACCTCTCACCGGGAGACTAGCATGATGTTTTGTGTTTCTCACTCGTGATGGGACTTTGTAGTATGAACGTTAAGATGTATAAGGGGCACCGAGGAGTGATCAATAAGTTCTGAATTACTCATTGGTTTTGTCGGTAAAGTCACGTATGTAGAAATACAATAAAATTATATTAAAACAAAAAAACCACAATCACGACGTTTCGATCACAACGCAAGCGATCTTCATCAGGTGTCAAGAACAAATCGCGGAGGTAAATACAGCAAAAAGATGAGAGACGAGAATTCAACAAACCTGAAAAACCATTATGTGAAGCACATCCAGTCAGGCCAACGACACAGTTAGACACTTCCAGGCGGACCACGAATTACAGAAGAGTGTTACATTTCGTGTTCAACCTTTGGATTGCACATACCACCTGATGAAGATCGCTTGCGTTGTGATCGAAACGTCGTGATTGTTTTGATTTAAAGCTTTCGTGACTGCAGTAATTCATATTCTTAGCTCTTTTGGTAAAGTCACGTTGAAGGGAAACAATATTGTTTATATATTATATATATTATTATTTTATTGTTTCCCTTCAACGTGACTTTACCGAAAGAGTTAAGAATGTGATTGTTTTTTTGTTTTTATATAATTTTATTGTATTTCTACATACGTGACTTTACCGAAAAAACCAATGAGTAATTTTATGCAGTCACGAAAGCTTTAATGCTTTATTAAGTTCTGAATTGTCCCGTAGTAAGGTAGGGGCAACTGATGAGGGGTTGACAGCTGCGCCATCGAGAGGGAATCTTGATGGTGACGGTGTTTGTTTTTGTGGGTGAAGGACGCCAGTGGGAGAGCCTCGCCATGGACACGTCAGGTGACGAACTTGGCCGTGGTGGCAGCAGCAGCAAGGCCGCTTCTGACAGCCGGTGATGGCTCTGTGGTGATCGTGATGGGGTTGGTGCTGGTGGTGATTGTGAGGGTGGTAGTGATGGGTGGTGATCGTGATGGGTGGTGATCGTAATGATTGTGGTAATGGTGGTGATCGTGAGGGTGGTTATTGTGAGGGTGGTTATCGTGATGGGGTTGGTGGTGATCATGATGATGGTAGTGATGGTTGGGGATCGTTATGGTGATTGTGAGGGTGGTAGTGAGGGTGGTGATCGTGAGGGTAGTTATTGTGAGGGTGGTAGTGATGGTGGTTATCGTGATGGGGTTGGTGGTGATCATGATGATGGTAGTGATGGTTGGGGATCGTTATGGTGATTGTGAGGGTGGTAGTGAGGGTGGTGACCATGAGGGTCGTGGTGATGGTGTTGATTGTGACGCTGGTGGTGGTGATTGTGAGTGTGGTGGTGATCGTGAGGGTGATGGTCGTGATCGTGATGATGGTGGTGATCGTGATGATGGTGGTGATCGTGATGGTGATGATGTTCATGACGATGGTGCACGTGATGGGGATGGTTATGATGGCGATTGTGGTCATTAGGGCCATAGAAAGTAATAGACGACGGTTAGGCAATACAAAAAAAGATGTATTCCTGACCAGGGAGTATACATTTTGTGAAGTATAATTAACTTTTCAGGGAGTATAATCTCCAAAAGTTTTGCACTATTGGACATTGTGCTCCCTAGTTGGATCGTATTCTCCCCGTACAGAAATTCACGATCACATTGTGCCTCGTACATTTTCTCTCCCACCTGTCACAATCCCAACACCAGGTACGATTCCAACACCAACTATGACCCTTCCACCCAATTATCTCCAGCCACCGAGGAAGCCGTGACCCTGCTCTCAACCCCCTCAGGCAGGCCCACCTCTGACGATCTGACAAACGAGCTGGAAGCACTGGTGCAGGAGATTAACGATAAACGCGCCAGGGACTTGGAGATGTTGAACGAGCTCCAGAATTCGCTATTATTCGAGGTGAGAGGATGTTACTACGACCCAGGGTAGCCTTAATCTGGCTCTCTTGAGCCTCTGGGGCTTAACGCCTGGGTCCTTAGGCGCCCTCATTCTGGCTTTGAAACTGTGCGAAGGATTATGAAACAAGCCTCAGAGTTGTAACACTGAACCTGACGGGGAGCCTTCAGACCAAAATGTACGAGGTTCCATTTTCAGGAAACGGTTGGCAAAAATCATCAATGATGATTACATGTGAAAGAAATGCTGTATCTTTAAAAAAAAACAGACTCAAATCTGATGACTGATCTCCCTTTTGTACATTTTGGTAAGCAACTTCCGTTGAGATCTTAGAAGTCACCTTTCTTGAGGTGCGCTCTTCAGATACCCAGTGGTCGCTCATGGAACCCACGTAGCAACAAACTCGTTTTTTTTACCAGCTAGGCCAGGGTTGGGCAAATGTTTTGACTCACGGGCCACAGTGGGTTCTAAAATTTGACAGAGGGGCCGGGCCAGGAACAGATGGATGGAGTGTTTGTGTGAACTAAATATAAATGGCGTGTTAAAAATCATTACGTGAAAGGATTTGGCCTTTAACAGGTAGCAAAGCATTTATTTAGCAAAGCAATTTAACAAATTGCACGAACATAAGCAATGCAAAAACATAAATTTTGATTTAAAGCTTTCGTGACTTCAGTAATTCATATTCTTAGCTCTTTCGGTAAGGCCACGTTGAAGGGAAACAACAAAATAATAAAATGTATATAACAATAAAAATTCTCACGACGTTTCGACCATAACACAAACGGTTGTCATCAGGTGTGTCGGTTTGCATGAATTAATTTATTTTTAAATATATATTTTATTATTTTATTGTTTCCCTTCAACGTGACTTTACCGAAAGAGCTAAGAATATGAAATACAAAAACGTGTCGTAACTCGCGGTCAAAGTGCGCCATCGAATGGGGAAACGGGGGCATTACAGGCGAAAGGTAAAATTTAATTTAATAATAATATTTGGACAAGTTCGGCGGGCCGGATTAAAAAGCCCAACGCGCCGTACTTTGCCCCCTCACGTTGGCTATTAGGCCACGTGACATCACGCACGTCATCTCTGTCTTGGGGGAGCTTGGCTGTCATCTCTTATCTCCAGCTATTTAACAACAAAAAAACACTCAGTGGGACACTCCAAGAGCATTTGACTTACAGCCCACCGGTTGCGCATTTACTTACCGTGACAATGTGCGTTTCCCTCAAGTTTGGTTCAAATAAATGTTTAACGAGGTGAGAACTCAAGGGACCAGGATAGTCTCATTATTCAAAATCGATCCCCCGAGTCCAAGGTTGACAAAAGAGTAAGCAACAAAGAAAGTACAGAAATTATCAAATAAAAAATCTGAAGAAAAACAACAGCCGCCATTCACCGCTCCGCCACTAACTGGTGGTAATGTCACCAAATAGCTTGCGCCTTTGAATCCATGGTGCTCGTTTCGAAGGCAAGAGGTCATTGGACAGGCCCAGATCATTGTGGGTTATCTGACCGAGGTAAATGGCAGATGCACGGCCTGTGATCCCCACTGTGCCAACTTGTGTGCTTTAGCCGCCCACTGCTCCACTCTTGAGCGTCGCTCCTCCACCCTACATTGATGCTTGCAGAGCGACTGCCTCCAACTGCCCAGTAGCATCCTTCATGAGCCTCCTCCACAGAGGCCGATCTTGACAACGCTGTTACCAATCCTTGGCAAGTCCAATCAGCTTTATATTCTCCTGTACCACAGCAGCCCCTGTGTTCTGTAGCTTGTACCATGACCATTCAGTCCCTTCTATCTGGCTAAACAGAAACTGATTGGGCATGCGGTGGCTGGGCATGTGGGCTATGTGACCCAGCTAACACACAGTCTAGCCTCATTGAGGAAGTCACTGGTGTGACTTTCTCCAGATCTTTCAAGAACATGTGAGTTCCTCACAACACAGCAGGGTGGATTGGAGGCAGGCCAGCCTGAATGTTTCAAACCGATGCAAAATGTTCCTTTAAATGTGTTCAGTTCCACGAAAACAAAACACGATCATATGAGGAATTGAAAACATTTCTCTCCATTATTGCTTGTAAAATTGCCCTTTCGCCCCCCCCTCCCCCCACTGTAGGTGTCACAGGTGTGCGATACTATCCGCTCCTCCATCATGTCACGTCACGAAGGCTACAATATCCGCTTGACCATCCAGTTTGGGGAAATGGCGACGGTGCTGCAACAAGCTTGACAACAAGAGGTAGCCCTCGCCACCTCGTGGCAAGCCCTGGACTCAATCATGCAGTTACAACAGAGGCCCTAGAGGGCGTCAGTAATGGTCGTGTCAGACATGAGCCCTGGGGTGTTTATTTACAGAGAGAAAAAGCAACGTTGGAAGTTCACAACGCCCATGGCGGATTAACAACGGATTTGTTGGTAATGTCACGTAAAATAGAAATAATAATAAAAGGAAATGAATAAAAATAAAACCTACGACGTTTCAATCGCAGCACAAGCGGCGATTGTCATCAGGGTTCATATTGGCCATGCCATGTTCTGAGTTCGTACCGGATTGAGGCTTCACTTGAGCCTAATGAGGTGCAGAGTAATGGGAAAAAACTGGCAGAGGAAAAAAAACCCTATAGAGGAATCGAGCCGGAGGACTCCACCATTTGTGGAGGTGCAGATGTGCGTGTTTGGCAGGGGTCTTACACGAGGCCAGCACTTGAAACATTCATATGCCAGGTTCCAAAACTGAAATACAAATTGTTGGCTAATCCTTCACGCACAACGCTCCTCCACACGTGGAATTATATCACATTTGTATAACATCTAAACATGATCCTGGCCCACTCAGTTTTTATAATTGTCAAGTGAAAGTTGATTTCCTGCTCAAATGTGCAATGATGTTGTGTTTACAGCCCTTATCCAGTGTTAGAAATGTCACATTTCAATGATGGGTGTGAGTCGACCCATAGGACAACCACTGTTTACTTCCCTACTTAGTGGTACTAATTGAATTGGCCCTTGAGGTCTCATAGGCTGAGTCAACCCCCAACCTTAGGATTTTATTGGTTTTTAATAAGCTATTAATTCCATAATTGGATGTTATAAATTTGAGCGCTTTTCAGATTTGTTGCATAGATAGTATGAGTTTTCAGATTTTAGTTAGACCTTTTCGGCAATGTTAATTGTAAAATGTTGTGAAATGTATTCTAATATATTCTTAGCTGTTACTGCAACTGCTTTTAAAATTGCTTTGTACTTGCTGTGCTTTCGTGATGTTTCATGAGTGCTGACCCAGGGCTCACTGAAATAAAATACATCGAGACTCTGGGCTTACACTTGGTTATAAAGTTAATACTGGTAGGAACCTCCTGGTTATTACACCACCAGCCCACAGGGGATTATTGTTGTGTCCGTCCGTCGTGCATCCAAAAATGGGAGGGGTGGGGCTGGGTGGAGAGGGTGGGGAGGGGAGGGGCTGGGTGGGGAGGGTGGGGAGGGAGGGGCTGGGTGGGGAGGGTGGGGAGGGAGAGGCTGAGTGGGGAGGGGCTGGTCACCCCGTGGTGCCCTTATAAAACTCAACGTTTAACCTACTCACGCCGGCTTGTGCCCGCCCTCACAGTCGGGCATATTGTGCTGAACACACCACGTGGTGGTGCCGCCGTTGTTGACCCTGGCCATTGACCGAGCAACTCAACGTTCCTACTACCAGCTCCCTCCGCAGGAGAACGTGTTATGTTATCTTATGGTTGTGCCTCTACGTGCCTTTGACCTTGCTTTACATACCCTTGAACTCTCTAAACATTGGGCCTCGCTCTTTGGCTCTTTAGGTAAAGTCACGTAGTAGGTATAAAATAAATTAAATCCGCGACGTTTCGGGCGCAACACAACAAGCGTCCGCTGTCAGGTGGGACAACCACAGCAAGAAAACAATTGCTGAAGTGGGCAAAAGGGCTGCTGTGACAAGAGGCTATGTAGGTAAGAGAGGGGGTGAGGAGCCAGGGAGGAGAGATAAAGAGTGGAGGGGGTGGAGTAGGGGCAGTGGAGTGCTGCAAGTGAGTCACATCTAGATTGGGTCTTGCGTTTCATTATCAAGTTACATTTTCCAAAAGCGCACCAACCTGCTCTCATCCGCTTATTTTGTAAGTTTGATCCCAGGCGGCCTTCAGTTATATGCGAGCCACTTATGGCGCTCAGGATGCGTTCTTGATAAACGGAACACTTCGTGAAACAGCGCTGTAGGAGGTCATCATAACGTGCTTCCAATGGAGATGCATTACCGAATGAGCATTAGTTTTCCTCTGACCAAATATGAGCACTTCATTGGGGTATCAGTACCCGCCTTAATTACGATACTGTGCACATGATAAATGTTTAGAGCATTTTATATATTTAAAACAAGTTCAATGGTTAAAGACGTAAGAGCTATGCCTGTACATGTGTAGTGGGTTCTTTAAGACGGCGTAGAGACGAATCGGTAGAGGCAACGCTTATTTATTACAAAGGTGCTTAACAATACAATGCAGCCTTCTACTTGAAGGGGTAACGGCCCCTTCACCCGCTGCTAGCTGAGGAGGTACGGCTTCGGTCTAACTCGCCCTATTCCTGGGCTAGGGTCTCGGGGTCCTCCAGCTAAGGGGGTCCTAGGGGAGGCTAGTCTGACCTGACCCAGCCAAGGTACAGGTCTCGACCACTGGCCACACGGGACCCGTCCCTGATAAGCCACCCACACAGACACACACTCACCTAGCCACCCACACACTCAGTCACTCACTCACCTAGCCACCCACACACTCAGTCACTCACTCACCTAGCCACCCACACACTCAGTCACTCACTCACCTAGCCACCCACACACAGTCACTCACCTAGCCACCCACACACTCAGTCACTCACTCACCTAGCCACACACACACAGTCACTCATTCACTCACTCACCTAGCCACCGACAGTCACTCACTCACCTAGCCACCCACACAGACACACAGTCACTCGCCTAGCCACCCACACACTCAGTCACTCACCTAGCCACCCACACAGTCACTCACCTAGCCACCCACACACTCAGTCACTCACCTAGCCACACACACACAGTCACTCATTCACTCACTCACCTAGCCACCCACAGTCACTCACTCACCTAGCCACCCACACACTCAGTCACTCATTCACTCACTCACCTAGCCACCCACACACTCAGTCACTCACTCACCTAGCCACCCACACACACAGTCACTCACCTAGCCACACACTCACTCACCTAGCCACCCACACACTCACTCATTCACTCACTCACCTAGCTACCCACACAGTCACTCACTCACCTAGCCACCCACACAGTCACCTAGCCACGCACACAGTCACTCACTCACCTAGCCACCCACACACTCACTCACTCACCTAGCCACCCACACAGTCACTCACCTAGCCACCCACACACTCAGTCACCCACTCACCTAGCCACCCACACACTCAGTCACTCACTCACCTAGCCACCCACACAGACACAGTCACTCACCTAGCCACCCACACACTCAGTCACTCACTCACCTAGCCACCCACACACTCAGTCACTCACTCACCTAGCCACCCACACAGACACAGTCACTCACCTAGCCACCCACACAGACACTCAAGTCACTCATTCACTCACTCACCTAGCCACCCACACATTCAGTCACTCACTCACCTAGCCACCCACACAGACACACACTCACCTACGCACCCACACAGACACTGTCACTCATTCACTCACCTAGCCACCCACACAGTCACTCACTCACCTAGCCACCCACAGTCACTCATTCACTCACCTAGCCACCCACACACTCAGTCACTCACCTAGCCACCCACACACTCAGTCACTCATTCATCTAGCCACCCACACACTCATTCACACACTCACCTACCCACCCACACACTCAGTCACTCATTCACTCAGTCACTCACTTAGCCACCCACAAAGACACTCATTCACTCAGTCACTCACCTAGCCACCTACAGACACAGTCACTTATTCACTCAGTGACTCACCTAGCCACCCACACAGTCACTCACCTAGCCACCCACACACTCACTCACCTAGCCACCCACACACTCACTCATTCACTCAGTCACTCACTTAGCCACCCACACAGACACTTAGTCACTCATTCAGTCACTCACCTAGCCACCCACAGTCACTCACCTAGCCACCCACACAGTCACTCATTCACGCACTCACCTAGCCACCCACACAGTCACTCATTCACTCAGTCACTCACCTAGCCACCCACACACCCAGTCACTCATTCACTCAGTCACTCATCTAGACACTCACACAGTCACTCATTCACTCAGTCACTCACCTAGCCACCCACACACTCAGTCACTCATTCACTCAGTCACTCACCTAGCCACCCACACACTCAGTCACTCATTCACTCAGTCACTCACCTAGCCACCCACACACTCAGTCACTCATTCACTCAGTCACTCACCTAGCCACCCACACACTCAGTCACCTAGCCACCCACACAGTCACTCTTTCACTCAGTCACTCACCTAGCCAACCATACAGACACTTAGTCATTCAGTCACTCATCTAGCCACCCAGACACTCACCTAGCCACCCACACACTCATTCACGCAGTCACTCACCTAGCCACCCACATAGACAGTCACTCATTCACTCACCTAGCCACCTACAGACACAGTCACTTATTCACTCAGTGACTCACCTAGCCACCCACACAGTCACTCACCTAGCCACCCACACACTCACTCACCTAGCCACCCACACACTCACTCATTCACTCAGTCACTCACTTAGCCACCCACACAGACACTTAGTCACTCATTCAGTCACTCACCTAGCCACCCACAGTCACTCACCTAGCCACCCACACAGTCACTCATTCACTCAGTCACTCACCTAGCCACCCACACAGTCACTCACTCACCTAGCCACCCACACACTCAGTCACTCAGTCACTCACCTAGCCACCCACACAGTCACTCATTCACTCACCTAGCCACCCACACACTCAGTCACCTAGCCACCCACACACTCAGTCACTCATTCACTCAGTCACTCACCTAGCTAACCATACAGACACTTAGTCATTCAGTCACTCATCTAGCCACCCAGACACTCACCTAGCCACCCACACAGTCACTCATTCACGCAGTCACTCACCTAGCCACCCACATAGACAGTCACTCATTCACTCACCTAGCCACACAGTCACTCACCTAGCCACCCACACACTCAGTCACTCACCTAGCCACACACACAGTCACTCACCTAGCCACCCACACACTCAGTCACTCACTCACCTAGCCACACACACAGTCACTCACTCACCTAGCCACCCACAGTCACTCACTCACCTAGCCACCCACACACTCAGTCACTCATTCACTCACTCACCTAGCCACCCACACACTCAGTCACTCACTCACCTAGCCACCCACACACACAGTCACTCACCTAGCCACACACTCACTCACCTAGCCACCCACACACTCACTCATTCACTCACTCACCTAGCTACCCACACAGTCACTCACTCACCTAGCCACCCACACAGTCACCTAGCCACGCACACAGTCACTCACTCACCTAGCCACCCACACACTCACTCACTCACCTAGCCACCCACACAGTCACTCACCTAGCCACCCACACAGTCACCCACTCACCTAGCCACCCACACACTCAGTCACTCACTCACCTAGCCACCCACACAGACACAGTCACTCACCTAGCCACCCACACACTCAGTCACTCACTCACCTAGCCACCCACACACTCAGTCACTCACTCACCTAGCCACCCACACAGACACAGTCACTCACCTAGCCACCCACACAGACACTCAAGTCACTCATTCACTCACTCACCTAGCCACCCACACATTCAGTCACTCACTCACCTAGCCACCCACACAGACACACACTCACCTACGCACCCACACAGACACTGTCACTCATTCACTCACCTAGCCACCCACACAGTCACTCACTCACCTAGCCACCCACAGTCACTCATTCACTCACCTAGCCACCCACACACTCAGTCACTCACCTAGCCACCCACACACTCAGTCACTCATTCATCTAGCCACCCACACACTCATTCACACACTCACCTACCCACCCACACACTCAGTCACTCATTCACTCAGTCACTCACTTAGCCACCCACAAAGACACTCATTCACTCAGTCACGCACCTAGCCACCTACAGACAGTCACTTATTCACTCAGTGACTCACCTAGCCACCCACACAGTCACTCACCTAGCCACCCACACACTCACTCACCTAGCCACCCACACACTCACTCATTCACTCAGTCACTCACTTAGCCACCCACACAGACACTTAGTCACTCATTCAGTCACTCACCTAGCCACCCACACAGTCACTCATTCACTCACCTAGCCACCCACACACTCAGTCACTCATTCACTCAGTCACTCATCTAGACACTCACACAGTCACTCATTCACTCAGTCACTCACCTAGCCACCCACACACTCAGTCACTCATTCACTCAGTCACTCACCTAGCCACCCACACAGTCACTCTTTCACTCAGTCACTCACCTAGCCAACCATACAGACACTTAGTCATTCAGTCACTCATCTAGCCACCCAGACACTCACCTAGCCACCCACACACTCATTCACGCAGTCACTCACCTAGCCACCCACATAGACAGTCACTCATTCACTCACCTAGCCACCTACAGACACAGTCACTTATTCACTCAGTGACTCACCTAGCCACCCACACAGTCACTCACCTAGCCACCCACACACTCACTCACCTAGCCACCCACACACTCACTCATTCACTCAGTCACTCACTTAGCCACCCACACAGACACTTAGTCACTCATTCAGTCACTCACCTAGCCACCCACAGTCACTCACCTAGCCACCCACACAGTCACTCATTCACTCAGTCACTCACCTAGCCACCCACACAGTCACTCATTCACTCACTCACCTAGCCACCAACACACTCAGTCACTCAGTCACTCACCTAGCCACCCACACAGTCACTCATTCACTCACCTAGCCACCCACACACTCAGTCACCTAGCCACCCACACACTCAGTCACTCATTCACTCAGTCACTCACCTAGCTAACCATACAGACACTTAGTCATTCAGTCACTCATCTAGCCACCCAGACACTCACCTAGCCACCCACACAGTCACTCATTCACGCAGTCACTCACCTAGCCACCCACATAGACAGTCACTCATTCACTCACCTAGCCACACAGTCACTCACCTAGCCACCCACACACTCAGTCACTCACCTAGCCACACACACAGTCACTCACCTAGCCACCCACACACTCAGTCACTCACTCACCTAGCCACACACACAGTCACTCACTCACCTAGCCACCCACAGTCACTCACTCACCTAGCCACCCACACACTCAGTCACTCATTCACTCACTCACCTAGCCACCCACACACTCAGTCACTCACTCACCTAGCCACCCACACACTCACTCATTCACTCACTCACCTAGCTACCCACACAGTCACTCACTCACCTAGCCACCCACACAGTCACCTAGCCACGCACACAGTCACTCACTCACCTAGCCACCCACACACGCACTCACTCACCTAGCCACCCACACAGTCACTCACCTAGCCACCCACACAGTCACCCACTCACCTAGCCACCCACACACTCAGTCACTCACTCACCTAGCCACCCACACAGACACAGTCACTCACCTAGCCACCCACACACTCAGTCACTCACTCACCTAGCCACCCACACACTCAGTCACTCACTCACCTAGCCACCCACACAGACACAGTCACTCACCTAGCCACCCACACAGACACTCAAGTCACTCATTCACTCACTCACCTAGCCACCCACACATTCAGTCACTCACTCACCTAGCCACCTACACAGACACACACTCACCTACGCACCCACACAGACACTGTCACTCATTCACTCACCTAGCCACCCACACAGTCACTCACTCACCTAGCCACCCACAGTCACTCATTCACTCACCTAGCCACCCACACACTCAGTCACTCACCTAGCCACCCACACACTCAGTCACTCATTCATCTAGCCACCCACACACTCATTCACACACTCACCTACCCACCCACACACTCAGTCACTCATTCACTCAGTCACTCACCTAGCCACCCACACACTCAGTCACTCATTCACTCAGTCACTCACCTAGCCACCCACACAGTCACTCTTTCACTCAGTCACTCACCTAGCCAACCATACAGACACTTAGTCATTCAGTCACTCATCTAGCCACCCAGACACTCACCTAGCCACCCACACACTCATTCACGCAGTCACTCACCTAGCCACCCACATAGACAGTCACTCATTCACTCACCTAGCCACCTACAGACACAGTCACTTATTCACTCAGTGACTCACCTAGCCACCCACACAGTCACTCACCTAGCCACCCACACACTCACTCACCTAGCCACCCACACACTCACTCATTCACTCAGTCACTCACTTAGCCACCCACACAGACACTTAGTCACTCATTCAGTCACTCACCTAGCCACCCACAGTCACTCACCTAGCCACCCACACAGTCACTCATTCACTCAGTCACTCACCTAGCCACCCACACAGTCACTCATTCACTCACTCACCTAGCCACCAACACACTCAGTCACTCAGTCACTCACCTAGCCACCCACACAGTCACTCATTCACTCACCTAGCCACCCACACACTCAGTCACCTAGCCACCCACACACTCAGTCACTCATTCACTCAGTCACTCACCTAGCTAACCATACAGACACTTAGTCATTCAGTCACTCATCTAGCCACCCAGACACTCACCTAGCCACCCACACAGTCACTCATTCACGCAGTCACTCACCTAGCCACCCACATAGACAGTCACTCATTCACTCACCTAGCCACACAGTCACTCACCTAGCCACCCACACACTCAGTCACTCACCTAGCCACACACACAGTCACTCACCTAGCCACCCACACACTCAGTCACTCACTCACCTAGCCACACACACAGTCACTCACTCACCTAGCCACCCACAGTCACTCACTCACCTAGCCACCCACACACTCAGTCACTCATTCACTCACTCACCTAGCCACCCACACACTCAGTCACTCACTCACCTAGCCACCCACACACTCACTCATTCACTCACTCACCTAGCTACCCACACAGTCACTCACTCACCTAGCCACCCACACAGTCACCTAGCCACGCACACAGTCACTCACTCACCTAGCCACCCACACACGCACTCACTCACCTAGCCACCCACACAGTCACTCACCTAGCCACCCACACAGTCACCCACTCACCTAGCCACCCACACACTCAGTCACTCACTCACCTAGCCACCCACACAGACACAGTCACTCACCTAGCCACCCACACACTCAGTCACTCACTCACCTAGCCACCCACACACTCAGTCACTCACTCACCTAGCCACCCACACAGACACAGTCACTCACCTAGCCACCCACACAGACACTCAAGTCACTCATTCACTCACTCACCTAGCCACCCACACATTCAGTCACTCACTCACCTAGCCACCTACACAGACACACACTCACCTACGCACCCACACAGACACTGTCACTCATTCACTCACCTAGCCACCCACACAGTCACTCACTCACCTAGCCACCCACAGTCACTCATTCACTCACCTAGCCACCCACACACTCAGTCACTCACCTAGCCACCCACACACTCAGTCACTCATTCATCTAGCCACCCACACACTCATTCACACACTCACCTACCCACCCACACACTCAGTCACTCATTCACTCAGTCACTCACTTAGCCACCCACAAAGACACTCATTCACTCAGTCACTCACCTAGCCACCTACAGACAGTCACTTATTCACTCAGTGACTCACCTAGCCACCCACACAGTCACTCACCTAGCCACCCACACACTCACTCACCTAGCCACCCACACACTCACTCATTCACTCAGTCACTCACTTAGCCACCCACACAGACACTTAGTCACTCATTCAGTCACTCACCTAGCCACCCACAGTCACTCACCTAGCCACCCACACAGTCACTCATTCACGCACTCACCTAGCCACCCACACAGTCACTCATTCACTCACCTAGCCACCCACACACTCAGTCACTCATTCACTCAGTCACTCATCTAGACACTCACACAGTCACTCATTCACTCAGTCACTCACCTAGCCACCCACACACTCAGTCACTCATTCACTCAGTCACTCACCTAGCCACCCACACAGTCACTCTTTCACTCAGTCACTCACCTAGCCAACCACACAGACACTTAGTCATTCAGTCACTCATCTAGCCACCCAGACACTCACCAAGCCACCCACACACTCATTCACGCAGTCACTCACCTAGCCACCCACATAGACAGTCACTCATTCACTCACCTAGCCACCTACAGACACAGTCACTTATTCACTCAGTGACTCACCTAGCCACCCACACAGTCACTCACCTAGCCACCCACACACTGACTCACCTAGCCACCCACACACTCACTCATTCACTCACTTAGCCACCCACACAGACACTTAGTCACTCATTCAGTCACTCACCTAGCCACCCACAGTCACTCACCTAGCCACCCACACAGTCACTCATTCACTCACCTAGCCACCCACACAAGTCACTCATTCACTCACTCACCTAGCCACCCACACACTCGTCACTCAGTCACTCACCTAGCCACCCACACAGTCACTCATTCACTCACCTAGCCACCCACACACTCAGTCACCTAGCCACCCACACACTCAGTCACTCATTCACTCAGTCACTCACCTAGCCAACCATACAGACACTTAGTCATTCAGTCACTCATCTAGCCACTCAGACACTCACCTAGCCACCCACACAGTCACTCATTCACGCAGTCACTCACCTAGCCACCCACATAGACAGTCACTCATTCACTCACCTAGCCACACAGTCACTCACCTAGCCACCCACACACTCAGTCACTCACCTAGCCACACACACAGTCACTCACCTAGCCACCCACACACTCAGTCACTCACTCACCTAGCCACACACACAGTCACTCATTCACTGTCACTCACTTAGCCACCCACACACTCAGTCACTCACCTAGCCACCCACACACTCAGTCACTCATTCACTCACCTAGCCATCCATACAGACACTTAGTCATTCAGTCACTCACCTAGCCACCCAGACACTCACCTAGCCACCCACACAGTCACTCATTCACGCAGTCACTCACCTAGCCACCCACATAGACAGTCACTCATTCACTCAGTCACTCACCTAGCCACACACAGTCACTCACCTAGCCACCCACACACTCAGTCACTCCCTAGCCACACACACAGTCACTCACCTAGCCACCCACACACTCAGTCACTCACCTAGCCACACACACAGTCACTCACCTAGCCACCCACACACTCAGTCACTCATTCACTCAGTCACTCACCTACCCTATGCCCAACTTCCTTCATGTCTCCACGCTCATGTTCAATCGATTCCAGTTCGATGTCAAACATGCATCTCTCCATGCTTTTATTTTCAAACACGGTTCTATTTTCTCTTGGGGTTTATATTTGCAAGCGTATTAACCTGCTAAATACACGCACTGTACAGAATGCCAACCCATGTTTTTCAATGGGATTTTCAATGAGTCGGGGTATATTTTTACCAGCCCCCCCCCAAAAGGGTCTCTTTGGCATTTATTTCAGAGCTCTCCGTTATGAAATTAAATGGGCAATATTAGTGCCATGGGCTACAGCAAGAAAGGAGCATCACTCGTGGTGGGAGCAAAAACTTTGGCTATGAGCAAGTTGAGAACCCCCCCAAATTGTAAATTAATTGGAGCCGCTAAAGTTACGGCACCCGAGGACTGCCAAGTGAAATCTGGTTTGGGGCTCATGGACAAAATAGCAATGCACACGGCAGACAAACTCGGCAGGTTAAGGAGACTAATCATAATTATTTTAATTTCAACATTCTTCATTTCCACTGCGACCTTTAAAATCTTTCGGTGCAGTCAATATAGAAATCTAAATTAATCCTCCAAAAAATGACAACTAAAATGTAAACGCGTCAAATTGCACTTTCGACCTATACCCACGGTTAACTTTCAACAAGAGTGATGGGACATTCACAAATAATACACAAAGTGACAATGATGTTGACACCGACGTTCAATACGGCATGAAACATGTTGAGTTGTCTTCTATGAAGACTGGGCAGTGGAGAAGCACAGTTTGAGGGTGTAGAGGTATGGAACATCTGAGAAAATAAAAACAGGGGAGCCACATGACGTCTTCACTGGAGCACACAAAAACTTAAAACAATGAAGCGATTCTTAGGAGGGTCTTTGTTGATGTTAACAAACTCGTTCAGGGAGCTAAGATAACGTTGAGTTGTGATAAGTGAAAGTGCTTGGCTATGTCAACTTTCAATTCCATTCTGTATATGCAAACAACAACGAAATCCAAATCGCCCATAAATAACAACCTGTTAATATATAATACAACAATCTACAACTGCTTTCGCTTCCTGCAATTTCACCCAAGGCTGCTAGGCAGCCAGTGTACACAGATGGTGCTATGGTAATAACAAGCGCCCCCCCCAAATCTGAACATTAGGTGCTCAACAGAGCGTACGACCAAAGATTTGCCGATAATGCAGCACCGCTTCAATGTCATCGCACCAACACAAATGGCCAACACCCCACAACTTACTTGCGTTCTTCAGGGGGTGATGGTTAATGCACGCCAGAGCCTCCATGGCATCGTTCTTGGTCTCCCACTCCATCAGGCCGGACACGCTCCTATCGGCTGGACACGTGGACGGACCGTCGCTCATAGAGTAATTTGGGTCGTGTAAAACGCAACACCCTTCGCCATTTTGATTTAAAGCTTTCGTGACTGCAGGGATTCATATTCTTGGTTCTTTCGGTAAAGTCACCACCACGTAGAAGGGAAACAATAAAATAATAAAAATATAAAACAATAAAATTCTCACGACGTTTCGACTGCAACACAAGCAATCATCATCAGGTGTGAAAACCACAGCAAGAACATTTTAAAAAAGTGGCGGTTATTTTTAACGTTAGCACCACGGAGAGCGATTTGGCAGTTGTTCAGATGGACGAGTCCATCTATGTTCTGAAAAGAGGAGGGGGGAGACGAAAATAATGGATGCGGTCTGAAAGCCACCGTAAGCGTGAACAATCAATTAAGACCCGAAATGGTTTATCAAATCCTTCCAATGGTTGCTAAGCCAGAATCCATCTTCTCGGTTGAAATTGTCTGTGTTTGTATATATTTATTATTTTGTTGTTTCCCTTCTACGTGACTTTACCTAAAGAAGCCGTGTTTAAAGGGTGGTGTCAGTCGTCGGTGAATTTCTGCAGCAGGAAGGCTTCAGTCCGATGCCTTGGCTACGCTAACACGCTTCAGTCAGCTTGGGCGCGAGTGAATAGCAAGGACTGCTCTCGGGAGAGAATTTCTCACAGGGTTTCTTGAGCATGGCCTCATAGCACACGTTGCAGATCATCTGGTGTCGTGCTGTAAATCAAGCGACGATTGCATGGAGAATACAGTACACGATTTATTCTGTGCCATGACACGTAAGATAAATAATAAACATACTTTGCGGGACTTACTTTTTCCAGAAAACACTTTGAAAGAGCGGGGCCTCGCAATCGACATTTCGTCGCACAGCTGCGGGGACAGAACGGGCGGCGTTCACGTTATAGTTGGTAACAGTTAACGTGCACCGGTAAAGCATTCGGGAGATGTCATTTTAATTGCAGGCACAAATCCCGTTGTCCATTTTTTAATTTACATTCGCCAGCTTTGGAGCAGTCTTTCAAAGTGCTCAGATTATTGTGAACACCAAGCATAGACTCAGGGGGAATGCAACCATTTGCAGAAACAATGTCCAAAGACTGAAATGTAAACCTTTCGAATACGAATATGAATCGTAATGTATTAAACAGGACAAATTAACGCGAGGTGTTGTCTAGTCTGTAACAAAAAAGTCCCTTTGGAACATCGACTGCATTATTTATACATCTTATGTTTTAACCGCTGAAAGGAAACTACATTACACCATTTTACATTTGTCCCGTCACAGGAAACGTGTCATTGGCCACCACAAACTCCACAACATCAATAGGCTCATCTTAAAACCCCACGATTGTTTCATGTGCAAAATTTGGACTTGAATATTTATAAAAGCTTCACCTGGGAAAACTTTTAAAGAAACCGAACGCGCTCCCCTTCTGCGCTGCTGGCAGCAGGCTGAAGGGGCGGCGGGGGCACGAACCTGCGCGAACATCTCGGCCGTGATGTCCGTGGGCGCGTTGAAGAAGTGCAGCACCGCGGTGGGACGCTGGTTGCGGTTCTTCGCCGCCTTCTCGCTGTCGGCGTAGCGGTGGTTGTGAGAACCTGCGTAGTCCCTGTAGCTGTCGGTGCCGTCCGGCAGCTCGAACGCCTGGCCCGGCACAATCGACCGCTGCCTCGACACGCTGCCGAGACGAGGGCGGAAGGGAGGGAATAGCGCGAAGAAACTGTTTTTAGTTTTTATTTTATCACGTTCCAAATTTCACGTGCTCTTTGGTTCGATTCGGTAAAGTCACGTGGGTAAAAAATAAAATAACAAAAAATCACGACGTTTCGGCCACAACACAAGTGGCCTTCATCAGGTGAAGGGACCGGACTGTCCAGAGGACAGCGTTGGAGTGAAGACAGCAAGCCCAGGTCGCGTCCTTTAAGCTTGTGATCGCGGCATCTTTTGAGGAAGGTCAGCGTCTCGATGAGCTTTGACTTCTTGTCCCGTTGTCTGTTGAAAACTCTAACAGATAGGTGAAAGCCCTCCCCATAGAGCTTCAAATCTAGAATCCAAATTTCACGTTCGCTATTTCAATAAAGGCCCTCCCCGTAAAGCTTCAAATCTAGAATCTAAATTTCATGTTCGCCACTTCAATAAAGGCTCTGGACAGCAAGTCACCGGGGTCCTCGTGAGCTGTGACGAGTGTTTCGTTCACGGTATTCATCAGCTCTCTTTTTCACCGTCCTAAAATTTAGTCACTTGCACTAAATATTTACTAAAGTTGTCTTCTCTAAATGGAAAGCAGTATCCAATTACATTAACAGGATATGACGAGTTACATTTACCAATTTAACACGGGAACAAAAAGGCTCACCAGAGGTTGATTTTATTTCCAAAGATCTGAGACATATTGAGGTGAAAAACCGCCCTGTGCACGGCGTACTGATCTCCCATCTCGACCATGGCGGCTCCCGGCTTGCTCTTCAGGAACTTAACCTACAAAAATAACAACCCGTAAGACCGTTCAGCATCGCGCAAACTTGCACGAAAATATCTACAAGTTTCGTTGTAACGCATTGTTGAAATGTGAAGTGTTGGCCGAGGGGCCATTAGAAAACATGCACAAAGAACACTTCGCATTGGGTACATTTTTGTAAAGAAAATGACCAAATGTGTATGTTGTCAATCGGTGAACAAATTTGGTCGTGTGAATCTCCCACTTTATATAACACGATCAGCGCATGACGTGCACCACACGCGTGCGTACGCATTGCACCGCGGTTGAACCTTTGGAAGAAAAAAAACAGGGACTCATTTCAAAGCAGGTGCGCGCAACACCCAGCGAAGGCACCTTCTCCACGTCGCCGAAGAGGCAGAGGATGTTAAACACGCGGTCGCAGTTGAAGCGTTCGGCGTCCAAGTCGTACACAATGAGGACCTTGTTGTCGGCCTGCTGGTTCATCATGGCTTGCACGTGCTGGCCCTGGGTACCACCCTGGGGCCCAACCTGGTTGCCCATGCCTACTCCCATGCCCATTCCTCCCCCACCGCCCATGCCGTCGCGGCCAGATCCGTAGTCGACGCCCGGTGGTGGTGGCTGCTGGTGGCCTGTGACGCAAACACACAAGAGGGGGAAACGCATAGTGAACTAGCTGAAACTCTCTAAACTTCTCTGAAAAACAGATTTATGACAACCATCATCTTACACACGTGTGCCCTTTCCTATAAGGTCAGGTAACCCAGGAATCACCACTCTACTCCTTGGAGACACTGGAAAACATTGGTCCAGAAGACTCAGTTGCCTAGGGAATAGACTAAACTAGTTTTTATTTTAGGTTGAGGGCCACCAAGCTAGAGCTATTATTCAGCATAGCTTGTTTTAAATACCCAATACATCTGATAGCTATTGGAAATATCGTCTCTTAAAACACAAAGCAACTCATACGTTGCAATTGTTAATCGCAAAAAAAGGTTTTTAGGATGCACCTTAACACTAATTCCAAATAAGAAATGTTCTCAACAGGCAGCAGGTTCTTTCAATCTGACAGCAAGCTGAAGGAAACCGAAATTATAGCATTCGCAACAAGGGGATTACCTCCACAGTCGCCACCACCGCAAGCGTGTGCTTTGGGATGGTCGCCAAGGAGAGACGTTTGCTTCGCTGGCATCATTGCATTGTCCTCTGAAAACAACAAAAAAACGATCACCAAATTCACCCACGGGAAACATAAGCGCTCATTGCTGCACAAAATAAGGACAATCCAAAAAATGCATTCTGCACCCAGATCATTCACATGACCAACACATTAAGAAATTCCGGGCACACTCCACACGGGGGTGCGCTGCGTCTGTCGATAAAAACAATTGGCGGTATTTTTAAAATGCAGATTTCACATGGCGCAACATAAATAACGAGCACCATACAAAATACAGCGCGTAAAGAAACGCTCATCGCAAGAAGAAGAAAAAACAAAATTTATTGGAGGTGTACAGATGCACGCGACAAATTGTTCCGAGGTGCGGCGTCAGCGAGTGTCCGTGGTTGCCGCCTGCGATGCCCGCTCGTTTCTTACCCAGTCTACGCTTCGACGGGAACACAAAGTTGCCCAGAGTCGGGCGGCGGCTGACGACCCATCGCGAGGAGGATGCAACAGAAAGGCCGGCGCCTTCTTTCCTGCGCCAACAGCAGTCACGCTCGGCACAAATGGACCCCCCCGCGTTGTCCGTGCCACCGCACCTCTCGCTCTCCGGCGACCCTTTTTGGTTTGGGGCTTAAAATTGGGACGCTTGAAGTGGGCGACGGGGCCTTACGAACCTTTAAAATGAAAAAGATCGCCGCTTATAAACCGATGCGAAATGCGTTGTGTCTGGCATCAGCAATGTCAAAAGCCTCGTTTGCAAACAAAACTTTAGCAAGGCAGTCTAAACGTACGAGCGTGGAGGTAAATTCTCACCAACGGAGCGATTTTAAGCCCCAAACGCATCGGCACGCGTTCCGTTTGGCTTATTTCCAAGTCCCGTTCGCGGTGAATGCGGGCTTTCGTCGCTCCCGGCTTCTTCGCGGCGGTTCTGGTGCTTTGCCGGTCTGTCAGCGCCGTGTCCCCCGGTGCCTGCGGCTGGACGTGGGTTATCCGATGGCCTCTGCCAAGCGGCACGTGGCGGTTGCGGTGCAGCGGACGCGGCGTGCTGCGCTGCAGGCGTGGGGGGCGCGGGTCGGCCGTGCGTGTCACAGCGGCGGCGGCGTGTTGGTTGCTTGGTCCCCGGTGCCTCCCAAGTGCCGACGAGGATGTCGCCAATGTCGCCGTTCGTGTCGTCGCCGTTCACGTCGGTGGCTGTTGGCTGCCGGGCGCTTTATTGCTCGTGTGTTGCTTGAAAATTGCCTCCGTGTGCTTCTGTGTGCGGCAATGCTCGCAGATGCTCCTTGTAGCGTTGATGTTGGGAGTGAGGAAAATACTCTTCGAAGCGTTTACGGAAATTTGGCGATTAAATCAAACCGCACCGTGTCCCTGAAGCTCCCTTGATAAAGTGGCGAGACTTACCTCTTCGGAAACTAATATCTGTGCGTACACACAATGTACTCGGGACAAAGATACCATTTTCCTGTTCAGGCTCAATCGTACCAAATTAAAAGGGTTACTTTATAATAAGTGATATTTTCAATCGTAAATATCGGCTTTTCTGACATCCTCTAAGCTTCTCCGCTTAGTATCCAGACACCACATAATGCAGTCAAGGTTTCTCAACCCTACAAAATATAAAAACGCAACGTGCAATGTCCACCTCAAATATGCCAGTGAAAGTTGGCACCTACTTCTGATCCAACAGACACACACCCTGGTAAATCTAAATATAAAAGTAAAACCTTGGATTGCGAGTAACTTGGTCTGCAAGTGTTTTGCAAGACGAGCTAAAATTTGTAAATAAATATTAACTTGATAAACGAGCGAGGTCTTGCAATACGAGCAGTGTACGTGTAGACACACTTTGTACTGCCGTGAGTCACGTGATCACACAACTGATAGACGAGTGCTTTGATGTACGAGCGCTTTGGATTACAAACACGTTCCCGGAACGAATTATGCTCGCAATGCAAGGTTTTACACTGTAGTGTAAAAATGCCCAGCCTTGATACACCCCGAACAACCGAGTACCCGCCCATGGGCCACATGCACTTGACGTTGGGAAAATCTTCAAAGCTGATCAAAATCTAAAACGCCACCAACTTAATGGCAATGTCTATCGCATGTCCAGTACCAGGGCAACAGCTTTAATGGTAACAAAAAAATTAATCCAATGGATTATTGAACACTCCAGCAGCCACATGCCTCCTTGTGAATCCTGTTCTTCACAACATTCACTTAAACTGCCACATTGTTGTGAAGGGTTAACTAGAAAAACAAAGTACACGGGCAGGAGTTTAAAACCAATCTGCCCAGAGTAAACTACGCAAGCTTAGCATGGGCTAAAAAAACACAAAGATTATTTAGTTATATGTTGCGCTAGCTGTTACTACCCGGCCGCCTTTGTCTCCCCACTGGCGATGTTCACACACCACAGCAGTTACTCGTTTGAGGCTGAGTCGACCTAGGGGAGGCCCAGGACCGGTTAAAATAATCGTCACCGGTGGTGGCGGTGAGCGGGAATCGAACTTGGGTCGCCGGGTTCGTAGCGCAGCGTAGCGCTAACCGCTACACTACGGGTCACGTGACAGATTTGACGTCACAGCTCACTTGCCGTGCAAAAAATAAATGCATTATCGAGCTCCCCCCCCCCCAAAAAACAAAAGTGTATTTGTGTAATGTTTGCACGGTGTACAGTCTGGAAAGTACCCACATGGCAAATTTCCAGTTTGTTGCATGTCGGGAAGTACGCTAAACATTTTGAACAGACACACATATTCACAACTTTGCCTTTTATATATGGAGAAGATAGGTATAAACGAAAATAACCTTGACCAGCTCTACACAATTGCAGTGATTGCATGATTGATACAAAAGAGGGGAATGGCGTTTCAAATAACTTCCTGTGACAACGACCAAGTTCTGTAGATTGTAAACAGTACACCAATGTGCTTCAAGACAACCAAGTGTCTGCAGGTGTGACATTTTTCTGCAACCAAAATCTCAAGTGCAGAAGCTGCATTATCCTCTTGAGAACACTCCAAACTTCCCCCTCTACTTGGCCACTGATCTTCAAGTATAACACGGCAAAGCCGGCCGCGTACAGAAATAGTCAATGCCTGTTTCATCACGCCGTGCACACCCCCCACCCCTTGCGTTAAAAACGTCACCCCCCCCCACACACCGAGGGCTCACCACCACCAGCTGTCGAGAGAGCGCGGCTCTGATATGCTCGATATTGGTCTTACCTTGCTTGAGGCCAGGGTTGGTGAAGTCCCAGGTCTCAGAGTCATTTTTAAACACATTCAGACGCATCGCCTGTAAAGAGGACACAGCAGGGGGAAAAGATAAACATTATTCGTGGCCAGCATGTAGGGCATAGATGCTGGGAAAAAAAATTATATAACTTTAGAACCTTCTTTGGTTCTTTCGGTAAAGTCTCCACGTAGAATGAGGATAAAAAAATAAAATAAAACAATGAAATTCTCACGACGTTTCGGCCACAACACAAGTGGCCTTCTTCAGGTGAAAGGAACAAACCTGTCGTCCCGACCTTGTGTTGTGGCCGAAACGTCGTGATAATTTTATTGTTTTATTTTATTATTTTATTCTCATTCTACGTGGTGACTTTACCGAAAGAACCAAAGAAGATTAATCCTTGCAGTCACGAAAGCTTTAAATCGAAACTTTAGAACCATTTAAAATTTACAAGCATAATTATTAAGCGGTCATTACCCCCGAGACAATTACGGCATGCAACTTGCGGTGAAGCCGAGGTACTTAACGCAACCCTTAACCTCCTGGGAGATGAATGAATAAGAGCTGCCACACGTAGGAAGTCAACGGGAAGCTAAACTTTCGCGCCGTACGTAGCAAAAGCGTGCTTATCGGAGTTGTAGGAAAACAGTGGCCTTCTGCCACCGGTTTTTTGTTTAAGATCAAGTGTTGATTATCCCTCTTCGTTAGAACAAGCTCCCTTCGTGTTTGCAGATAAAATCGCTATCCCTCGGTGACCTATTTAAATTCCAAACTTGTTTAATCGCACATAAGTTTGGCATGCTCTGCCTAACTCGGTATTATTTATTCGCGGTGTTCCTCGTGTACTGTAAAGCGTTAGCCTTGATCGTATACCTCAAAAATGTTGAAGTGCCATAACCCCGTTATGAAAATGATGCATTCGTTATTACTGTTCAGTAATTTTATTTCCTGCTAACAATGTAACATCTCCCCTCAGGTACTCTGCAGGTCTCGCAAAGCAGCCTATGGCTGAATGCTAATCACCCGTCACCAAATAAAATTGAATTAAAAACCAACTCTACCCTTCCCACTGGATGCGAATTTTCCACTAACTGGCTCAGGGCACTGGCTCAGATGAGAACCACGCTCACACGGTAATATCAATTGGGAAAAGTTTGACTTTAGACAACGGCAAGGATGCCCGTCATGCACAATGGGTTGTTGTAGGTTGTGGGGCTGTGTGGTGGGCAGCTGTAAAATCCATTGGGTGCATTGTATTTCTATGCTGCCACAATATATGCTACACTCCTTTACCCCGCACACAAGTCAAATAACCCCCACAACAGGCATCGAGTGCGGAAGCCCTCATCTAGCAATGAATTGCCGTGTGTATTCAGCATTATTTGCTCACCAAAGTGGTCAATTCAGAATATTAAATGAAATCTTTGGTCTGCGGGTGAAAAAACCCAGGTTGTGGTGCACACACTTGTGAATGTACAAAGTATCGGTTGTACTTGCCCTCGCATACTCCACTATAAGAGTACAGCAGCCCGAATAGATGTCCGCTCCATTCAGAGATGAGTTCGCTCTCTCGGCGCTCTCAACCGAAACAAACGTGGCCAAAAATTAAGGAAAACACGACCATTTCATTTTAAAAACAATACATTTAGCATCTCCAAAATAACACGTAAAATTACGTGAATGGCGGACATATCGTTACGGTTATGCATCTCGTTGAAAGGATATTCCACAAAGGCCTGCAGGCCATTCTTCCTGAAGATCACAATGCGTTGCAGAGGCCCAAATGGTTTGCAAATGTTGTAAAGCACATCCTGCAGGACCACATGGAGCACACAAACGCAGCGAGGTGATTTTGCACGCATTACCAAGTAAATTTGAAAAGCTTTTTTTCCAGTGAATTTTTAAGATCGAGCCATACAGGACATCAACGCTTTCCAAAATCAACATTAGGTCTATATATTGTTTTTTATTCAATGCCATTGGTAGACTTCAAAGCACAAACAAAAAACACGACTTCAATTGCCTCAAATGAACCAAAGGATCAATGTAATTTCCTTAGCAAAGCCATTCACTGTAATCCAAAACGGACATAATTTCACTCGTATAAATGAAACACGCGCGTGTGTGCATGGCACACCCGACAAACTATTCACACATTAATGTCCAGCTGCTGTAAGTGTAACAATGCCCACCGTGGTGATGGGGTAGATGGGGTTGAGAATGGTGAAGAGCAGGATGTGGTTGCTGTTGCCGTTGTCCCCCGGGACGCCAGGGCGCCAAAGCTTCTGGCTGGTAGAGAAGTGAAAGTAGGCCGGCTGCCCGCACACGTAGACGGAGCCCTTGGACGAGTAGTCGACGCAGCTGCGGGAGCTCTCCGGGTCTTCAAACTCCACCAGCGCCTGCCGCGTCTTGGGTATCATCACCACGTACAAACGAGTGCCGTTATTCAAAGATGTGGCCGACTTTAAAACGCGTGCCTGTTGTTGTTAATTTTAACCACGAGGTTGGTCTGCTCCAAGTCACCTCATTTGATCTCAAGAAATGTTTCAATGCATGCAACGGAGTGGAGACTGGTTGGATGCAGGTTAGATGCCACGTCCCATTTCAGTTTGGCAGTGTAGTACGTTGGAATTGAATGTACTGTAAGAATATAATTATATTTTGATTTAAAGCTTTCGTGACTGCAGTAATTCATATTCTTAGTTTTTTCGGTAAAGTCACGTTGAAGAGAAACAACAAAATAACAAAACATATAAAACAATAAAAAATTCTCACGACGTTTCGACCATAACTCAAACGGTCATCATCAGGTGTGTCGGTTTGCATACATTTATTTTTAAAACGGCACATTTATTTATTTATATATATAAAAAAACGTTGGCGTCACGCGCAGCGATTGGCAGTTTGCCCAGGACTAGTCCATCTATTTTTTTTTTTAAAAGAGGAGGGGGGAGACGAAATTTTTTATAATGTATGCTGTCTGAAAGCCACTGTAAGCGTGAACAATCAATCAAGAACTGAAATGATTTATCAAATCTTTCCAATGATTGCTAAGATAGAATCCATCTTCTCGGTTGAAATTGTCTCTGTGCTTGTATATGTGGATAGCCTCATGAATAAATAAATGTACCGTTTTAAAAATAAATTTATGCAAACCGACACACCTGATGATGACCGTTTGAGTTATGGTCGAAACGTCGTGAGAATTTTTTATTGTTTTATATATTTTGTTATTTTGTTGTTTCTCTTCAACGTGACTTTACCGAAAAAACTAAGAATATGAATATAATTATATTTAAAATACATCTTGAGGGTAATGTAGTCTTCTTCTGTCGATGTATCACCTGACAAACGAAGCCTCTTCAAACGTACATAAACAAGGTACGTGTGTGCACCATTTCAATACGAGATATTAATTTTTAACACGGTTACTAATCACAGTTGAACGTGTGCTGCTTTTGTCAGACGGCACAACAAAAGCAGCAGCGGCACTTTAATTCGGAGGGAATTCGTGACTTGGGGAAATTGAAGAACAAACGGTTTTTGTTTCCATTTAAAGCTTTCGTGACTGCAAGGATTCATCTTCTTTGGTTCTTTCGGTATAGTCGCGTAGAATGAGAATAAAATAATAAATTAATTTAAAAACACAATTAAATTCTCACGACGTTTCGGCCACAACACAAGTCGCCTTCATCAGGTGAAGGGACGAGACTGTCCCATTTCAGTTTGGCAGTCTCGTCCCTTCACCTGATGAAGGCCACTTGTGTTGTGGCCCGAAACGTCGTGAGAATTTTATCGTGTTATTTTAATTTGTATTAATTTATTATTTTATTCTCATTCTACGCAGTGGTGACTTTACCGAAAGAACCCCAAAGAAGATGAAGTGGTTTTTGGTTGGTCACTTCAGGCTGGCAAGGCCCCGAGTAAGCCACGCACGGCGTCGCCGATCACGCCGTGACGTGGGCAACGCCGCGCCCTCTCGTCCGCCGCATAACGCGGCCACGACTTTTTATTTACGGAAGTGGTTCTTGAGCTTTAACCTGCAGCCTTGCCACCCCCCCTTTGGTTCTCAATATATATATATATTTTTTAAATGTACAATATTTATTAATTTAGAGGTTTGATGGAACAAAGTAGCGGTGCGTACGTGCCCGTGCTCAATGTGTTTCGATGGATTTACCTTGTTAAAAAATAATCTGGCACGTCTTGCACCCCCAGAAAGGGCATCTCCCACCCCGTGCTTAAGAACCATCGAGTATTTTCGTGTTATGCAATTTCTTGAGTTATTGAACCGAAAACCGGTAATACTCGAATTTCCAAGGTCTACGTTCACTCCACGTCCGCAAACACCACCACCACAACAATAATAACAATAATAATAACACCAATAACAATAATAATAACTATAATAACAACAATAATCTTTGTTTTTTTTCGGTAAAGTCACGTATAAATAAGAAATAATAAAATTACATAATAGCGCACGACGTTTCGGTTGCAACACAAGCAGCCATCATCAGGTACAGAAGAGCTAAATTTAAGAGAGAGGGGAAACACATAACCCCAGATGTATATACAGACACCCAAGTACGGGGGAACTAACACCGACACAATAGGGGACACAGAGAGAGAAGCATACCAAACAGACAAGAGTTTAGCAGAATTTGGAAACCAAATAAAGCAACACAGACGGTCGGTCAAAACACAATTAACGCAAAGCCTGGTTGATTACGTTATTTCAAAGATTGCTAAATTGCAAGTTAAGTATGAAATTTAAGATACAGACGGCACACACACATAGACATTCAAGTAGAGCGGACCAGCACAGGTACAAGCACACAGTGAAGTCGCCTTAAATAGGCAGAGAAGGCAAGGCTGAGAGGCAATGGGACATATTAGCATGAGAAGGCAAGGCTGAGAGACAATGGGACATTTTAGCATGAGGTATGCATAGAGCAAAGTGGAGCACGGCAGCAAACATTCGGAAGCACCAAGACCGACACACAGGCAGAGACAGCACAGAGAAACAAATCCAAGCACAGACACAAAGGCAGATACACAAGCAGAGACAACACACAGACAACACAAAGACAGACACAAAGATACAGACCTTATACCTCCCCGTAGAGGCGGTTTAAACTTGGTTCAAAGCTTTCGTGACTGCAGGAATTAATCTTTGGTGTTTTCGGTAAACAACAATAATAATAATACAGCTTCCTTCCCCATGCGGGCAACGGTCACCACCGACTGGTCACCTGACTAGGCCAAAGTACCGCACGGCCTCCACGAGGTCCGACTCGAGGGCTGTGTCTGAGAGTCCCCGCACGTGAACCACAGCCGACGGTGGGGGCTTGTGTGGGTCCTCAAACGTGTCCTGTGCACGTCGGCAAGGAAGCAAACTCAACACGACTATTGTGCAAAGCTGTTGTTTCCTCCTATACCGAGAAGACAGTTTTCAGTTTCATTTATTTGGTATAGCCCTGTGAGCCATTTGGCTCTTGAATCGGGTGCAACCGCAACAAACAAAAACATGAACAGGAAAAACATCTTAAAGTGACTTTGTGTGACTGTGCAAACAAAAAATCCAGGAAAAAACAGCAAAATAATCCTTGAAATAGCACCGTACACCAACGCTGTGTGCAAAAATCCCAGTGGGATGCAAGTCAAACAACAACAACAACCACAAGACAACTAAGATTAAAGCCATCAGTCTAACTCCGTACTACAACAAAACAATCATGGCCAAACCATAAAACTTTTTCAAAATCACCAAAATAAAGCCACGGCTAACATCGCCGGCAAGTGATATCGGAGCAGATGCAGACACTTGCATTAAAGGGCTTTTTAAATCTGCATCCGTTTGGCAAAAAATGGCCATAGCTCAGTGCCATCATTTCAGTAATCGCTAAGAACGTTCGCGAGTTTAACTTTCAATCTAAACGGCCCTCGAGTTACAAACTCTGGAACTCGCATCCCCCACCGCCAGGTGCGCTTTTGTAGACGCTGTAAAGTTTTATTCCGCAAAGTTTTTAATCACATTGGGGAGGGTCGAAGAGCTTCCCCACGACGCTATCGCGTGGGACATTTAACATATCGGTATTTTAACTTAATTAGTATTTTAACTTTTGATTTAAAGCTTTCGTGACTGCAGGGATTAATATTCTTGGTTCTTCCAGAAAAGTCACCACGTAGAAGGGAAACAATAAAATAATAAAAATATAAAACAATACAATTCTCACGACGTTTTGACTGCAACACAAGAAGCAATCATCATCAGGTGTGAAAACCACAGCAAGAAAATTTGAACAAAAGTGGCATTTTTTTTAACGTCAGCAGCACGGAGAGCGATTTGAGAGTTTGTTCAGATGGACCAGTCCATCTATGTTCTGAAAAGAGGGGGGAGACGAAAATAATGGATGCGGTCTGAAAGCCACCGTAAGCGTGAACAATTAAGACCCGAAATGGTTTATCAAATCCTTCCAATGATTGTTAAGCCAGAATCTATCTTCTCGGTTGAAATTGTCTCTGTGCTTGTATATGTGGATAGCCTCATGAACGAATTTCTCCTGGTAGGCAATGTTTTTATTCGTGGTCCGCCAGGAAGTGTCTGTGTTGTTGGCCTGACTGGATGTGCTTCACATAATGTTGTTTCAGGTTTGTTGAATTCTCGTCTCTCATCTTTTGCTGTATTTACCTCCGTGATTTGTTCTTGACACCTGATGAAGATCGCTTGCGTTGTGATCGAAACGTCGTGATTGTTTTTTGTTTTAATATAATTTTATTGTATTTCTACATACGTGACTTTACCGAAAAAAACAATGAGTAATGCTTTTATTGTTTCATATTTTTTTTATTATTTTAGTTCAGTGCAAAGAGAATACCCACCCTTAGAAGAGAAAACGCCGTATAAAAAAATTACACTGGAAATAGCCCAAAGTGTTAACGAACACGAAATCCACGTTTACCAAAACGCGTTTTACTGAACGTAAGCAGAGCCTAGCGATGCTGTGGTCCGCGTGGTCCATCCCCAACACCAACAACGAGAAGCTCTTCGCAACGGCACTGGAATCTGCGAGTTACAAAGCTGAACAATCACGTTAAATAATATAAACACGGCTGGTGGTGGTGGTGGCACGTCGCCTGAGTGAAGCCTCTGGCCCAGGCCTCACAACGAGGCTCTGGGCGAGGAGGAGTAAAATAAACATCTTCTCGTTATAAAAACACCTCGTCAAGTCGCTCGTCACTGACGCTCACCATCGCGCCCGCCTGGACGCGGTCGTTGCCTTCGCCATTGACTCCCAGGCGCTTGGCCGCGTGCCGGGCGGCGGAGGCGGCGGCGGTGGTCAACATCGTGATGGCGTGGAGCGCCGGAGGGAATCGATTCGCGATCCTGTCGCTCGAAAACGACGCCCGCGCGGATCGCCGAGCGTCAGCGGCAGCAGCGGGCGGCGGCGGCGGGGCGATTCCAACGCGTGACATCGATTCTCGGATCGATGTGGCCTCTGGCGATGTTCGCGCGGCTTGGTGTGACCCCACAGCCACTCGTCACGTGACGCCTCTCTCGGCCGACTGGGGCCGGCGACGGAGATCTGAAGCAGTCGTGGGCCTCCCCCTAGGTCGGACTCGGACTACATAATTAAATTTGATTAAATTTTTATAATATTAAATAAATAATAATAAATGATAAATAAAAATAATCAAATTTGATTATTGTAAAAGCATTATAAATAAATAAAAAAATCCAACAATCACATTTTATTACTTTTAAATAAGAATAAATAAAAACCACATTTTATTATTTTTAAAATAAGATTAAATAAATAAAAAACATACATTAAAATAATAAAATGTGATTGTTTTAAATAATAAAGAAATATACATTATAAGTTAAAATAATCAAATTGGATTATTTTTAAATAATAATGATTAAATAATAAAATAATTGACCTATTTCGATCACTTTTACATAATAAATAAAGGCAGAAATATTTAATTAATAATTTAGCCTTTCTTTATAACCACAAATAATCACATTTGATTATTTTAAATAATAAGTAAATAAAATTTCGTTTAAAATGTAACTAATCAAATTTGATTATATTTAAATAAGAATAAATAAATAAAAATAATGAAATCTGATTATTATATGAATTAAAAAAAGAGGGATGACATTGTCATCCTCTCAGCCGACAAGGTCAATGCCACTGTCATCATGGATAAAATAGAATATAACAACAAAATTAAAGAATTACTCAATGATGGTAGCTATACAAAAATAAAAAGAGATCCCACCAACAGCCTCGTCATACAAACCAAAATCATTTCTGATTCAACCACATTAATTGATCAAACCAAACAGTTCTCGTTGAAACCTTCTGCTGCCAGGCCACCAAGATTATACGGCTTACCAAAAATACATGAAGTAGCACCCTTCGTCCCATCGTCTCTACTACAGTGAGGGAAAAAAGTATTTGATCCCCCGCTGATTTTGTACGTTTGCCCACTGACTCAACACTGCCCATAGACTCAACACTGCACCATAGACTCAACACTGCACCACCATAGACTCAACACTGTACCATAGACTCAGCACTGCACCATAGACTCAACACCGCACCATAGACTCAACACTGCCCATAGACTCAACACTGCACCATAGACTCAACACTGCACCATAGACTCAACACTGCACCATAGACTCAACACTGCACCATAGATTCAACACTGCCCATAGACTCAACACTGCCCATAGACTCAACACTGCCCATATACTCAACACTGCACCATAGACTCAACACTGCACCATAGACTCAGCACTGCACCATAGACTCAGCACTGCACCATAGACTCAACACTACACCATAGACTCAGCACTGCACCATAGACTCAGCACTGCACCATAGACTCAACACTGCACAATAGACTCAGCACTGTACCATAGACTCAGCACTGCACCATAGACTCAGCACTGCACCATAGACTCAACACTGCACCATAGACTCAGCACTGCACCATAGACTCAGCACTATACCATAGACTCAACACTGCACCATAGACTCAACACTGCACCATAGACTCAACACTGCCCATAGACTCAACACTGCACCATAGACTCAGCACTGCACCATAGACTCAACACTGCACCATAGACTCAACACCGCACCATAGACTCAACACTGCCCACTGACTCAACACTGCACCATAGACTCAGCACTACACCATAGACTCAACACTGCCCATAGGGGGATCCCTGCCTAGGGGTGTGAGGGGTCAAGGGGATCCCTGCCTAGGGGGTGTGAGGGGTCAAGGGGATCCCTGCCTAGGGGGTGTGAGGGGTCAAGGGGATCCCTGCCTAGGGGGTGTGAGGGGTCAAGGGGATCCCTGCCTAGGGGGTGTGAGGGGTTTTACTGGCACGAAGTTTTCGCCGAGGCTTCGCGGTCCGCCCCTCTAGGCCGCTGTAACTTTATTGACACCACGCGGTTCCTGTAACTTTATTGACACCACGTGGTGTCTGTAACTTTATTGACACCACGTGTGTCACTGTGTGTCGCTGTGTCACTGTGTACACTGTGTGTGTGTACACTGTGTCACTGTGTGTGTGTACACTGTGTGTGTACACTGTGTGTGTGTACACTGTGTGTGTGTACTGTGTGTCACTGTGTGTCACTGTGTGTACACTGTGTGATGTACTGTGTGTCACTGTGTGTGTGTCGCTGTGTGTCACTGTGTGTGGGGAGCGATAGTGTAGCGGTTAGCGCGCTGCGCTATGAACCTGGCGACCCGGGTTCGATTCCCGCTCACGGCCAACACCAGTGACGATTATCTGAACCGGTCCCGGGCTTCCCCTAGGTCGACTCAGCCTAAAATGAGTACCTGGTGCGGTGTGTAAACATTGCCACTAGGGAGACAAAGGCGGTCGGGCGTGGTGCTGGCCACCCACCCCCTCGTGTACCGTTCAGGCCTTCATAGGTGCTCGCTAACAGCACTTGCCCCTACAGTCTAAGGCTATATGGGGGATCTTCAGCAGTTTCTATTGCTGTGGTTGTCCCACCTGATGACGATTGCTTGTGTTGTGATCTAAACGCCGTGATCTGTTATGTTTCTACCCACGTGGTGACTTTACCGAAATAACTCAAGAGTGTGGATTCCTGCAGTCACGACAGCTTCGAATCAAGATTACCTACAAAGAACACAACTGAGATGACGAAAAAAGTATTTGATCCCCCGCTGATTTTGTACGTTTGCCCACTGACTCAACACTGCCCATAGACTCAACACTGCACCATAGACTCAACACTGCACCACCATAGACTCAACACTGTACCATAGACTCAGCACTGCACCATAGACTCAACACCGCACCATAGACTCAACACTGCCCATAGACTCAACACTGCACCATAGACTCAACACTGCACCATAGACTCAACACTGCACCATAGACTCAACACTGCACCATAGATTCAACACTGCCCATAGACTCAACACTGCCCATAGACTCAACACTGCCCATATACTCAACACTGCACCATAGAATCAACACTGCACCATAGACTCAGCACTGCACCATAGACTCAGCACTGCACCATAGACTCAACACTACACCATAGACTCAGCACTGCACCATAGACTCAGCACTGCACCATAGACTCAACACTGCACAATAGACTCAGCACTGTACCATAGACTCAGCACTGCACCATAGACTCAGCACTGCACCATAGACTCAACACTGCACCATAGACTCAGCACTGCACCATAGACTCAGCACTATACCATAGACTCAACACTGCACCATAGACTCAACACTGCACCATAGACTCAACACTGCCCATAGACTCAACACTGCACCATAGACTCAACACCGCACCATAGACTTAACACTGCCCACTGACTCAACACTGCACCATAGACTCAACACTGCCCATAGACTCAGCACTGCACCATAGACTCAGCACTGCACCATAGACTCAACACTGCACCATAGACTCAACACCGCACCATAGACTCAACACTGCCCACTGACTCAACACTGCACCATAGACTCAGCACTACACCATAGACTCAACACTGCCCATAGGGGGATCCCTGCCTAGGGGTGTGAGGGGTCAAGGGGATCCCTGCCTAGGGGGTGTGAGGGGTCAAGGGGATCCCTGCCTAGGGGGTGTGAGGGGTCAAGGGGATCCCTGCCTAGGGGGTGTGAGGGGTCAAGGGGATCCCTGCCTAGGGGGTGTGAGGGGTTTTACTGGCACGAAGTTTTCGCCGAGGCTTCGCGGTCCGCCCCTCTAGGCCGCTGTAACTTTATTGACACCACGCGGTTCCTGTAACTTTATTGACACCACGTGGTGTCTGTAACTTTATTGACACCACGTGTGTCACTGTGTGTCGCTGTGTCATTGTGTACACTGTGTGTGTGTACACTGTGTCACTGTGTGTGTGTACACTGTGTGTGTACACTGTGTGTGTGTACACTGTGTGTGTGTACTGTGTGTCACTGTGTGTCACTGTGTGTACACTGTGTGATGTACTGTGTGTCACTGTGTGTGTGTCGCTGTGTGTCACTGTGTGTGGGGAGCGATAGTGTAGCGGTTAGCGCGCTGCGCTATGAACCTGGCGACCCGGGTTCGATTCCCGCTCACGGCCAACACCAGTGACGATTATCTGAACCGGTCCCGGGCTTCCCCTAGGTCGACTCAGCCTAAAATGAGTACCTGGTGCGGTGTGTAAACATTGCCACTAGGGAGACAAAGGCGGTCGGGCGTGGTGCTGGCCACCCACCCCCTCGTGTACCGTTCAGGCCTTCATAGGTGCTCGCTAACAGCACTTGCCCCTACAGTCTAAGGCTATATGGGGGATCTTCAGCAGTTTCTATTGCTGTGGTTGTCCCACCTGATGACGATTGCTTGTGTTGTGATCTAAACGCCGTGATCTGTTATGTTTCTACCCACGTGGTGACTTTACCGAAATAACTCAAGAGTGTGGATTCCTGCAGTCACGACAGCTTCGAATCAAGATTACCTACAAAGAACACAACTGAGATGACGAAAAAAGTATTTGATCCCCCGCTGATTTTGTACGTTTGCCCACTGACTCAACACTGTACCATAGACTCAGCACTGCACCATAGACTCAACACCGCACCATAGACTCAACACTGCCCATAGACTCAACACTGCACCATAGACTCAACACTGCACCATAGACTCAACACTGCACCATAGACTCAACACTGCACCATAGATTCAACACTGCCCATAGACTCAACACTGCCCATAGACTCAACACTGCCCATATACTCAACACTGCACCATAGACTCAACACTGCACCATAGACTCAGCACTGCACCATAGACTCAGCACTGCACCATAGACTCAACACTACACCATAGACTCAGCACTGCACCATAGACTCAGCACTGCACCATAGACTCAACACTGCACAATAGACTCAGCACTGTACCATAGACTCAGCACTGCACCATAGACTCAGCACTGCACCATAGACTCAACACTGCACCATAGACTCAGCACTGCACCATAGACTCAGCACTGTACCATAGACTCAACACTGCACCATAGACTCAACACTGCACCATAGACTCAACACTGCCCATAGACTCAACACTGCACCATAGACTCAACACCACACCATAGACTTAACACTGCCCACTGACTCAACACTGCACCATAGACTCAACACTGCCCATAGACTCAGCACTGCACCATAGACTCAGCACTGCACCATAGACTCAACACTGCACCATAGACTCAACACCGCACCATAGACTCAACACTGCCCACTGACTCAACACTGCACCATAGACTCAGCACTACACCATAGACTCAACACTGCCCATAGGGGGATCCCTGCCTAGGGGTGTGAGGGGTCAAGGGGATCCCTGCCTAGGGGGTGTGAGGGGTCAAGGGGATCCCTGCCTAGGGGGTGTGAGGGGTCAAGGGGATCCCTGCCTAGGGGGTGTGAGGGGTTTTACTGGCACGAAGTTTTCGCCGAGGCTTCGCGGTCCGCCCCTCTAGGCCGCTGTAATTTTATTGACACCACGCGGTTCCTGTAACTTTATTGACACCACGTGGTGTCTGTAACTTTATTGACACCACGTGTGTCACTGTGTGTCGCTGTGTCACTGTGTACACTGTGTGTGTGTACACTGTGTCACTGTGTGTGTACACTGTGTGTGTGTACACTGTGTGTGTGTACTGTGTGTCACTGTGTGTCACTGTGTGTCCACTGTGTGATGTACTGTGTGTCACTGTGTGTGTGTCGCTGTGTGTCACTGTGTGTGGGGAGCGATAGTGTAGCGGTTAGCGCGCTGCGCTATGAACCTGGCGACCCGGGTTCGATTCCCGCTCACGGCCAACACCAGTGACGATTATCTGAACCGGTCCCGGGCTTCCCCTAGGTCGACTCAGCCTAAAATGAGTACCTGGTGCGGTGTGTAAACATTGCCACTAGGGAGACAAAGGCGGTCGGGCGTGGTGCTGGCCACCCACCCCCTCGTGTACCGTTCAGGCCTTCATAGGTGCTCGCTAACAGCACTTGCCCCTACAGTCTAAGGCTATATGGGGGATCTTTGTATCTTTGTTTTTGTCACTGTGTGTGTCGCTGTGTCACTGTTTGTGTACACTGTGTGTGTACACTGTGTGTGTACACTGTGTGTGTGTACACTGTGTATACACTGTGTGTGTACACTGTGTTTGTGTACACTGTGTGTGTACACTGTGTATGTGTACACTATGTGTGTATACACTGTGTGTGTGTACACTGTGTGTGTACACTGTGTATACACTGTGTGTGTACACTGTGTGTGTGTACTGTGTGTACACTGTATGTGTGTATACACTGTGTGTGTGTACACTGTTTGTGTCCGCATTGAACCGAACCCCCGGCAAGGCCATCCACTTAACGTTGAGAGAAAATTCACACGAAATGTCCTTTTCAACGAAGTCTTCCAGATGTAAATTGTTACAAGCTTTTAATGAAGAAATAAAATAATCTAATTCAAAACAAAACACAATTCAAAGATGCTTCATTTTAAAACTTCAAAACGGAGCATGGGGTACTTGCGTGAATGCGTCCTTCGTGTGCAAATGTTGTGACTTTCCTGGCCTGAAGGCCGTCAATGTGTTGGACCCTTATTGGTGCACAGCGTCTCAACAACAGCAGTGGGGTTTGCTTCAACCGATAGGTACGAACATCCAGACGTCAATCAGCAAGGAGCATTTATAGTCCTAGCTAGACAAAATCTACGTCAACACGTAAGACAAAACTACAATTCGTGTTGTAGAGAATGTACCTCCTCCTATACGTGTAACTTTTAAGTGGTATGCCTTGTAACTGATAAATGATCCGAGCGTGCTCCCTATTTCAAAGACAATGAGTTGCTCCAGAGGCAGACGCTTTGTGAAACACAAAAGTACCCTTTGACCTGTATCACAAGAACAACGGGTCTCACCCGTGTTATCTGTACAGGTTACTTCCAAAACACACACACACACTTTGTCCTAACATCACTTATTCAATGTTTGACCCTCAGATAAAATGTTACATTTACGCGCACAATCAGACAAGTATTAATTCTAAATTATTGACGGGCATATTAACAACATTGAATTACTGCAGCGAAATTGACTGCATCACGTTAAATCGTATTAACAAGAAGTTATTTTACAAATACGCACCGTCTACTTAACAGTGTATGTACAACGTACTATTGTTGCGTCATTCAAAACGAGTAGGCCGTTGCATGCTGGCGTCTGGGTCAAAATGTATCAAATTCTAAACATTACGCTACAAATAATAGATCACGGCGTTTCGATGGCAACACAAGCAATCGTCATCAGGTGGGACAAGCACAGCAGCAAGAAGAAGAAACTGCTGGAGTAGGCGCCTACTACTTCAGCAGTTTCTATTGCTGTGGTTGTCCCACCTGATGACGATTGCTTGTGTTGTGATCTAAACGCCGTGATCTGTTATGTTTCTACCAACGTGGTGACTTTACCGAAATAACTCAAGAGTGTGGATTCCTGCAGTCACGACAGCTTCGAATCAAGATTACCTACAAACAACACAACTGAGATGACGCATCAATCATCGCCCCCTACTGACAGGCTCTTGTCCACATGCAGGCCGGTGCAGGGCCACCACCTTGTACCACACAGGGGCAGCTGCTACTTGGGGATGCTCTTCGAGTGTTTCAGACGAGGTACGACACGAAACTTTGAGTTGCTGAGGCGATAAAGCAAGCACCGTGTAAATGCAATTGTTATAACATAGTGAATGCTTGGGAGCTTATTGTCTCTCGCTCCTGGTTACAGATCTACCCAACCCATGGGCCCACAAAGTGTTCAACTTCACGTTCTTGTCATTAAAGCCTGTGACAAAGGTGCATCTATTGTAGCGACATCGTCTCTGGCTTACACATCTACCGGGTCTCCACTTGACTTTGGATTGTCAAGGAGGAAGTCCACCCACACCTCCACTTCCACAAACTGCTGGGAGTTGCCTCGCTCTGCCTCAGTCAGAATTCTCCTCCTGCTTTACGTTGCCTCCATCGATGTGAAGGTCCCATTTTGGAGTTGAATCTTCATCTTCACATTTCACCTTCACTTCTTCGCTCTTCACCATCACTTCTTCACATTTCACCTTCACCTCTTCATATTTCACCTCGATACCTTTAAAAGTGTCCAAGCTGGGATTTTTTTCCAGTTCATGTTTCATGAGGGATGGGCTCATTGCGGCACTTTGACTTTCACAAGCTGATTTCAGACTCCACTCCTTGTGGATCTTCTGATGCTTCTGTGTTCTCTGGTGTACTTGAAGATTTGATGAATGTGCAAATGCCTTCCCACACACACTGCACTTAAAGGGTTTCTCTCCCGTGTGTACTCTGGTGTTTTTTAAGAGCAGATGACTGTGAAAATGCCTTCCCACACACACTGCACTTGAAGGCTTTCTCTCCCGTGTGTGTTCTCCGGTGTGATTTAAGACCAGATGACTGTGAAAATGCCTTCCCACACACACTGCATTTGAAGGGTTTCTCTCCCGTGTGTGTTTTCTGGTGTTTTTTAAGAGCAGATGACCGTGAAAATGCCTTCCCACACACACTGCACTTGAAGGGTTTCTCTCCCGTGTGTGTTCTGTGGTGTTTTATAAGAGTAGATGAATCTGAAAATGTCTTCCCACACACAGTGCACCTGAAGGGTTTCTCTCCCGTGTGTGTTCTCTGGTGTGTTTTAAGAGCAGATGAATCAGAAAATGTCTTCCCACACACACTGCACAAGAAGGATTTCTCTCCTGTATGTGTTCTCTGGTGTGTTTTAAGAGCAGATGACCGTGAAAATGCCTTCCCACACACACTGCAAATGAAGGGTTTCTCTCCTGTGTGTGTTCTCTGGTGTGTTTTAAGAGCAAATGAATCTGAAAATGTCTTCCCACACACAGTGCACCTGAAGGGTTTCTCTCCCGTGTGTGTTCTCTGGTGTGTTTTAAGAGCAGATGAATCAGAAAATGTCTTCCCACACACACTGCACAAGAAGGGTTTCTCTCCTGTATGTGTTCTCTGGTGTGTTTTAAGAGCAGATGACCGTGAAAATGCCTTCACACACACACTGCACTTGAAGGGTTTCTCTCCCGTGTGTGTTCTGTGGTGTTTTATAAGAGTAGATGAATCTGAAAATGTCTTCCCACACACAGTGCACCTGAAGGGTTTCTCTCCCGTGTGTGTTCTCTGGTGTGTTTTAAGAGCAGATGAATCAGAAAATGTCTTCCCACACACACTGCACAAGAAGGGTTTCTCTCCTGTATGTGTTCTCTGGTGTGTTTTAAGAGCAGATGACCGTGAAAATGCCTTCACACACACACTGCACTTGAAGGGTTTCTCTCCCGTGTGTGTTCTCTGGTGTTTTTTAAGAGTAGATAAATCTGAAAATTTCTTCCCACATACAGTGCACTTGAAGGGTTTCTCTCCCGTGTGTGTTCTCTGGTGTGCTTTAAGAGCAGATGACCATGAAAATGCCATCCCACACACACTGCACTTGAAGGGTTTCTCTCCCGTGTGTGTTCTCTGGTGTTTTTTAATATTAGATGATTCTGGAAATGCCTTCCCACACACACTGCAAATGAAGGGTTTCTCTCCTGTGTGTGTTCTCTGGTGTGTTTTAAGAGCAAATGAATCTGAAAACGTCTTCACACACATACTGCACTTGAAGGGTTTCTCTCCCGTGTGTGTTCTCTGGTGTATTTTAAGAGTCGATGAATCTGAAAATGCCTTCCCACACACAGTGCACTTGAAGGGTTTCTCTCCTGTGTGTGTTCTCTGGTGTATTTTAAGAGCAGATGACCGTGAAAATGCCTTCCCACACACACTGCACTTGAAGGGTTTCTCTCCTGTGTGAGTTCTCTGGTGGGTCTCAAGAACTGATGGCCATGCAAATGCCTTGTCACACACAGTGCACTTAAAGGGTTTCTCTCCCGTGTGTGTTCTCTGGTGTGATATAAGACCATATGACTGTGAAAATGCCTTCCCACACACACTGCACTTGAAGGGTTTCTCTCCCGTGTGTGTTTTCTGATGTTTTTTAAGAGCAGATGACCGTGAAAATGCCTTCCCACACACACTGCACTTGAAGGGTTTCTCTCCCGTGTGTGTTCTCTGGTGTGTTTTAAGAGTAGATGAATCTGAAAATGTCTTCCCACACACACTGCACCTGAAGGGTTTCTCTCCCGTGTGTGTTCTCTGGTGTGTTTTAAGAGCAGATGAATCAGAAAATGTCTTCCCACACACACTGCACAAGAAGGATTTCTCTCCCGTGTGTGTTCTCTGGTGTGTTTTAAGAGCAGATGACCGTGAAAATGCCTTCGCACACACAGTGCACTTGAAGGGTTTCTCTCCTGTGTGTGTTCTCTGGTGTATTTTAAGAGCAGATGACCGTGAAAATGCCTTCACACACACACTGCACTTGAAGGGTTTCTCTCCCGTGTGTGTTCTCTGGTGTTTTTTAAGAGTCGATGAATCTGAAAATGTCTTCCCACACACAGTGCACTTGAAGGGTTTCTCTCCTGTGCGAGTTCTCTGGTGCTGTGTCAAATTTCCAGTCCGATCCGTGCTGTATGCACGCTGGTCGCATTGTTGACTTGTCGTACCGAGCTGCTGTGCTGAGGGCCTTTGCTCCATCAGACCAGCGTCAGCTGCAGCCAGAAAATAAGAATATCCACACCATCTACACGTCAGTATCGAGCCATGGAGGAATGAATATAAACAGTCACACGTGAGTTACACGTCTATATTCATTCATGTATTCACGACTAGCTGTACTACCTGGCTTCGCCCGGGACTTGGATCCACCACGTCCGGCCGCCTTTGTCTCCCCAGTGGCGATGTTCACACCACAGCAGTTCCTCGTTTGAGGCTGACTCGACCTAGGGGAGGCCCAGAAGCGGTTCAAATAATCGTCGCCGGTGGTGGCCGTGAGCGGGAATCGAACTCGGGTCGCCGGGTTCGTAGCGCGGTGTAGCGCTAACCGATACACTACAATACTTTACGCTTCCACACACACACAGATACACACACAGACACACACACAGACACACACAGACACACACACAGATACACACACAGACAACGCTAACCGCTACACTACAATGAGTGACGCTTCCACATGCGCGGGTCACGTGACAGATTTGACGTCACAGCTCACTTGCTGTGCAAAAAATCTATACATTATTGAGCTCCCCCCCCCTAAAAAAACCAAAAGTGTATTTGTATAATGTTTGCACGGTGTACAGTCTGGAAAGTACCCACATGGCAAATTTCCAGTTTGTTGCATGTCGGGAAGTACGCTAAACATTTTGAACAGACAACACACAATCACAACTTTGCCTTTTATATATATTTGGAGATGCAGTGAAAAACCTTCCCAAATTCATCACGCGGTTTCAGTTTTTTGATTTTCAGTTTGATTTCTTTTGGTTATAGTCCCGTGAGGCATTCGGCTCTTGAATCGGGTGCAACCACAACAAGCAAAAAAACAAAACCACGACCGAGAAAATCATCTTACAGTGAGTATGTGTGACTGTGCAAACAGCACTGTCATGGCACGCAATGAGAGGGCAAATGTCATAAATATTCCTGTAAGCCCTCGCATCTTCAACATTAATGTTGCCATAGAAACGTTGTGGGGTGTTTTGCTTCATTTAAAAAAATATAATTTATTATGTTATTTTAATTTTATTTTCTATCTACGTGACTTTACCGAAAGAACCAAGAATATTAATTCCTGCAGTCACCAAAGTTTTAAGTCAAAACATTCACACACGTTGACAAAGCCTCACCTTGTGTTGTTGTGGGCAGGTCGCTTCTGATAACAAGAGCGGTATAGGAGCTCAAGCGGGCTTGGCCTGGTAACAAAAGAAAATAAAAACTGCGTGAATATTTACAATAAAACAAAGTTACAAAGTGGCGAGCCGGGTGAAGACAAATTAAACTTAAGCGAGATAATTAAAGTGAACGCAATCAGGCGAGGGCAGGAGGCAAGGCCCCGCGTGGCTAGGCCCCGCGTTGTAAAGTTCCAACCTGGACATCGATTCCCATGCTCGCTGCTACTCAACTGACATCCCTACGAGAGAGAGGCTCTACCTTGGTAAACAACAACAACAACCACCACCACAACGACCACCACAACGATGAGAATTTCTCCACCTCGGATTTCAGTGCAAGCACGTACACGGCAGCTTCCTGTTGCCTCGCGACAGCAGGAAGTAGTATGACGTCACTTCCCTCCCACAAGCGGCTCTGTAAATGAAAAAATTATGTTAATGAGGCCTGCCCATATGTCGAGGGATGGGGGCGTGGGCGCTGGACCCGTCACAATAAACTCGCGACGGCTTTAACGGACACATTATGTTAATGAGCTACAAGTCACTGGGCGTAGCTTTGCCCAAATAAGGATTGCCACTGTGGCGATATCGGCAGTGACCCAAGCGGAGGGGACGTCACGCTCAAGAGCGCGGTGGACAGGGGAGGGCTGAATACCTTGGTGACATGACGTCACTAGCGAGGCACACCTCACCCTGGCGTTTCACGCCGAGGAGGTAATTAAGAGTGGTGACGTCACAGAGTTGGAGTTTAAGTTGATTTAGATTCATTTTCCATTGCTCCCTCCCTTGGGTGTGTGAGCTCAGCAACAACAACGTGGACATTATTGTGCATACACTGTGTGTGTACACTGTGTGTGCGTGTACACTGTGTATGTGTACACTGTGTGTGTACACTGTGTGTGTGTGTACACTGTGTATACACTGTATGTAAACTGTGTGTACACTGTGTGTACAGTGTGTACAGTGTGTGCACTGTGTGTGTACACTGTGTGTGTGTACACTGTGTGTGTACAGTGTGTGTAAACTGTGTGTGTACACTGTGTGTGTACACTGTGTGTGTACAGTGTGTGTAAACTGTGTGTATGTACACTGTGTGTGTACACTGTGTGTACACTGTGTGTGTACATTGTGTGTGTGTGTACACTGTGTATACACTGTATGTAAACTGTGTGTACACTGTGTGTGTACAGTGTGTACAGTGTGTGCACTGTGTGTGTACACTGTGTGTGTGTACACTGTGTGTGTACAGTGTGTGTAAACTGTGTGTGTACACTGTGTGTGTACAGTGTGTGTAAACTGTGTGTATGTACACTGTGTGTGCACACTGTGTGTGTGCACACACACTGTATGTACACTGTGCATATACACTGTGTGTACACTGTGTACAATGTGTGTGTACACTGTGTATACAGTGTGTACACTGTGTGTGTACACTCTGTGTGTGTGTACACTGTGTATACAGTGCGTGTACACTGTGTGTGTACACTGTTTGTGTACAGTGTGTGTACATTGCGTGTACACTGTTTATAAACTGTGTGTGTACACTGTGTGTGTGTACACTGTGTGTGTGTGTACATTGTGTGTACACTGTGTATGAACTGTGTGTGTACACTGTGTGTAGGCTGTGTGCACACTGTGTGTGTGTACACTGTGTGGGTGTACACTGTGTGTGTACACTGTGTGTATACTGTGTATAAACTGTGTGTGTACACTGTGTGGATACTGTGTGTGTGTACACTGTGTGTGTACACTGTGTATAAACTGTGTGTGTACACTGTGTGTGTACACTGTGTACACTGTGTGTGTGTACAGTGTGTGTGTACACTTTGTATCCGCATTGAACCGAACCCCCGGCAAGACCATCTACTTAATGACGAGAGAAAATTCACACGAAATCTCCTTTTCAATGGAGTCATCCAGATGTAAAGTGAAACAAGCTTTTAATGAAGAAATAAAATCATCTAATTCAAAACACAACACAATTCAAAGATGTTTCATTTTAAAACTTCAAAACGGAGCATGGGGTACTTGCGTGAATGCGTCCTTCGTGTGCCGTAAATGTTGTGACTTTCCTGGCCTGAAGGCCGTCAACGTGTTGGACCATTATTGGTGCACAGCGTCTCAACAACAGCAGTGGGGTTTGCTTCAAACGATAGGTACGAACATCCAGACGTGAATCAGCAAGGAGCGTTTCTAGTCCCAGTTAGACAAACTCTACGTCAACACGTAAGACAAAACTACAATTCGTGTTGTAGAGAATGTACCTCCTCCTATACGTGTAACTTTCAAGTGGTATGCCTTGTAACTGATGAATGATCCGAGCGTGCTCCCTATTTCAAAGACAATGAGTTGCTCCAGAGGCAGACGCTTCGTGAAACACAAAAGTACCCTTTGACCTGTATTACAAGAACAACGGGTCTCACCAGAGTTCTCTGTACAGGTTACTTCCAAAACACACACTTTGTCCTAACATCACTTAATCTAGATTTGAACACTTAATCAATGTTTGACACTCATAGAAAAAATGTTACATGTACACGCACAATCAGACAAGTATTCATTCTTAATTATTGACAGGCATATTAACAAAATTGAATTACTGCAGTGAAATATCCTGCATCAGGTTACATCGTATGAACAAGAAGCTATTTTTAAAAATACGCACTGTCTGCTTAACAGTGTATGTACATATTCTTGGTTCTTTCGGTAAAGTCACGTAGAAGGGAAACAATAAAATAATCAAAATATAAAACAATAAAATTCTCACTGCAGTCGAAACGTCGTGAGAATTCTATTGTTTTATATTTTTATTATTTTGTTTCCCTTCTACGTGGCTTTACCAAAAGAACGAAGAAAATGAATCCCTGCAGTCACAAAAGCTTTAAATCAAAAGTGTATGAACACCGTACTATTGTTGCGTCATTCAAAACGAGTAGGCCGTTGCATGCTGGCGTCTGGGTCAAAATGTAGGAAATTTAAAACATTACACTACAAATAATAAATCACGGCGTTTCGATGGCAACACAAGCAATCGTCATCAGGTGGGACAAGCAAGCAGCAAGAAGAAGAAACTGCTGGAGTAGGCGCCTACTACTTCAGCAGTTTCTCTTGCTGTGGTTGTCCCACCTGATGACGATTGCTTGTGTTGTGATCTAAACACCGTGACCTGTTATGTTTCTACCCACGTGGTGACTTTACCGAAAGAAATCAAGAGTGGGAATTCCTGCAGTCACGAAAGCTTCGAATTAAGATTGCCTACAAACGACACACTGAGATGACGCATCAATCATCACCCAATACTGACAGGCTCTTGTTCACATGCAGGCCGGTGCAGGGCCACCACCTTGTGCCAAACAGGGGCAGCTGCTACTTGGGGATGCTCTTCGAGTGCTTCAGACGAGACACAAAACTCCGAGTTGCCGAGGCGATAAAGCAAGCACTGTGTAAATGCAATTATAATAAAATAGTGAATGCTTGGGAGCTTATTGTCTCTCGCTGCTGGTTAGAGATCTACCCAACCCACAGGTCCACAAAGACTGGCCGCCCTTACTCTGCAGGATGAACCTAGGAGCTGTGTCCAACTTCACATTCTTGTCATTAAAGGCCTGTGACAAAGGCGCATCTATTGTAGCGACATCGTCTCTGGCTTACACATCTACCGGGTCTCCACTTGACTTTGTATTGTCTAGGAAGTCCACCCACACCTCCACTTCCACCAACTGCTGGGAGTTGCCTCGCTCTGCCTCACAGTCAGAATTCTCCTCCTGCTTCACGATGTGAAGGTCCCATTTTGGGAGTTGAATCTTCATCTTCAGATTTTACCTTCACTTCTTCGCTCTTCACCATCACCTCTTCGCATTTCACCTTCACCTCTTCACATTTCACCTCGATACCTTTAAGTGTCCAAGCTGGGATTTTCTTCCGGTTCGTGTTTAATGAGGGATGGGCTCATTGCGGCACTTTGACTTTCACAAGCTGATTTCAGACTGCACTCCTTGTGGATCTTCTGATGCTTCTGTGTTCTCTGGTGTACATGAAGATTTGATGAAACTGCAAACGCCTTCCCGCATAGAGTGCACCTGAAGGGTTTCTCTCCCGTGTGTGTTCTCTGGTGTGTTTTAAGAGTAGATGACTGTGAAAATGTCTTCCCACACACACTGCACTTGAAGGGTTTCTCTCCCGTGTGTGTTCTCTGGTGTTTTTTAAGAGTAGATAAATCTGAAAATGCCTTCCCACACACACTGCACTTGAAGGGTTTCTCTCCCGTGTGTGTTCTCTGGTGTGTCACAAGATTACATGACTGTGTAAACGCCATCCCGCACATCGTGCACCTGAAGGGTTTCTCTCCTGTGTGTGTTCTCTGGTGTTTTTTAAGAGTAGATAAATCTGAAAATGCCTTCCCACACACAGTGCACTTGAAGGGTTTCTCTCCCGTGTGTGTTCTTTGGTGTTTTTTAAGAGTAGATAAATCTGAAAATGCCTTCCCACACACAGTGCACTTGAAGGGTTTCTCTCCCGTGTGTGTTCTTTGGTGTTTTTTAAGAGCAGATGACCATGAAAATGCCTTCCCACACACAGTACATTTGAAGGGTTTCTCTCCTGTGTGAGTTCTCTGGTGCCTTGTCAAATTTCCAGTCCGGTCCGTGCTGTATGCACGCTGGTCGCATTGTTGACTTGTCGTACCGAGCTGCGCTGAGTGCCTTTGCTCCATCAGACCAATTCTGCAGAGGAAGCGTCAGCTGCAGACAGAAAAAAAGAATATCCACACCATCTACACGTCAGGCACAGAGGAATGCACACGTGACTTACACGTCTATACTTATTAATATATTCATGATGTAGTGAAAAAGTTTCCCAAATTCATCAGATTTGATGAATCTGCAAACGCCTTCACGTACAGAGTGCACCTGAAGGGTTTCTCTCCACGGGCTGCTATGGCACACAATGAGAGGGAAAATGTCATTAATATGCCTGGAAGCCTTCATATCATCAAGATGAATGTTAACTCAAAACTCTAAGCACACAATTTCGGCTGTCTGACTACAAAAGGAATATTTATGAAAGCTAAATTCAGCTGACATAGCAAAGGGTGTTGAAAACAATACTATTTGTGTTATGCAGAAATTAATGTTCAATCACAACTTAGAGGTGTGAATCCAGGCTCAGATGTCCTTGAATGCTGGGATGAACAGTTCCGACTTCAGCTGAATGTGTGTGCTGTGTTCACCTCCTGTTTCCATTCTTATAAAGAGTTCCAGAGGAAAACAAAAATAAATTATTGTTTTGATATAACCTCCGTGTGCAATAGAGTTAATAGACTTGACTGCAAACACAAACTTGACACTGTCACACACTGCCATGAGTAAACAGGTGGTGGTGTGACCAGAACCATGCCTGGCCACCTTCATCTGCTCAGCATTAATTCTTCCTCACTCCACCAAGTAATGAATCGAGGATCAATCAACATAGCCGAGGCTATCAGTGTCTCTCTCCCCGTGGTGAAGGTGTTCCCCTCCACACATTCAGAGTCAACAGCGGCACGCGCTTAGTGACTTTGACCGATAGATACATTGACACACGTATTGCTGTTTTTTTCAGTAAAGTCACGTAGATAGAAAATAAAAATAACAGATTAAATTCAATAAGCTAAAGACCACTTGTGTTGCGATTGAAACGTCGTGGGTTTTTTGCTTCATTTTAATTTTTTTTTAATTTTTCATTTAATTTAGTATCCGTTATTTTTATTTCATTTTCTATCTACGTGACTTTACCGAAAGAACCAAGAATATTAATTCCTGCAGACACCAAAGTTTTAAGTCAAAACATTCACACACGTTGACAAAGCCTCACCTTGTGTTGTTGTGGGCAGGTCGCTTCTGATAACAAGAGCGGTATAGCAGCTCAAGCGGGCTTGGCCTGGTAACAAAAAATGAAAAATAAAAACTGCGTGAATATTTACAATAAAACAAAGTTACAAAGTGGCGAGCCGGGTGAAGACAAATTAAACTTAAGCGAGATCATTAAAGTAAACGCAATCAGGCGAGGGCAGGAGGCAAGGCCCCGCGTGGCTAGGCCCCGCGTTGTAAAGTTCCAACCTGGACGTCGATTCCCATGCTCGCTGCTACTCAACTGACATCCCTACGAGAGAGAGCGAGGCTCTACCTTGGTAAACAACAACAACAACCACCACCACAACGACCACCACCACAACGACCACCACCACCACAACGATGAGAATTTCTCACCTCGGATTTCAGTGCAAGCGCGCACACGGCAGCTTCCTGTTACCTCGCGACAGCAGGAAGTAGTATGACGTCACTTCTCTCCCAAGAGCGGCTCTCCAACTGAATACATTATGTTAATGAGGCCGGCCCATATGTGGAGGGATGGGGGCGTGGGCGCTGAACCCGTCGCATTAAACTCGCGACGGCTTTAACGGACACATTATGTTAATGAGCCGCCAGTCACTGGGCGTGATGAGTACTAGGTGCCTCGGTGAATGTATATGCTCTGACTTTAACATAGCTATTTCTGTGACCAGTTACAAGCTAATCACTCAGTTATTTCAATGCTAAATTCTATGCTAATTCCTTTGTCAAGGGGTACCTCTGCGGATGTGTATACTTTAACTTAGCTATTTCAATGAGCCATTTCAATGCTAAATTATATGCTAATTCCTTTGTCAAGGCGCTTGGTCTTTTTCTTCTCACACAGCTTAAAGGTCGTGATCTAAGCGTGGCTTCTTCCACTCCAGCGCTGTCCTCCAGGCAGTCTCGTCCCTTCACCTGATGAAGGCCGCTTGTGTTGTGGCCGAAACGTCGTGATTTTTTGTTAATTTTATTATTTTATTTTCACCTACGTGACTTTACCCAATAGAACCAAAGAGTATGGATCCTAGCAGTCACGAAAGCTTTAAATCTAGAATTTACCCAATAGAGCCAAAGAGTACTGGGCGTAGCTTTGCCCAAATAAGGATTGCCACTGGAACGATATCGGCAGTGACCCAAGCGGAGGTGACGTCATGCTCAAGAGCGCGGTGGACGGGGTTGGGGTGAATACCTTGGTGACATGACGTCACTAGCGAGGTACACCTCCCCCTGGCGTTTCACGCCGATGATTTAATGCAGAGTGGTGACGTCACAGAGTTGGAGTTTAAGTTTATTTAGATTCATTTTCCATTGCTCCCTCCCTTGGGTGCGTGGGCTCAGCAACGTGGACATTATTGTGTATACACTGTGTGTGTGTACACTGTGTGTGTACACTGTGTGTATGTACACTGTGTGTGTGTGTACACTGTGTGTGTGTACACTATGTGTGTGTACACTGTCACTGTGTCACTGTGTGTCGCTGTGTGTCACTGTGTGTCACTGTGCCTGGCACAAGCGTCGTGGTGACGTCACCGCCACTTAGTGGCGAATGGCGGTTGTTGTTGTGTCACTGTCACTGTGTGTCACTGAGTGTGTACACTGTGTGTGTACACACACACACAGTTTACACACTGTGTCACTGTGTGTACACTGTGACACAGTGTGTACACTGTGTGTGCACACTGTGTCACTGTGTCACTGCGTGCCACTGTGTGTGTGTACACTGTGTACACTGTGTGTATACACTGTGTATGTACCCTGTTTGTGTCCACATTGAACCAAACCTCCGGCAAGGCCATCTACTTAATGACGAGAGAAAATTCACAGGAAATGTCCTTTTCAATGAAGTCTTCCAGATGTAAATTGATACAAGCTTTTAATGAGGAAATAAAATCATCTAATTCAAAACACAACAAAATTCAAAGATGTTTCATTTTAAAACTTCAAAAACGGAGCATGGGGTACCTGCGTGAATGCGTCCTTCGTGTGCAAATGTTGTGACTTTCCTGGCCTGAAGGCCGTCAATGTGTTGGACCCTTATTGGTGCACAGCGTCTCAACAACAGCAGTGGGGTTTGCTTCAACCGATGGTTACGAACATCCAGACGTGAATCAGCAAGGAGCATTTCTAGTCCTAGTTAGACAAAATCTACGTCAACACGTAAGACAAAACTACAATTCGTGTTGTAGAGAATGTACCTCCTCCTATACGTGTAACTTTTAAGTGGTATGCCTTGTAATTGATGAATGATCCGAGCATGCTCCCTATTTCAAAGACGATGAGTTTCTCCAGATGCTTCGTGGAACACAAAAGTACCCTTTGACCAGTATCACAAGAACAACGGGTCTCACCTGAGTTCTCTGTACAGGTTACTTTCAAACAAACACACACACACACTTTGTCCTAACATCACTTAATCAATGTTTGACCCTTATAGATCAAAACCAGACAAGTATACATTCTAAATTATTGACAGGCATATTAACAAAATTGGATTACTGCAGTGAAATATACTGCATGACGTTACATCGTATTAACAAGAAGCTTTTTAAAAAAGTTGCAGTCTGCTTCACCGTGTATGTAAAACATACTATTGTGTCATTCAAAACGAGTAGGCCATTGCATGCTGGCGTCTGAGTGAAAATGTAGCAAATTCTAAACATTACCTACAAACTACACAACTGAGATGACACATCAATCATCGCCCACTACTGACAGGCTCTTGTCCACATGCAGGCCCACCTTGTGCCACACAGGGGCAGCTGCTACTTGGGGATGCTCTTTGAGTGTTTCAGGCGAGGTACGACACAAAACTCCGAGTTGCCGAGGCGGTTGAGGAAGCACCGTGTAAAAGCAATTATTATGACATAGTGAATGCTTGTGAGCTTATTGGCTCTTGCTCCTGGTTAGAGATCTACCCAACCCACGGGCCCACAAAGTGTTCAACTTCACATTCTTGTCATTAAAGGCCTGTGACAAAGGTGCATCTATTGTAGCGACATCGTCTCTGGCTTACACATCTACCGGGTCTCCACTTGACTTTGGATTGTCTCGGAGGAAGTCCACCCACACCTCCACTTCCACAAACTGCTGGGAGTTGCCTCGCTCTGCCTCACAGTCAGAATTCTCCTCCTGCTTCACGTTGCCTCCATCGATGTGAAGGTCCCATTTTGGAGTTGAATCTTCATCTTCACATTTCACCTTCACTTCTTCCATCTTTACCATCACTTCTTCCCTCTTCACCATCACCTCTTCATATTTCACCTCGATACCTTTAAAAGTGTCCAAGCTGGGATTTTCGTCCGGTTCTTGTTTCATGAGGGATGGGCTTATTGTGGCACTTTGACTTTCACAAGCTGATTTCAGATTCCACTCCTTGCAGACCTTCTGATGCTTCTGTGTTCTCTGGTGTACTTGAAGATTTTATGAATGTGCAAACGCCTTTCCGCAGAGTGCACCTGAAGGGTTTCTCTCCCGTGTGTGTTCTCTGGTGTACTTTAAGATGTGATGACTGTGCAAACATCATCCCACACAGAGTGTACCTCAAGGGTTTCTCTCCTGTCTGTGTTCTCTGGTGTACTTGAAGATTTGATGAATGTGCAAATGCCTTCCCGCACACACTGCACTTGAAGGGTTTCTCTCCCGTGTATACTCTGGTGTGTTTTAAGAGCAGATGACTGTGAAAATGCCTTCCCACACACACTGCACTTGAAGGGTTTCTCTCCCGTGTGTGTTCTCTGGTGTGATTTAAGACCAGATGACTGTGAAAATGCCTTCCCACACACACTGCACTTGAAGGGTTTCTCTCCCGTGTGTGTTTTCTGGTGTGTTTTAAGAGCAGATGACTGTGAAAATGCCTTCACACACACAGTGCACTTGAAGGGTTTCTCTCCCGTGTGTGTTCTCTGGTGTTTTTTAAGAGCAGATGGCTGTGAAAATGTCTTCCCACAAACACTGCACTTGAAGGGTTTCTCTCCCGTGTGTGTTCTCTGGTGTTTTTTAAGAGTAGATGAATCTAAAAATGTCTTCCCACACACACTGCACCTGAAGGGTTTCTCTCCCGTGTGTGTTCTCTGGTGTTTTTTAAGAGCAGATGAATCAGAAAATGTCTTCCCACACACACTGCACAAGAAGGGTTTCTCTCCCGTGTGTGTTCTCTGGTGTTTTTTAAGAGCAGATGACCGTGAAAATGCCTTCACACACACACTGCACTTGAAGGGTTTCTCTCCTGTGTGTGTTCTCTGGTGTTTTTTAAGAGTAGATGAATCTGAAAATGTCCTCCCACACACACTGCACTTGAAGGGTTTCTCTCCCGTGTGTGTTCTCTGGTGTCTTTGAAGATGAGATGAATCTGAAAATGCCTTCCCACACACACTGCACTTGAAGGGTTTCTCTCCCGTGTGTGTTCTCTGGTGTGTTTTAAGAGCAAATGAATCTGAAAATGCCTTCCCCCACACACTGTACTTGAAGGGTTTCTCTCCCGTGTGTGTTCTCTGGTGAATTTTAAGAGCAGATGACTGTGAAAATGCCTTCCCACACACAGTGCACTTGAAGGGTTTCTCTCCTGTGTGTGTTCTCTGGTGTTTTTTAAGAGTCGATGAATCTGAAAATGCCTTGTCACACACAGTGCACTTGAAGGGTTTCTCTCCTGTGCGAGTTCTCTGGTGCTGTGTCAAATTTCCAGTCCGATCCGTGCCGTATGCACGCTGGTCGCATTGTTGACTTGTCGTACCCAGCTGCTGTGCTGACTGCCTTTGCTCCATCAGACCAGCGTCAGCTGCAGACAGAAAATAAGAATATCCACACCATCGACACGTCAGTATCGAGCCATGGAGGAATTAATATATAGTCACACGTGACTTACACGTCTATATTCATTCATGTATTCATGACTAGCTGTACAACCCGGCTTCGCCCGGGACTTGGATCTACCACGTCCGGCCGCCTTTGTCTCCCCAGTGGCGATGTTCACACCACAACAGTTACTCGTTTGAGGCTGACTCGACCTAGGGGAGGCCCAGAAGCGGTTCAAATAATCATCACCGGTGGTGGCCGTGAGCGGGAATCGAACTCGGGTCGCCGGGTTCGTTGCGCAGCGTAGCGCTAACCGCTACACTACAATGCGTTACGCTTACACACACACAGATACACACAGACACACACACAAAGACACACACAGACACACACACACAGACACACACAACAACAACAACCGCCATTCGCCACTAAGTGGCGGTGACGTCACCACGACGCTTGTGCCAGGCTATGTGCACCCTGAGGCCACAGACACACACACACAGATACACACACACAGACACAAACACACACAGACACACACACAGACACATACACACAGACACACACACACAGACACACAGACAACGCTAACCGCTACACTACAATGCGTTACTCTTCCACATGCGAGGGTCACGTGACAGATTTGACGTCACAGCTCACTTGCCGTCCAAAAAATCTATACATTATTGAGCTCCCCTCCCCCCCTAAAAAAACACAAAAGTGTATTTGTATAATGTTTGCACGGTGTACAGTCTGGAAAGTACCCACATGGCAAATTTCCAGTTTGTTGCATGTTGGGAAGTACGCTAAACATTTTGAACAGACACACAATCACAACTTTGCCTTTTTTATATATATTTGGAGATGCAGTGAAAAACTTTCCCAAATTCATCACGCGGTTTCAGTTTTTTGATTTTCAGTTTGATTTATTTTGGTTATAGTCCCGTGAGCCATTCGGCTCTTGAATCGGGTGCAACCACAACAAGCGACAAAACAAAAACACGACCAAGAAAAACATCTTACAGTGACTATGTGTGACTGTGCAAACAGCACCGTCATGGCACGCAATGAGAGGGCAAATGTCATAAATATTCCTGTAAGCCCTCGCATCTTCAACATTAATGTTGCCATAGAAACGTTGTGGAGTTTTTTGCTTCATTGTAAAAAAGAAAAATTATTATCTGTTATTTTTATTTTATTTTCTATCTACGTGACTTTACCGAAAGAACCAAGAATATTAATTCCTGCAGTCACCAAAGTTTTAAGTCAAAACATTCACACACGTTGACAAAGCCTCACCTTGTGTTGTTGTGGGCAGGTCGCTTCTGATAACAAGAGCGGTATAGCAGCTCAAGCGGGCTTGGCCTGGTGAAAAAAATAAAAACTGCGTGAATATTTACAATAAAACAAAGTTACAAAGTGGCGAGCCGGGTGAAGACAAATTAAACTTAAGCGAGATAATTAAAGTGAACGCAATCAGGCGAGGGCAGGAGGCAAGGCCCCGCGTGATAGGCCCCGCGTTGTAAAGTTCCAACCTGGACATCGATTCCCATGCTCGCTGCTACTCAACTGACATCCCTACGAGAGAGAGCGAGGCTCTACCTTGGTAAACAACAAGAACAACCACCACAACCACCACCACCACAACGACCACCATCACAACAACCACAATCGCAATGAGAAGTTCTCACCTCGGATTTCAGTGCAGTTACATCGTGACGTCACGCGGCAGCAGGTGACATGACGTCACATCCGGGGAACGATACATGCTCCTCCAACAATGAGCGGCTCCGTAACTAAATAGAGCATAAATAAATTATGTTAATGGTACTCGTCCCATGTGTCGTGGGCAATGAACTCGTCGGCTTAAACGAATAAATTATGTTAATGAGTTGCCGTCACTGGGCGTAGCTTTGCCCAAATAAGGATTGGCACTGGAACGCAATCGGCAGTGACACAAGCGGAGGTGACGTCACGCTCAAGAGCGCGGTGTATTACCTTGGTGACATGACGTCACGAGCAAGGTACACCTCCCCCTGCGTTTCACGCCGATGAAGTAATGCTGAGTGGTGACGTCACAGAGCGGGATTGGAGTTTAAGTTGATTTAGATTCATTTTCATTTCTCCCTCCCTTGGGTGCGTGGGCGCAGCTACAACAACAACGTGGACATTATTGTGTGTACACTGTGTGTGTGTACACTATGTGTGTGTACAATGTGTGTGTGTACACTGTGTGTGTGTACACTGTGTGTGTATACTGTGTGTATATACTGTGTGTGTGTACACTGTGTGAGCACAGTGTGCACACTGTGTGTGTGTACACTGTGGGTGTACACTGTGTGTGTGTACACAATGCGTGTGTGTACACTGTGTGTGTACACTCTGTGTGTTTACACTGTGTGTTTACTCTGTGTGTTTACACTGTGTGTTTACACACTGTGTGTGTGTACACTCTGTGTGTTTATACTGTGTGTGTTTACACTGTGTGTGTGTACACTGTGTGTGTACACTGTGTGTGTACACTCTTTACACTGTGTGTGTGTACACTGTCTGTGTATAGTGTGTGTGTGTGTGTACACTGTGTGTGTGTACACTGTGTGTGTACAATCTGTGTGTGTGTACACTGTGTGTGTGTACACTGTGTCTGTGTACACTGTGTGTGTTTACACTGTGTGTGTGTGTACACTGTGTGTGTGTACACTGTGTGTATGTGTGTACACTGTGTGTGTGTACACTGTGTGTGTACACTGTGTGTGTACAATCTGTGTGTGTGTTTACACTGTGTGTGTGTACAATGTGTGTGTGTGTGTACACTGTGTGTGTACAATCTGTGTGTGTGTTTACACTGTGTGTGTGTACAATGTGTGTGTGTGTACACTGTGTGTGTTTACACTGTGTCTGTGTGTACACACACAGACACAACCTCTACCGTCAGCAGTGGATGGGTGTAGCGAGGTGCAATGCCGCCCCCCCCCCCACCATCTCTGTGATTAAAACACACAAACACCACTAGCCTATAATAATAAAGTGACCAAAAAGGACAAAGAGTACGTTTGACCTGTCAACTGATATAAATTCCACATTTATATGGCGTAGCCCAGTCTCTCCATTGGATGACTCCTTTTAACCTCACACAGAGTAGTACTCAATTTATTGAGCTCTGATGCCCAAACTGTATTTTGAAATTGCAACCTTTAAAACTGCAAGACAAACGTTTTAACCACATCACTTTCCAGCCAGAAATCTCTGCCCAAGTTGGAGCACTCTACCAATGAATCCAGTCATCTGAAATTAACGTTATTGTAACATGCATTCGGAATTCCTTTGGTCGCCCAAATGAGCCTCCGCACCTTGGCATGGATAGCGAGTCCTGCACTCACGTCAGAAGCAATAACGTCCAGCTATTTTATTTCAGCATGGCAGATTTTAAGCCATGTTGACTTGGAATAAACCTCCCCAGGTACTTGGTCCGATTGAAACTGTAAAAATAAAATTGTACCCTTAGGGGTTAGCCTGAATTGAACCAATGAGATCGGATCCAAGCGTAATGCATCAAAGCAGCACTCCCATCTCACTGGGTTTGTACAAAATATCTGTGCTATACACCATACTACTTTACAGTAATATACTACTATACTTTAGCTGGAATGTAGCATGTTTATGGTAGAGTGGATTATTTGTAAATTTTGATTGAAAATCCGAAGTGTCTTCAGTTATAAGACTCCATCATTCTTCAAGCTGCATACCAATGTTGAACAAACATTTGCATTGCTAAAGGACATTTGCAGATGATACATTATTAATGTTTGAGACAGAGGGACATGCCAATGCACGTGAATGTTTTTCAATAAAACATATCAAAACTATACAGTTGCAATGATATTAAAATTAAATCCAAGCAACATTACCATTTTCCCTGCTCCTTGAGTTTGTGCTCAATACTTTAACGTGTACAGGGCCATGGCGGTGTGGGGGCCGACGTCCACCCCACCGCCCTCGCTGGGCAGGTGGGGCGTGACGTCCGCCCCTTCCGCCGCCTCCTCCACCGCGTCGGTCGGCTCCCGCCGGGCCCCCGCCGACCGAGCGATCGGGCCCCCCGCGCCAGCGCCCTCTCCGAGGGACAGACTCGTGCTGCTGGCTCACAGCCGCACGGAGTAAACCCACGCACCCCCGCGCGCACCGCAGCCGTCCTTAACACGGGGCCCGAACGGTCTCGCACCTGCGGGCGATTATCTCAACGCGCGTCCGTGCACGCCGCGCGCCCACTACGGCTGACGCTGACGCAGCACGCGGCGGCCCACTCGCGGCCCCGCCGACGGGCGATGATCTCAACGCGCGAGCTCCGGCCGCGGCTCCGCCCTCGCTCTCCGCCCACGGAGCCGCTCCGCACAGGAATCACACACGCACCACACCGATGCTCTCTGCTAACTTTTATTCGTGGCGCAAACCCCGCACCGCCCGGAGGGAATATTCTACGAGCCGACCCTAGGTCTACCGCTACCCAAGTCCGCAAATGCTCGCAGGCCCCATCACGTACCTCGCGGCCGTGCTCACGGCGTCGCGCAGACGCCGTGAGAGTCGGAGGGACGAAGACGAAAGGGAACTTTGCCTATCGCCGCCTCGTAGCGGCGCTCGCCGGCGTCCCACGGATTCCGCGAGTGGCTCGAGAAGGCGGGGAGCGTCGCGTGCGACTCGTCGCCGCCGACCCGGCGAAACTTCGCGCGCCCAAACAATTTGAAGCCAACTCAGGGGCGCCGCAATGTGACTCGCTCTGCGAGGGTCGGCCATTCTCCTGGCACCGGGAAACCGCGGGACTTTCATCCCAGAGACCCTTCGGATGAAAACCCGTCGTGCCGGGCAATCCCCCGCCAGGACGCTACGTGCGCGCGCTGCAGGTGCGTGCTCGGTGTGGGGGGGCACGGGGGAGTCGAGGCGATGGCAGAGTTGCTCCGAGACCGTGGCACCACAGCGGATCGGGAATTGCGCTGAAATCCGGCTCACGCAAAAGCACAAAAGGGGCGACCCAACGGGGCCCCGAAATCAAATCGATTCGTCGAGTCGACAAATGTGCACATCGCCCCGGGGATGGCAACTGACAGTCGAGTACGGAAAATCGTGATGTGCACCGATTCTGTTTATGTGCGACACAACTTCACGCCACATGGTCCCACGGGGAAAGACGGTGGCATAAGTAAATACACAAACGAACCAGTAAACCATTGGTGATTGATCAAAGCTATGAAGGCGATGATCCAGAAAAATTATATTATGATGCTGTGGTAAAAGGTAATAAGTTACTCTAAAGTACATGGCCATGGAAACGTTGGTAATGATTAGGAAAAAGTCTGAAATATGTTGACGTGTAAATCAGCAAATCAAATTAAATCCACAGAGGAGGGAAAGAAGGATCCCAAGCATGCGACACTCAGAACCAAAAGTGGCAGAGACCCGGCCGAGAGAGTGGAGAGAGAGAGAGAGGAAGAGACTTTTCAGGACTTTATTTCCACTAAAAAAGTAACAAAAAAACATTACAGCAAAAAAACACCAAAATTGAAAATCAATAAAACATCAAACTCTTAACGGCGGTATGTGCATGAAATACAAATGGCACCGGGATAGAGGCTGTGGAAACGAGGTGGTGCACGGACATCTCCATGTGCAGCAAAGTTGTTCAAGGGTTTTTCAATTTTATAAAGATTCAAATGTTTTGACATCAGAATGCGATGTGAACAATATATATTTTTCTCCCCTACATTTTCAAAACGAAATGGCGTTGACATGTCAAACACCTGAATTCGTTTTTTCAAGGATTCTGTTGTCGTAGCTACGTATGCAGTCTGCAAGTTTTTTTATGTGGGCACGTGCAAATATTGTCTGGGTACATGAAAATATTCCTTTGAAAATGTGTCCTAGACTATATATATTTGTAAGTTAATAAAAGTAGAATTGAAACATTAGCACAATGTAGATTTGTATATTGTAGGGTAGAAATATATTTATCATAGCGATGATCTAACATTGGTTTAATACAATTTATATTTTTACTTAGAATACTTTAGCCATGCAATAGACTAAATATAATGCTTGTGTTTTAAAAGAAAAAAATATATTTACTAGGATTAAAGTTGCGCGAAAGATTTTATAAAATCTGAGGCTTGGAGAATTGCATGCTGGGAATTAAATTGAGACAGAAAGGGGTTAATGCATGGCTTGCAGAGCAGTCGCACGTTACAGAGATCATTGACAAAACAGAATGCGATGTGAACAATATATATTTTTCTCTGCTACATTTTCAAAACGAAATGGCGTTGACATGTCAAACACCTGAATGAGTTTTTTATCTTCAAGGATTCTGTTGTCGGTTTTCATTAAAGTGCAATGACAGGGTGACACCTGCTGACATCACAGGGTGACACCTGCTGACTTGACAGGGTGACACCTGCTGACATCACAGGGTAACACCTGCTGACATGACAGGGTGACACCTGCTGACATCACAGGGTGACACCTGCTGACATGACAGGGTGACACCTGCTGACATCACAGGGTGACACCTGCTGACATCATAGGGTGACACCTGCTGACATCACAGGGTAACACCTGCTGACATCACAGGGTGACACCTGCTGACATCACAGGGTGACACCTGCTGACATGACAGGGTGACACCTGCTGACATCACAGGGTGACACCTGCTGACATGACAGGGTGACACCTGCTGACATCACAGGGTGACACCTGCTGACATCACAGGGTGACACCTGCTGACATGACAGGGTGACACCTGCTGACATGACAGGGTGACACCTGCTGACATCACAGGGTGACACCTGCTGACATCACAGGGTGACACCTGCTGACATGACAGGGTGACACCTGCTGACATGACAGGGTGACACCTGCTGGCCTGGCAAGGGCTTCAAAGGTACGGCCACAGAGGTAACAACCAATCAGGGAAGGAGGCGCATCTGGGGCAAAGGCAACAGGTGGGGCTAGCCGAGTTACTCCGGTAACCTGCTCGAAAGGTTCCACGAGAGGGCGTGGCCGGAGGCGGGGCCTAGCCACGCCTCTGGCCACGCCCTCTCGTGTAACCTGCTCCAAGGTTCCACGAGAGGGCGTGGCCGGAGGCGGGGCCTAGCCACGCCTCTGGCCATGCCCTCTCGTGTAACCTGCTCCAAGGTTCCACGAGAGGGCGTGGCCAGAGGCGGGGCCTAGCCACGCCTCTGGCCACGCCCTCTCGTGTAACCTGCTCAAAGGTTCCACGAGAGGGCGTGGCCGGAGGCGGGGGATTCGCATTGCTGAGGATGTTGTAGGCGAGCTGACACGCCACCTCCCGTGCTCCCTCGTCGCTGGAGCTCAGAAATGCGGGGAAGATGCCGGCGCCTTCTCCCTTCCCGAGAATCGACACCTTATAGAGGAGGCCCGCGGGCATCCCGGGCCCCGAGTAAGCGTGCAGCTCGAATATTGGGTAGCTGATGCCGGCGGTCCGGCACAGCATCCGCAGCCGCCCCGCCCACGACAGCACGGCCGCCTCCGGCACCGCCTCGAGAGCCACGGGCATGGGCCGCAGGTGGCGAGGTACCCACCACAGGCACGTGCGTGCCCCCCAGCCCTCAAACAGGCTGTGTGCGGCTTTGCCGGTGCCCGTGCACTCCGGCTGCCGCAGGTCTGGCACCGCCGCCTCCATCTCCTCGTCTTCCGTTGCCGCGGCCGCAGCCACCGTGTCCCACTCCGGGATGGCCCAGCCCACCTTGATGGTCCGGCCCCATGGCCGGAAGTTGATTCGAAGGAGCTTCTTCCTGGCCATGGCGGCCGCGCGATGGCTCCCGTACTCGATGAACGCGTAGCCTCGGTTGAGGGTTTTGTCCCGGCGACAGACGCTCATCTTGACGTCCACCACGCCCTCTGTGGCACCGCTCATCGCCATCATCACCTCCGCTCGCTTCTTGTCCTCTGGCAGCCCCCCAATGAAGAGGCGGCGATTGTCCACGCTGAAGCAGACTCCAATGCGGCGTCCGGGACGGATCTCGAATTTGTCGAGTTTCTTGACGGCATCCGTGGCTTGGGCGAGCGTCACGTAGGTAGCGAACGCATAGCCGCGGGTCTCTCCGCTATGCTCCATCATGAGGCGGAGCTGGTAGAGCTTCCCCACCGTCTCCAGCACGGGCACCAGCTCGTCCTCGTAGAGGTCGCGCGGGATCCTCACCAGAAACACCTCGCAGCCACGGGCGGGAGGGGGCCCCTGCCAGTCGGGCGGCGGTCCGAACTTCCTCTGTCCGTTCTCCTGGACGATGTTGTACCCCGTGCTCAACATGAGGTCCAGCAAGACCTTCATACAGGCCATGCCGAGCACCGGTGGTTTGGCTACTACGGTGGTGCTGGGGCAGCGGCGGAGCCCTTGACACTCCGCGCGGTCGCCTCGTGAAGACAAAGCCACGGGGGGAATCAACTCCTGAAGAGCCAAATCCCCGGCAGGAACTCGCTCGGCCCAAACCTACAGGCCAGCAGTGAAGAGAGAAAGAGAGAGAAAATGGAGACAGATGGAGAAAGAGAGACGCGTTTGTTCGGTCCATGGGCCTAAATGTGACATTAGCGTAGCCTGTGCAGTATGAATACAGCGCTTTTGTCAATCCACTGCTGGATGAAGCCCTCCCCCACATTGCGCAGAGGAAACAAGAAACACAAACTCACACGGTTCCCGGCATGCGTTTGTTTGTCCTCGGAAATGTTCACCGAGCGATGATTTTGTGTTTCGAGCAGCGCTCACGAGGCGGCGTTTGACTTCGCGCGGTGAACTTCGCCCGTGATGACGTCACTGGGTACGACAGGAGAGGTCGGCGCTGACTTTTAGCGCCGTTTTTTTCTCCCCATCCAATAGTCCATGAGACGCTTCAAAATGAGACCGTTTTGCCGGTATCAAAGTATGACAAAATAAGAATAGATTTGATCCTTTTTTGGCAATAAAACGGGTGTTTACATGTTCAAACACCAAACAGAAACCTTTTTCAATGAATCTTAAGATCTGTTTTATTGCCAGAAAGGATACAACCTATTCTTATTTTTTCATAGCCCATGAGATGTCTCCTTTGTCGGTACCACATGAGGTGGCCTAAATTGAGCAGTTTCAATTTCTCTACGTGGCCAGTGATAAACAAATGCAATGAGTGAGACTATCAAGTAATTTACTTTCATTTTCCATCCAAATAAATGGGTACGACTTAAGTTTTGCTACCTTAGGTGGTACCGAGTTCTGCTCTGGACCATGAGTGGGCCGTTTAATCAATGTTGGCCAGTTTTCAACATTGTTAGGTCCCTAATAGCAACAGAGCTGTTGTGCTACAATTGTGTTCATATTGGATCATCTTTACAACAGAACAGACATGCAGACAGAGCTAATGCTTAATGCTTTCAACCCTCATTGTTGAAATGTGAGTTTACTTGCAAATGGATTCACAGTTCTAGATTTAAAGCTTTCGTGACTGCTAGGATCCATAATCTTTGGTTCTATTGGGTAAAGTCACGTAGCTAAAAAAATAAAATAACAAAAATCACGACGTTTCGGCCACAACACAAGCGGCCTTCATCAGGTGAAGGGACGAGACTGTCTGGAGGACAGCGCTGGAGTGAAAAAAGCCACGCTCAGATCACGACCTTTAAGCTGTGTGAGAAGAAACAAAGCGCCTTGACAAAGGAATCTGCATATAATTTAGCATTGAAATGGCTCATTGAAATAGCTAAGTTAAAGTATACACATCCGCTGAGACACCCCTTGACAAAGGAATTAGCATAGAATTTAGCATTGAAATAGATGAGTGATTAGCTTGTAACTGGTCACAGAAATAGCTATGTTAAAGTCAGAGCAAATACATTCACCGAGGCACCTAGTACAAATCAAACAGGAGAATTTAGCGAAACACAACCACGCTCAGACCGCGGGCCTTTAAACTGTGTGCGAGCAAACAAGGTGTCCTGACAAAGAAATTAGCATAAAAAATAGCATTTGATTGGCCGATTTCAGAAAAGAGGTGGTGTACGTGCCGGTGGACTTGCCGTTTGGCGCGGGGGGGGGGGGGAGTTTACCTATTGATGGTGTGAAAAGGGAATTTATAAGAGCTGCGAAAGTTTGGGGTACCACTACTTGAAAAATATACTGTACCATTGAAATTAGTTTAATGTTTAGTTCGATTTAGAACATCTTTCCAATGGTTGCTTAATTTGAAACCATCTTCTCGGTTGAAATTGTGTCTGTTTTTGTAGATCTGAATTGCATCGTGAACAAATCTCTGATAAAAACCCATGGGTTTGCAAAGAACCTTGGTATCGGAGAAAATTATATCGTGATCACCCACAGCGTTGTAACAGTGATCAGCCACGGCAGAAGAATTCGTTTTTCCGTATTTCAAATCTGATTTGTGCTCGGGAATTCGGTCAGAAACATGTCGCTTTGTCTCCCCGATATAGCAATCACCGCAGGTACAACTCAATTTGTAAACCCCGGGGTACTGTAAGTCAGGAATGACATCCTTCATTTTGTGTACTGTATTGAACCGGACCTGGATCTTGTGTTTGTTTAGAATTTTGGAAATCTTTTTAGTAACGCCTGCTATATATGGTAGTGTGATGGTTTTGACCAGAGTATCAAGTGGTTGTTTCTGTATGGAGGGAGAAACAGCTTGGCGGATGGTACGGTCAGAGTAACCATTCCTTTTGAGGGCCAGGTGTACATGTTTTAATTCACTGGTCAGGTGGTGTTGGTCCGAAATGCAATGAGGCCTATGGTATAAAGTTTTGATGAGAGAATTATTTTGGGCTGGGTGGTGGTGGGAATCAGGTTTCAAGTAGGAATCTGTGTGGGTGGGTTTCCTGTAGACAGAATGCCCCAATGAGCCATCAGGTCTCCTCTCAAACAGAACATCACTCAGCTATTTCAATGCTAAATTCTATGCTAATTCCTTTGTCAAGGGGTGCCTCTGCAGATGTGTATACTTTAACTTAGCTATTTCAATGAGCCATTTCAATGCTAAATTATATGCTAATTCCTTTATCAAGGCGCGTGGTCTTTTTCTTCTCACACAGCTTAAAGGTCGTGATCTAAGCGTGGCTTCTTCCACTCCAGCGCTGTCCTCCAGACAGTCTCGTCCCTTCACCTGATGAAGGCTGCTTGTGTTGTGGCCGAAACGTCGTGATTTTTTGTTATTTTATTTTCACCTACGTGACTTTACCCAAAAGAACCAAAGAGTATAGATACTGGAGCTATATTCACTTCTTACATCTAGATTGAAAACTTAACTTGGTTATAAGTGCTCTGTGTGTGTGTTAGTTAGTTAGTTGTTATCATCCTTGCCCCAACCCGCACTTCCGGTTAACATGGTTGGCTACGTATTGTGCGAAAGAAGTTCGCCCATACACACAAAACAAATACGACTGCGTTCACAAGTACACAGTGACGGGAAACAATAAAGTAATAAAATATATAATGTTTTATATATTTGTATGATTTTATTGTTTCCCTTTAACGTGACTTTACGGAGAGAGCTAATAATATGAATTACTGCTCACGAAAGCTTTAAATAAAAAAAAAGTACACAGTGCTTCTTCCATTTGCTGGAAGATTAGCAGGACAGGATTTCTGGGCTATTTGACCAATGTTAATATGTAACTCAGTATTGGTAAACAATGTTAATATATAACTCAGTATTGGTAAACAATGTTAATAGATAACTCAGTAGTGGTAAACAATGTTAATATATAACTCAGTATTGGTAAACAATGTTAATATATAACTCAGTATTGGTAAACAATGTTAATATATAACTCAGTATTGGTAAACAATGATAATATATAACTCAGTATTGGTAAACAATGTTAATAAATAACTCAGTATTGGTAAACGATGATAATATATAACTCAGTATTGGTAAACAATGTTAATAGATAACTCAGAATTGGTAAACAATGTTAATATATAACTCAGTATTGGTAAACAATGTTAATATATAACTCAGTATTGGTAAACAATGTTAATATATAACTCAGTATTGGTAAACAATGTTAATATATAACTCAGTATTGGTAAACAATGTTAATATATAACTCAGTATTGGTAAACAATCAATGTTAATAGATAACTCAGTATTGGTAAACAATCTTAATAGATAACTCAGTATTGGTAAACAATGTTAATATATAACTTAGTATTGGTAAACAATGTTAATAGATAACTCAGTATTGGTAAACAATGTTAATATATAACTCAGTATTGGTAAACCATGTTAATAGATAACTCAGTATTGGTAAACAATGTTAATATATAACTCAGTATTGGTAAACAATGTTAATATATATCTCAGTATTGGTAAAAAATGTTAATAGATAACTCAGTATTGGTAAACAATGTTAATAGATAACTCAGTAGTGGTAAACAATGTTAATATATAACTCAGTATTGGTAAACAATGTTAATATATAACTCAGTATTGGTAAACAATGTTAATAGATAACTCAGTATTGGTAAACAATGTTAATAGATAACTCAGTAGTGGTAAACAATGTTAATATATAACTCAGTATTGGTAAACAATGTTAATATATAACTTCGTATTGGTAAACAATGTTAAAAGATAACTCAGTATTGGTAAACAATGTTAATAGATAAATCAGTATTTGTAAACAATGTTATATATAACTCAGTATTGGTAATCAATGTTATACATAACTCAGTATTGGTAAACAATGTTAATAAATAACTCAGTATTGGTAAACGATGTTAATATATAACTCAGTATTGGTAAACAATGTTAATAGATAACTCAGTATTGGTAAACAATGTTAATATATAACTCAGTATTGGTAAACAATGTTAATATATAACTCAGTATTGGTAAACAATGTTAATATATAACTCAGTATTGGTAAACAATGTTAATAGATAACTCAGTATTGGTAAACAATGTTAATAGATAACTCAGTAGTGGTAAACAATGTTAATATATAACTCAGTATTGGTAAACAATGTTAATATATAACTTAGTATTGGTAAACAATGTTAATAGATAACTCAGTATTGGTAAACAATGTTAATAGATAACTCAGTATTGGTAAACAATGTTAATATATAACTCAGCATTGGTAAACAATGTTAATAGATAACTCAGTATTGGTAAACAATGTTAATAGATAACTCAGTATTGGTAAACAATGTTAATAGATAACTCAGTATTGGTAAACAATGTTAATATATAACTCAGTATTGGTAAACAATGTTAATATATAACTCAGAATTGGTAAACAATGTTAATATATAACTCAGCATTGGTAAACAATGTTAATATATAACTCAGTAGTGGTAAACAATGTTAATATATAACTCAGTATTGGTAAACAATGTTAATATATAACTCAGTATTGGTAAACAATGTTAATATATAACTCAGTATTGGTAAACAATGTTAATAGATAACTCAGTATTGGTAAACAATGTTAATAGATAACTCAGTAGTGGTAAACAATGTTAATATATAACTCAGTATTGGTAAACAATGTTAATATATAACTTCGTATTGGTAAACAATGTTAAAAGATAACTCAGTATTGGTAAACAATGTTAATAGATAAATCAGTATTTGTAAACAATGTTATATATAACTCAGTATTGGTAATCAATGTTATACATAACTCAGTATTGGTAAACAATGTTAATAAATAACTCAGTATTGGTAAACAATGTTAATATATAACTCAGCATTGGTAAACAATGTTAATAAATAACTCAGCATTGGTAAAACAATGTTAATAGATAACTCAGTATTGGTAAACAATGTTAATATATAACTCAGTATTGGTAAACAATGTTAATATATAACTCAGTATTGGTAAACCATGTTAATAGATAACTCAGTATTGGTAAACAATGTTAATATATAACTCAGTATTGGTAAACAATGGTAATATATAACTCAGTATTGGTAAAAAATGTTAATAGATAACTCAGTATTGGTAAACAATGTTAATAGATAACTCAGTAGTGGTAAACAATGTTAATAGATAACTCAGTATTGGTAAACAATGTTAATAGATAACTCAGTATTGGTAAACAATGTTAATAGATAACTCAGTAGTGGTAAACAATGTTAATATATAACTCAGTATTGGTAAACAATGTTAATATATAACTTCGTATTGGTAAACAATGTTAAAAGATAACTCAGTATTGGTAAACAATGTTAATAGATAAATCAGATTTTGTAAAGAATGTTATATATAACTCAGTATTGGTAATCAATGTTATACATAACTCAGTATTGGTAAACAATGTTAATATATAACTCAGTATTGGTAAACAATGTTAATATATAACTCAGTATTGGTAAACAATGTTAATAGATAACTCAGTATTGGTAAACAATGTTAATAGATAACTCAGTAGTGGTAAACAATGTTAATATATAACTCAGTATTGGTAAACAATGTTAATATATAACTTCGTATTGGTAAACAATGTTAAAAGATAACTCAGTATTGGTAAACAATGTTAATAGATAAATCAGTATTTGTAAACAATGTTAATAGATAACTCAGTATTGGTAAACAATGTTAATATATAACTCAGTATTGGTAAACAATGTTAATAGATAATTCAGTATTGGTAAACAATGTTAATAGATAACTCAGTATTGGTAAACAATGTTAATAGATAACTCAGTATTGGTAAACAATGTTAATATATAACTCAGTATTGGTAAACAATGTTAATATATAACTCAGTATTGGTAAACAATGTTAATATATATCTCAGTATTGGTAAAAAATTTTAATAGATAACTCAGTATTGGTAAACAATGTTAATAGATAACTCAGTAGTGGTAAACAATGTTAATATATAACTCAGTATTGGTAAACAATGTTAATATATAACTCAGTATTGGTAAACAATGTTAATATATAACTCAGTATTGGTAAACAATGTTAATAGATAACTCAGTATTGGTAAACAATGTTAATAGATAACTCAGTAGTGGTAAACAATGTTAATATATAACTCAGTATTGGTAAACAATGTTAATATATAACTTCGTATTGGTAAACAATGTTAAAAGATAACTCAGTATTGGTAAACAATGTTAATAGATAACTCAGTATTGGTAAACAATGTTAATAGATAACTCAGTATTGGTAAACAATGTTAATATATAACTCAGCATTGGTAAACAATGTTAATAGATAACTCAGTATTGGTAAACAATGTTAATAGATAACTCAGTATTGGTAAACAATGTTAATAGATAACTCAGTATTGGTAAACAATGTTAATATATAACTCAGTATTGGTAAACAATGTTAATATATAACTCAGCATTGGTAAACAATGTTAATATATAACTCAGCATTGGTAAACAATGTTAATATATAACTCAGTAGTGGTAAACAATGTTAATATATAACTCAGTATTGGTAAACAATGTTAATATATAACTCAGTATTGGTAAACAATGTTAATATATAACTCAGTATTGGTAAACAATGTTAATAGATAACTCAGTATTGGTAAACAATGTTAATAGATAACTCAGTAGTGGTAAACAATGTTATACATAACTCAGTATTGGTAAACAATGTTAATATATAACTTCGTATTGGTAAACAATGTTAAAAGATAACTCAGTATTGGTAAACAATGTTAATAGATAAATCAGTATTTGTAAACAATGTTATATATAACTCAGTATTGGTAATCAATGTTATACATAACTCAGTATTGGTAAACAATGTTAATAAATAACTCAGTATTGGTAAACAATGTTAATATATAACTCAGCATTGGTAAACAATGTTAATATATAACTCAGCATTGGTAAAACAATGTTAATAGATAACTCAGTATTGGTAAACAATGTTAATATATAACTCAGTATTGGTAAACAATGTTAATATATAACTCAGTATTGGTAAACCATGTTAATAGATAACTCAGTATTGGTAAACAATGTTAATATATAACTCAGTATTGGTAAACAATGGTAATATATAACTCAGTATTGGTAAAAAATGTTAATAGATAACTCAGTATTGGTAAACAATGTTAATAGATAACTCAGTAGTGGTAAACAATGTTAATAGATAACTCAGTATTGGTAAACAATGTTAATAGATAACTCAGTATTGGTAAACAATGTTAATAGATAACTCAGTAGTGGTAAACAATGTTAATATATAACTCAGTATTGGTAAACAATGTTAATATATAACTTCGTATTGGTAAACAATGTTAAAAGATAACTCAGTATTGGTAAACAATGTTAATAGATAAATCAGTATTTGTAAACAATGTTATATATAACTCAGTATTGGTAATCAATGTTATACATAACTCAGTATTGGTAAACAATGTTAATAAATAACTCAGTATTGGTAAACGATGTTAATATATAACTTAGTATTGGTAAACAATGTTAATAGATAACTCAGTATTGGTAAACAATGTTAATATATAACTCAGTATTGGTAAACAATGTTAATATATAACTCAGTATTGGTAAACAATGTTAATATATAACTCAGTATTGGTAAACAATGTTAATAGATAACTCAGTATTGGTAAACAATGTTAATAGATAACTCAGTAGTGGTAAACAATGTTAATATATAACTCAGTATTGGTAAACAATGTTAATATATAACTTAGTATTGGTAAACAATGTTAATAGATAACTCAGTATTGGTAAACAATGTTAATAGATAACTCAGTATTGGTAAACAATGTTAATATATAACTCAGCATTGGTAAACAATGTTAATAGATAACTCAGTATTGGTAAACAATGTTAATAGATAACTCAGTATTGGTAAACAATGTTAATAGATAACTCAGTATTGGTAAACAATGTTAATATATAACTCAGTATTGGTAAACAATGTTAATATATAACTCAGCATTGGTAAACAATGTTAATATATAACTCAGCATTGGTAAACAATGTTAATATATAACTAAGCATTGGTAAACAATGTTAATATATAACTCAGTATTGGTAAACAATGTTAATAGATAACTCAGTATTGGTAAACAATGTTAATAGATAACTCAGTATTGGTAAACAATGTTAATATATAACTCAGTATTGGTAAAGAATGTTAATATATAACTCAGCATTGGTAAACAATGTTAATACATAACTCAGCATTGGTAAACAATGTTAATATATAACTCAGTATTGGTAAACAATGTTAATAGATAATTCAGTATTGGTAAACAATGTTAATATATAACTCAGTATTGGTAAACAATGTTAATATATAACTCAGTATTGGTAAACAATGTTAATATATAACTCAGTATTGGTAAACAATGTTAATATATAACTCAGTATTGGTTAATAATGTTAATAGATAACTCAGTATTGGTAAACAATGTTAATAGATAACTCAGTATTGGTAAACAATGTTAATAGATAACTCAGTATTGGTAAACAATGTTAATATATAACTCAGTATTGGTAAAGAATGTTAATATATAACTCAGCATTGGTAAACAATGTTAATACATAACTCAGCATTGGTAAACAATGTTAATATATAACTCAGTATTGGTAAACAATGTTAATAGATAATTCAGTATTGGTAAACAATGTTAATATATAACTCAGTATTGGTAAACAATGTTAATATATAACTCAGTATTGGTAAACAATGTTAATATATAACTCAGTATTGGTAAACAATGTTAATATATAACTCAGTATTGGTAAATAATGTTAATATTTAACTCAGTATTGGTAAACAATGATAATATATAACTCAGTATTGGTAAACAATGTTAATAGATAACTCAGTATTGGTAAACAATGTTAATATATGACTCAGTATTGGTAAACAATGTTAATATATAACTCAGCATTGGTAAACAATGTTAATATATAACTCAGCATTGGTAAACAATGTTAATAGATAACTCAGTATTGGTAAACAATGTTAATAGATAACTCAGTATTGGTAAACAATGTTAATATATAACTCAGTATTGGTGAACAACGTTAATGTATACCTCAGTATTGGTAAACAATGATAATATATAACTCAGTATTGGTAAACAATGTTAATATATAACTCAGCATTGGTAAACAATGTTAATATATAACTCAGTATTGGTAAACAAGTAGCCCAGTTCTGTATTATTCTCGTGGCCACAGTATGACATTGAGACGCCTGGTCTACACACACACATATATAATCTGCTATTTTTATTCCCCGTTAACTCCACACGTGAACTATTTCTCCACCTTAATGAATGATTTGCAACTCTGCTGTATAAACGGATCTCCACGTGTTGTAGGTGGAGGAGGGTCAGTGGGCTAGGAGCCAGGATTTTGACTTTGGGGGGGGGGGGGGTTGCTGACTTCAATATTCTGAGACATCTCAGTGTGTTGACGTTTTACAATGGGCCGCCACAAATGTATAAAACTAATTTTAATTGGATTTGAACGCGGAGTTTATTAATAGGTGACAGCACACGAGGTGACAACACACGTGGTGACATCACACGTGGTGGTGACATCACACGTGGTGGTGACAGCACACGTGGTGGTGACACCACACGTGGTGGTGACATCACACGTGGTGGTGACATCACACGTGGTGGTGACATCACACGTGGTGGTGACATCACACGTGGTGGTGACATCACACGAGGTGGTGACAACACACGTGGTGGTGACAACACACGTGGTGGTGACATCACACGTGGTGGTGACAACACACGTGGTGGTGACAACACACGTGGTGGTGACAACACACGTGGTGACATCACACGTGGTGGTGACAACACACGTGGTGGTGACAACACACGTGGTGGTGACAACACACGTGGTGGTGACAACACACGTGGTGACATCACACGTGGTGGTGACAACACAAGTGGTGGTGACAACACACGTGGTGGTGACAACACACGTGGTGGTGACATCACACGTGGTGGTGACATCACACGTGGTGGTGACAACACACGTGGTGGTGACATCACACGTGGTGGTGACATCACACGAGGTGGTGACAGCACACGAGATGATGACAACACACGTGGTGGTGACATCACACGAGGTGGTGACAACACACGTGGTGGTGACATCACACGTGGTGGTGACATCACACGAGGTGGTGACAACACACGTGGTGGTGACAACACACGTGGTGGTGACATCACACGTGGTGGTGACATCACACGAGGTGACATCACACGAGGTGGTGACAACACACGTGGTGGTGACAACACACGTGGTGGTGACAACACACGTGGTGGTGACAACACACGTGGTGGTGACATCACACGTGGTGGTGACAACACACGTGGTGGTGACAACACACGTGGTGGTGACATCACACGTGGTGGTGACATCACACGTGGTGGTGACATCACACGTGGTGGTGACATCACACGAGGTGGTGACAACACACGTGGTGGTGACAACACACGTGGTGGTGACATCACACGTGGTGGTGACATCACACGAGGTGGTGACATCACACGAGGTGGTGACATCACACGAGGTGGTGACATCACACGTGGTGGTGACAACACACGTGGTGGTGACAACACACGTGGTGGTGACAACACACGTGGTGGTGACAACACACGTGGTGGTGACAACACACGTGGTGGTGACAACACACGTGGTGACATCACACGTGGTGGTGACAACACACGTGGTGGTGACAACACACGTGGTGGTGACAACACACGTGGTGGTGACAACACACGTGGTGGTGACATCACACGTGGTGGTGACATCACACGTGGTGGTGACAACACACGTGGTGGTGACATCACACGTGGTGGTGACATCACACGAGGTGGTGACAGCACACGAGATGATGACAACACACGTGGTGGTGACATCACACGAGGTGGTGACAACACACGTGGTGGTGACATCACACGTGGTGGTGACATCACACGAGGTGGTGACAACACACGTGGTGGTGACAACACACGTGGTGGTGACATCACACGTGGTGGTGACATCACACGAGGTGACAACACACGTGGTGGTGACAACACACGTGGTGGTGACAACACACGTGGTGGTGACAACACACGTGGTGGTGACAACACACGTGGTGGTGACATCACACGTGGTGGTGACAACACACGTGGTGGTGACAACACACGTGGTGGTGACATCACACGTGGTGGTGACATCACACGTGGTGGTGACATCACACGAGGTGGTGACAACACACGTGGTGGTGACAACACACGTGGTGGTGACATCACACGTGGTGGTGACATCACACGAGGTGGTGACATCACACGAGGTGGTGACATCACACGAGGTGGTGACATCACACGTGGTGACAACACACGTGGTGGTGACAGCCTGCAGGAAGCACACGAGGTCCCCAACTTACGACGATCCCCGACTTACGACGATCCCCGACTTACGCTATTTCGATCTTACGATAAGACAAAATTGTTAAAATCTTTTAAATTTCGCGCGGCAGGCAAACGCAGCGGCGCGCGAGGTACGAATCTTGGCGAGTACAGTACAACATACGATACGTTACGTTCAATGCATGTTTAAAGTTGTTATAGCAATACAGTATTGTAATAAATACATACGGTATATAGTTTATACAGTACTACTGTAAATTATCTGTTTTTGCTAAATAATCACCATTCTGTAAGACTCCCGGCTAGGCTAAGGACGATATTTCCGAGTTCCGGTGTTGGTCGCTGTAACGCAACTCCGTCGTAAGTCGAGGACTACCCTGGAAACGCCTTACACACAATAACAACAACGTTTTATTATTAAACAACGCCTTATTATTTTAAAGTGCGCTAAAAGGTAAAGAAGAAGAAGTCGAGTGGACAACGGGAAGTGATCACAAGCTTTAAACGCGACGTAAACACAGAGAAGTGAAGATTAATAACAATAACAACAATAATTAAATAGTTTATAACTCACCTCCGTGAGAGAAGGACGTGGCGCCTGCTTCCCCGGCGAGGCGATTCCACACTTTAGGGACCGCGGCGTTTCATTGACCTAGCCAAAAAAAACATTAAATTAAATAATCCGTCCATACAAAAAAAATTGTAATTGCTTTAAAAGAGCCGCTTAATTGATTGATTACTTTATAAATTAATCTTCAACGTGCTACTTTTTTGTGTGTGCGTGTGATGCTGTCCGTAACTCGTTAACACGCACACGGAGCAGGCGCGCCTCAGACACGCGGCGCCTGCTCGTCGCGCGAGACGATTCCGCAGTTTAGGGACCGCGGCGTTTTTCCCACCTGCACAACAAAATTTAAGACGCCGTCCATAAATCTTATTTTTAATTGCTGGAAAGGAGGCAATAAATTGATTAATTAATGCCGATTTTAATACAGGATATGCATCGTCACCGCGTGCAACATGTGTGATTGATTGGACGACAGGAAGTAAACTACATTTTCAAGTTCGGTAAAAGCGTTGAAAAATTTAGAGGGGCAGAAATTACTCCATCGAGAACACAACATTTTAATTCAAACCCAGTAAACATGCAACGTCGAGCCAACGTTGGCATTTAGTTAACATAGGTGTACACACACAGTGTGATTAACATGGTGTACACACACACAGTGTGATTAACATAGGTGTACACACACAGTGTGATTAACATGGTGTACACACACAGTGTGATTAACATGGTGTACACACACAGTGTGATTAACATGGTGTACACACACAGTGTGATTAACAGAGGTGTACACACACAGTGTGATTAACATAGGTGTACACACACACAGTGTGATTAACATAGGTGTACACACACAGTGTGATTAACATAGGTGTACACACACAGTGTGATTGACATGGTGTACACACACAGTGTGATTAACATGGTGTACACACACAGTGTGGTTAACATGGTGTACACACACACAGTGTGATTAACATGGTGTACACACACAGTGTCATTAACATAGGTGTACATACACACAGTGTGTGATTAACATGGTGTTCACACACACACAGTGTGATTAACATGGTGTACACACACAGTGTGATTAACATGTACACACAGTGTGATTAACATGGTGTACACACACAGTGTGATTAACATGGTGTACACACACACAGTGTGATTAACATGGTGTACACACACAGTGTGGTTAACATAGGTGTACACACACAGTGTGATTAACATGGTGTACACACACAGTGTGATTAACATGGTGTACACACACACAGTGTGATTAACATAGGTGTACACACACAGTGTGATTAACATGGTGTACACACACACAGTGTAATTAACATAGGTGTACACACACAGTGTGATTAACATGGGGTGTACACACACACAGTGTGATTAACATAGGTGTACACACACACAGTGTGATTAACATGGGGTGTACACACACACAGTGTGATTAACATAGGTGTACACACACACAGTGTGATTAACATAGGTGTACACACACACAGCGTGGTTAACATAGGTGTACACAGACACACAGTGTTACTATTATGATGGGCTCATCTTGCCTTAGCAGTAGTGTGACATCAGACGCTGAGTTTGTATTGTATTTTTCTCAAGCAGCTTTGAATTAGCCCAGCTAATTGACCCCGCGGTGTGAAAGTGGTAACTCTACATGTGCGGCTTGTCAGAGGCAGTCTTCACTGCAGTGAGCATTGGTGATGATACCACACTGATGAGTCTGATCAATGACTAAATGGGCCTAGAGTTACCCATCTCTGTATTGGTGATGATACCACACTGATGAGTCTGATCAATGACTACATGGGCCTAGAGTTACCCATCTCTGTATTGGTTATGATACCACACTGATGAGTCTGATCAATCACTAAATGGGCCTAGAGTTACCCATCTCTGTATTGGTGATGATACCACACTGATGAGTCTGATCAATGACTAAATGGGCCTAGAGTTATCCATCTCTGTATTGGTGGTGATACCACACTCATGAGTCTGATTAATGACTACATGGGCCTAGAGTTATCCATCTCTGTATTGGTGGTGATACCACACTGATGAGTCTGATCAATGACTAAATGGGCCTAGAGTTACCCATCTCTGTATTGGTGATGATACCACACCGATGAGTCTGATCAATGACTACATGGACCTAGAGTTACCCATCTTTGTATTGGTGATGATACCACACTGATGGAGTCTGATCAATGACTACATGGGCCTAGAGTTACCCATCTCTGTATTGGTGATGATACCACACTGATGAGTCTGATCAATGACATGGGCCTAGAGTTACCCATCTCTGTTTAGTTTAACACATAGGCTTTCGCGACCAAAATTCAGAACATCTTGTGAATGTGATTAAAGATATTAAACTTACTCCGATGTGATTTCTCTGTTCACTAAGGTTCCAGTGGACGAATCGCTTAAATTACTTGATACACTAGTAAAGAATACCGGTTTACCAAAAGATATTCCGAAACTTGCTGGCCATTGTTTAAATAACACTTATTTCTTATGGAGAGGGGATTTCTTTAAACAAAAGGAAGGAGCAGCAATGGGTTCTCCTTTATCCCCTGCTATACCAAATTTGTACATGGAAAACTTTGAAATAAGAGCACTTGCCTCGAGCACATTGAAACCATCCTTTTGGTTTAGATATGTGGATGACACTGGTTGTCTGGCCACATGGTAAAGATACACTTAATGATTTTCTAAATCATCTCAATGCACAAAACCCGGCCATCCAGTTCACCATGGAAATGGAGGTGAATAACACACTCCCATTCCTAGATATTTTGCTTGGACATGGCCTAAACGGTAAAATAACACAGCGTTTACAGAAAGCAAACGCACACTGATACCTATCTGAATGCAGAATCACATCATCATCCAGCTCAGAAATCCTCTCTTATCAAGACGCTCATACATTGGGCTAAAACAGTGTCAGATGGTGAGAGTCTAGTGAGAGAGATTAAACACGTTAAAGACGCACTACGACAGAATGGCTACAATAATGCTCAAATTAACAGAGCACTGAATGCCAAATCACGATCGCAAAGCAATACTGCTGAAAGCGACCAGATTGTTAAAACAATAAAAATTCCATATATCTCAGGAGTAACTGACAAATTAGCCCGTGTTTTGCAAAAGCAAAACATTACAGTAAGATTTGGTACAGTACACAAAATTTAAAAACTAGTATCTTGTACTAAAGACGCATTACCTAAATTATCAACAGAAGGTGTATATCGGATTAATTGTTTATGTGGCAGCTGCTACATTGGACAGACGGGACGTAACATCAGCGTAAGACTAAAAGAACATCAGATAAATATTAAATTATCTCAAACACAACTGTCAGCAGTGGCAGAACATGCTTGTCAACAAGGACACTCAATTGATTTTGACAATGTTGCAGTGGTGTGTAAAACGAATTATTACTGGCAAAGACTAATTAGAGAATCCATTGAAATTGAGAGGAACAAGAATAACTTTAATCGCTCTGACAGCTACAGGCTTAGTGCGGCCTGGAAGCGTATTATTAAATAATACACATTACATTTTGATTTAAAGAATTACTAATCTACAACTCATTACTAATCATAACCATTGACTGATTATCAATCGATTATATAATTACAATACCCCCCCTCCGCCTCTAATCACTGCACCTGATATGAGTTAAGTGATGACGTCACCCTGCTGCTCTATATAAAACCGGGAGCAAGCGAGGGCTTTACCATTCTGGCGAATTGCCCGATGATTGCTGGATGTATTTACCAGCGAAACGTCGTACTCAAACTGTAAATGTGGATTCACTCTTCAACACACCGGTGGGCTAAAGTAGTGAACTATTTGTCTTTTTGTCAACGTGACACTTTTTTTGCTGATTGGCCATGTCGGGTGGTGGAGGGTTACGACACATTTATAAATAAACGCGATCTAACCTAAAAACCTTTATTATGAATTACCCATCTCTGTATTGGTGATACCACACTGATGAGTCTGATCAATGACTAAATGGGCCTAGAGTTACCCATCTCTGTATTGGTGATGATACCACACCGATGAGTCTGATCAATGACTACATGGACCTAGAGTTACCCATCTTTGTATTGGTGATGATACCACACTGATGAGTCTGATCAATGACTACATGGGCCTAGAGTTACCCATCTTTGTATTGGTGGTGATACCACACTGATGAGTCTGATCAATGACTAAATGGGCCTAGAGTTACCCATCTCTGTATTGGTGGTGATACCACACTGATGAGTCTGATCAATGACTAGATGGGCCTAGAGTTACCCATCTCTGTATTGGTGCTACCTGACAGCAGTCGGTCAGATTTGCTCTGATTTATTTTGACAGTGACCAAAGGTAAGAGAACCACAATGCACTGCTTAAGAAGAAACCGTTTATTTGCAAGTAAAACATGATTTTACAACCTGCGCTGTTATGATCGGATTTTTTCGTCAATTACAGGTTTAAATACTCTTTGTTGGTGATATTAAAGGAATTACCAACACTGGATCAGGGCCACAAATACGAATATCTTGCCATGACCGTTTGAGCAGGAAGACAGTTTTATCAGTAACATATTTTTTTCTAAATTAATAGTCTAAAACAATTAATGATTCCCTTGTCTCACATGCAAGAGATAATTCTGAATATAAATGCTGTCACCCAGTCACACACAGGATTAAATGTGCCCATTTAAAGTGTAAATAATTATCCACAATGAAATTACAGCAATACACCTGTCCGTAGCAGCATCTTTCACATGTTGATGCAGAAAACTTCGAAACCGACTTTGCCATCCCTATAATTACACGTAATTTCATTAATACACGTTCTTTCTGAGAGGTGCATAAGTGATAAGGTCGCAATATATAAAAACAAGTAGCAGACACAGTTCACACTGTTTAATGGAAGTGTCTGGGTGGCTTTGGGCTAACACTATGCCCCGAAACAGAGACATGAGATTGGTACAAATTCCACGCATGGTTATTTTTTATTTTAATGGCTAAACAGATGGCACATTATGTTCAGTGTATTTGGTAATGTTGTTCAGTGTAGCGCAGTGATAAAAGTGTCCAACCTATAACCAGATAGTCGCCAGTTCAATTCCCACACAAGAGGTAGATTCTGCAATTATTCCAGTTTAACACGGAAGCTTTCGCGACCAATTATTCCGCCGGGATTGACGCAGTAAGTGCCGCTTTGTGGAACGGCAACGATCGCTTCGCAGACATGTCCTTAAAAAATACCTTCATTGGCTGAGAAACTCCCGTGAAAATAAGCATCAACCAATGCTCACTTAGGCTTGATGACATTTTCTTACTATGTCTCTTTGGCCATTTGAATTCATGGCCAAACATAAAATGGCCAGAGTGGAGCCGGGCCCGAACAGCGTGGCTTTTAACTGCAGGCCGACCCACTATTTGTCGGCGTTCGGCTGGCCTCTTGACCAGCGGAAGTCGGTTTGCGATGTCGCGGGATTGTGTGCGGCACGACGCCTCATTAATTTAAATTTGCAATCGTCGCGAAGATTCTGTGACGCTTTCGTTGCCGGTAATCTACAGCTCACTCCAGCGCTGTCCTCCAGACAGTCTCGTCCCTTCACCTGATGAAGGCCGCTTGTGTTGTGGCCGAAACGTCGTGATTTTTGTTATTTTATTTTTTACCTACGTGACTTTACCCAATAGAACCAAAGAGTATGGATCTACAGCCTCCTTGAACACCCCCCACCCCCCCAGCTTGCCGACCAAAGCTCTGACGAGCTGAGCTTTGACCGACAACTCGCTCCGTGTTCTGCATTCCTGAAATCGGTGCCCTGCCGAAAACGCAACAGCAATCGCCGTACAGCCTGCCGATCTATCTGTTGTGCGGCTCGATGGCCAGGTTCCTGCTGACACGCGGCTTGCGCGGCCAAAACGTGGTCATCCCAAATGTTGCTGAACGGCGGCGGCAGCGGCGGCGACGACGACTCCATCTCCTGACCCACCTCCACAGGTGGCGTCTGCACCGACTTGGGCACCAGATGCTGCTCCTCCTGCTGCTGTTGTTGCTGCTGCTGCTGTGGCTGCTGCTGCTGTGGCTGCTGCTGTTGCTGCTGCTGTTGTTGTTGTTGCTGTGGCTGCTGCTGCAGCTACTGTGGCTGTTGCTGTGGCTGCTGCTGTGGCTGCTGCTGCTCCTCCTGCTGCTATTGCTCCTGCTGCTGTTGTTGTTGTGGCTGCTGCTGCTGCTGTGGTTTCTGCTGCTGCTGCAGTTGCTGCTGCTGCATCATTTGTTGCTGTTGTTGCTGCTGCTGTGGCTGCTGCTGTGGCTGCTGCTGTTGCTGCTGTTGCTGCTGTTGCTGCTGCTGCTGTTGTTGCTGCTGTTGCTGCTGCTGTTGCTGCTGCTGTTGCTGCTGCTGCTGTGGCTGCTGCTGTTGTTGTGGCTGCTGCTGCTGCTGTGGCTGCTGCTGTTGCTGCTGCTGCTGTAGTGGCTGTGGCTGCTGCTGCTGCTGCTGTAGAGTTGACTGGTGAAGAGGCACACGTGGTATGGCTGAGGCTGAGTGGGAGGGCTGCTCAGAGTGGACAGCAGGATTTTCCTGAAGCTCCATGACCTGCTTCCTGTTGAAGTTGTATTTACTGAAGAGTTCGAACACAGGGGGAGGACGTAGAGTTAGAACAGACACACAGGTCCATGTTAGGTTCAAGCCCATCTTGACACACACAGGTCCATGCCTATGTGTCTCATCATGTTAGGTTCAAGCCCATCTTGACACACACAGGTCCATGCCTGTGGGTCTAATCATGTTAGCTTCAAGCCCATCTTGACACACACAGGTCCATGCCTGTGGGTCTAATCATGTTAGGTTCAAGCCCATCTTGACACACACAGGTCCATGCCTGTGTGTCTAATCATGTTAGGTTCAAGCCCATCTTGACACACACAGGTCCATGCCTGTGGGTCTAATCATGTTAGGTTCAAGCCCATCTTGACACACACAGGTCCATGCCTGTGTGTCTAATCATGTTAGGTTCAAGCCCATCTTGACACACACAGGTCCATGCATGTGGGTCTAATAATGTTAGGTTCACGCCCATCTTGTGATCATTGAACCCAATATCACACCGTGCCCTTGACAGCAATAAAATAATTTAACATCAATAAAAACATCTAAGATGTACTGCAGTAATTAACACCACTGCATAGTACTGTCGTTTGTAGTAGTTTGTCCTCAATATAACATAAGTGGAAACAACCCTGGGGCAAAATCTGAAAACCATACTCTCCAATCTCTAAAAATTAAGAGTGTGCAACTTAATGTTGTTATGTTTAAATAACGGTTGCTAAGCACAGGCCCAAAATACTAAGAAGCCAGCAACAGCACCAGAGGAATGTCTAATCGTTTAGCGTTCATCTGCTTATTTAATTCAGCAAGGTGATGAGAAACCTCAACCATAAGGGCCCATCTACCAATGAGTCACAAGGCACCATGGGTAATGCTGGAGCGCCTCACCGAGTCTCAGGGCATCCGTGATGGACTAGGACGTGAAATTCGCACGCACAGGAATCCACATATCAGCTTCATTTAGTCGTCATGGATATTGTTTAAAATATTTGCCATCTTATTCTTAGTTTTTTCGGTAAAGTCACGTTGAAGAGAAACAACAAAATATATATAAAACAATAAAAATTCTCACGACGTTTCGACCATAACTCAAACGGTCATCATCAGGTGTGTCGGTTTGCATAAATTTATTTTGGAAACGGCATATTTATTTATTTATATATATAAATAACGTTTGCGTCACGCGCAACGATTGGCTGTTTGCCAGGACTAGTCCATCTATTTTTTGAAAAGAGGAGGGGGGAGACGTCTGCACGGGTAAATGCAATGACCATCATATTAAATTTCGATTTAAAGCTTTCGTGACTGCAAGGATTCATCTTCTTTGGTTCTTTCGGTAAAGTCACCACGTAGAATGAGAATAAAATAATACATTGATAAAATAACACAATAATATTCTCATTATTGTGTTATTTATTTCATCAAGTGATTATTTTATTCTCATTCTACGTGACTTTACCGAAAGAACCAAAGAAGACGATCATATTCTTTTGGGTCTTTCGGTAAAGCCACGTAGATTGAAAAATTAACAAAAAATATCACGATGTTTCGATCGCAACGCAAGCAAATCGTCACGGGGTGATTGTTTTACGGAGAGACTGAGCCCCACCATAGGAAGGGAGAATTTCCTGCACCACTCCACGTTCATTCGTCAGGTCTGCTGTGGTAATGTTATTCTGCAGCTTTTGCCTTCCTGTTATCTAGTAAGAAGACACGCTTCTATATTCAAATTCGGGCTGTACATTCAAATTGTTTACAGAATAATTAGTTGGCATGAAACAGAGATGATGTGTTCATACTCTTTGGGTCTTTGACGTTTCGATCGCAACACAAGCAATCACCTGAGGACAACTGCTTGTGTTGCCATCGAAACGTCGTGATTTTTTAAAATTATTTTTCCATCTACGTGACTTTACCGACAGACCCACAGAGTAAGATTGTAAAGTAACAAGACGAAACAATTGGTTTCTTGAATCAAATCGTGACCTTGAATCATGACAATGCACGGAACGGTTCTGGGGTGAAACATTGCATGCTGAATTAATAGGGGCATGCAGCTACCTCCGTCTGCTGCAATTCCTCCTTGGACAGACTTAGCCCTTGCTTGGTCATCACCTCCAGCCGGTTCACCCAGTCCAGTCGCGGCACCTGCTCATCCATCTCCTCGAACTTGGCTGCGCAGGGTGTCAGGGACACGCATGCCGACGGTGAGCAAGCGACCAAGCGTACGAGCGAGAAATGAGCGAGTGATCGGGTGATCGGGTGGGTGGGTGGGCATGTGAGCGATTGACCGACCTGCTATAATGAGGTAGCAGATTGAGCAGGTGTAGAGGCAGAGGACGGTGATGTCGTGGCGGTCCATGAACACGTCTAACATCGCGATGGCCAGGTGGTGCGTGGCCACACTCAGCTGCAGGTGCTCGCTCAGCGTTGCCAGGAGGTCGACGAAGTGGCGACGGAGGTGCAGCTGGGGCGAGCGTAGCGCAAAACCGAGGCAGCGACAGCTCCTGCGAGGGAAAAACAAAAAGAGGACGCGGGGTTTGGTAGGGCAGTTGGGACGCTGTGGAGTTGGGTCAAGAGGTCAAGAGGTGTTTTGAAACGATAATAGATTATTCTGGGGGTCGAAGGAGGCGACGTGCCCGGTTACGGTGGGCCACAGCATTTAACTTTCGCCGTCACGCAAACCAAGAGTGACAAAAGCCACGGGCCAAAATTGTCTCCCTTTTCAAGCGAGTGAAAGATGGCGAAGAACTAATTCGGTAGTTCTCAGCCTTTGTAAGCCATCTGGCTACCATGAGAGATTCGTTCATGAGGTTATCCACATATACAAGCACAGAGACAATTTCAACCGAGAAGATGGATTCTGGCTTAGCAATCATCGGAAAGATTTGATAAACCATTTCAGGTCTTAATTGATTGTTCACGCTTACAGTGGCTTTCAGACAGCATACATTAATTTTTCGTCTCCCCCCTCCTCTTTTCAGAACATAGATGGACTAGTCCTTCTAAATAAACTGCCAAATCGCTGCGCGTGGCGCTGACGTTTTTATAAATAAATAAATCGTTTTAAAATAGATAACTTTATGCAAACCGACACACCTGATGACGACCGTTTGTGTTATGGTTGAAATGTCGTGATATTTTTTTATTGTTTTATATATATTATTATTTTATTGTTTCCCTTCAACGTGACTTTACCGAAAGAGCTAAGAATAGTCCTCAGCCTATGATGAAACAAAACCACGAGGTGTGGAGATCCGTAGCTCCAAAGCACAGCCACTTTTATTCTTCGAACCGTATTGCTCATGTTATAGTCCCCGGAGAGATAGGGGGCTGGGTTGATCCGCTGGCCAGGATTGAACTTGCAACCCACTCACTGCGAGTCGAGCACCCAAACGTACGTGCCGTGTAAATCAGTTCGTAGGATTCGCGTCTGCGTGTAGGAGGCCTATTGACGAGAGAGGCGGATACCTTCTCTCGAAGGACGCGGTAGATGTCGTCTGCCAACTCGCCTTGCCACCACTCTCTTCTGTCCATGTCTTGGTTAGTCGCTCGCGCCTCGTGCTCAGGAGTTTATTACTTGGGCAGGCACGTGCTGGGTGCACACAAGTGTTCACGAGTGGAGTTTATTACTTGGACAGGCATGTGCTGGGTACACACAAGTGTTCACGAGTGGAGTTTATTACTTGGACAGGCACGTGCTGGGTGCACACAAGTGTTAACGAGTGGAGTTTATTACTTGGACAGGCACGTGCTGGGTGCACACAAGTGGTCACGTGACAGATTTGACGTCACAGCTCACTTGCCGTGCAAAAAATAAAATGCATTATTGAGCTCCCCCCCCCCTAAAAAAATACAAAAGTGTATTTGTATAATGTTTGCATGGTGTACAGCCTGGAAAGTACCCACATGGCAAATTTCCAGTTTGTTGCATGTGGAGAAGTACAGACAACACACACATTCACAACTTTGCCTTTTGTATATATGGGGATTACCACAGGTTATACCCACGGGCACTTCGTGCTCAACAGAGCATTAAGAATAAAGGCTTTCACAACACTTGGAAAATAAACTGCATTTGCAATTTTTTGCAAAAAAATAGAACACATTTTTCCACGTGTAAAAAAATTCAATCGTTATTGACACGTGTGCAAATTTCATGTATTTGCTTGAGCAAGACCGATTACATTATTGACGAAATCTTAAAGTGCTCATGCTAAACCGGCTTCCAAACGTCTCAAGCTCACACCCTACCCCCCGCTATGCATGTGGAATAATGTAAAAAATGTGTCCCGTTATGATGAAAAACAAAACAACAGTCTTACCAAACACTGCCCATTATTACACGGCGGGAAGGGAAATCGTTCAAGTAACAAACCGTGATAGTTTTAACGCCTCAATATGTCACGATATAGTCTAAATACAGCAAGTCTCAAGTCTTTCACGGTAACTACGGACGGAACGGGCAGCACGCAGCCACGTGGGAGTGGTCACGTGACGCAGCCGCCGACTCCCAGGACTCTACACGCCCCGGAAGTGCTGCTGAGCGCCGGAAGCTGGAGGTGACGCGTCATCCGTGAGCCAGAGACTCCTGATTGGATGAGGTGTGGGCGTGGCCGACACCCGAGGGGGAGGCGACGGCCAGGGGATAAAGGGGGGGGGGGAGGGAAAGACCCACACAGACCCATAGAGACCCACAGAGACCCATACTCACAGAGACCCATACTCATAGAGACCCACACAGACCCATAGAGACTCATAGAGACCCACAGAGACCCACACAGACTCATAGAGACCCATACTCACAGAGACACACAGAGACTCATAGAGACCCACAGAGACCCATACTCACAGAGACCCATACTCATAGAGACCCACACAGACCCATAGAGACTCATAGAGACCCACACAGACTCACAGACTCATAGAGACCCATACTCATAGAGACCCACAGAGACTCATAGAGACCCACATAGACTCACAGAGACCCACAGACACCCACACTCACATAGACCCACAGACCCATACTCATAGAGACCCACACAGACCCACAGAGACCCATACCCACAGAGACCCACAGAGACCCATAGAGACCCACACAGATACCCACAGAGACCCACACTAACAGAGACCTAAGTAAAACTAAACTAAGTGTATTGCCACCAGGGTGTAAGGGGGCCCCCCACTGAGTTGCTGTGCCAATCTTGGTCCACGCGAGCGGCCTGCCCTGCACCAAGTGAAAGCAGCTCCGTCAGGTCGCTCGTCACGTGGCAACGGTGTTAGAGCGGCCAGGAGAATAATCCTCGCACTCTTAAGACGCACCGCTCGGATCGCTAGGGATGGGTTAGCGCGTCTCCCACGTGCGTGTGAATATTCACAGAGGGTGAACGTGGATGTAAGATAATTTTGTCGTGACGGTGCTCGCAGTTGCTGCGAGCTGCTAAGAGACACTTGCCCCTACAGTCTGTTAGAGGCCACACGGGGGGCCTTCACTGGAGGGGTTTGCTTTGGCGCACCAACGCTCCCCACACACACGCACACACGGTGAACTCGTAAAGTGATGACAGGAAACGATGAGGTAAAATGTGCAAAAGTTTAATATATTAAACGGCAATAAACGCATTCAAGAGTGCGAGTGAGGTAAAAAAATAGAATTTCTACATTGAGGTAAACATTTTTTTTATATTCTGAGGTAAAAGCAAATCTTTTTTACATTGAGGTAAAAAAATAACATTCTGAGGTTAATTTTTTTTATAAACATTCTGAGGTAGACAAAAAAATATTTTGAACATTACGAGGAACATTTTTTTTACATTCTGAGGTAAAAACATGAACATTAAATTGTCCTTAAGGAGACATAAATTAACAAACGCTCTCTGTGTATCTATCTGTCTCTCTCTGTCTCTCTGTATATCTGTGTCTGTGTGTGTCTGTGTGTATCTGTGTCTGTGTATCTGTCTCTCTGTGTCTCTTTGTGTGTATCTCATCTCAGTCAGTCGACCCGTGGCACCTGGGTCTGCCCCGTGACCTCCTGCCAGCGGTCGTTCGACACTTCACGTGGCCTCAAGGTGCACATGTCCTGGCACAAGCGTCGTGGTGACGCGATTCGCCACTTAGTGGCGAATGGCAGTTGTTGTTATTGTTGTGCATGTCTGTGTGTGTGCGTGTCTGTGTGTGTATGTCTGTGTATTTTGTACCATCGGACACTCCACCCCCACAACTCCCAATCGGTGATGGGGCAGTTGTGGAGAGAGTGGAGAGTTTCCCATACCTGGGCAGTGTGCTTATGACTGGCTCCAGTTTAACAGCAGAGGTCTCCCTCCGAATCAGTCGAGCGGCAATATCTTTGCATCGGTTGCGTAACGCTGTGTGGAAGCTACCTGGTCTGTCGCTCCGCACTAAGCTTCAGGTCCTCTCGGCCACGGTCATTCCCTCCCTTCTCTACGCTTGCGAAACGTGGACCCCCCTAATGGAACATCTTCGCCGGTGAGAAACATTTAAGCTGGCCTGCCTACGATCCATCCTGGGTTTAACCAGACTGGATTGTGTGAGGAGCTCACAAATCCTTGAAAGATCTGGGCAAGGTCCCATCGGTGAGCTCCTCCAGCGGGCAAGGCTGCAATGGCTGGGTCATGTAGCCCGCATGCCCTGCCACCGCATGCCGAAACAGCTTTTGTTCGGCCGGATTGAGGGGGCTAAGCGGGTGCGGCACGGGTTAGAGAAGAAATGGAGTGATGTGGTACAGGAGGACGTGGAGCTGAGTGGACTTGCCGATGACTGGTACCAGCGGTGTCAAGATCGGCCTCTGTGGAGGAGGCTCGTGAAGGATGCTACTGGGCAGTTGGAGGTAGTCGCACTCCAACAACAACGGAGGGCGGAGGAGCGACGCTCAGAACGAGCGGAGCGCCGGGTGGCTAAAGCACAGCAGGTTGGCACAGTAGGAGGCACAGGTGGTGCATCAGCCAGTCATCTCAGTCAGTCGACCCGTGGCACCTGGGTCTGCCCTGTGACCTACCAGCGGACGTTCTGCACTTCACGTTGCCTCAGGGTACACATAGCCTGGCACAAGCGTCGTGGTGACGTCACCGCCACTTAGTGGCGAATGGCGGTTGTTGTTGTTGTGTCTGTGTGTGTGTCTGTGTGTGTCTGTTGTGTGTCGTGTCAGGACAGGAACGTGTGCACCACAGAGTGGATCTCCCTGCGGCAGAGTGGGCAGGCCATGCCACGCCGCTGCAGCTCCAAGGCGCAGCGGCGGCACGTGGCAAGGTGACCGCTGTCGCCGTGAACTAACGTGCAGCTACGCGGCTCACTCCGGCACACCACGCACTCACCCACGATAACACCACCAGCACCACCCACACCACCAGCACCACCCACACCACCAACCACACCAACAACACCAACACTACCACCCACACCAACACCACCACCCACACCACCACCATCACCCACACCAACACCACCACCCACACCACCGCCACCACCACTGCCACCACCACCCACACCAACACCACCACCCACACCAACACCACCAACCACACCAACACCACCACCACCACCCACACCACCACCATCACAACCACCACCCACACCACCGCCACCACCACCCACACCACTACCACCACCACAACCACCCACACCACCACCCACACCACCACCACCCACACCAACAGCACCGCCACCGGTTGGAGCGCAAGATGGAGAGGAAGTGGTGGAGGTGGTGGTGACGTTGGCACCGGCTGAAGGGGAAGAAAAAGAAGAGAGTGAGTGAGTGAATGTGTGAGTGTGTGAGTGTGTGACTGTATATGGGTAGCGGTAGTGTAGTAGTAGTTAGTGCTACGTCGCGCTATGAACCCGGGGAGGAAGTGAGAAGGAGGGAGGGAGTGAGGAGGAGGGAGGGGAACTTCACCTCGCCTGCTGTCGGCCATCACTATGGAGAATGACTTCACAAACAGCGCTGCCACCGAGTGTCTGGAAGAGAGAGACAGGGAGATCCAGGCTGCGTTTGGATGCAGGCTCTATCTCCCGCCCCTCTCTCTCTCTCCACCCCTCTCTCTCTTGTGCTTGTTTATTTTTATTTCACTTTCTTTATTATAATTTTTCTATCTACGTGACTTTAGTGAAAGAACCAAAGAATATTCACCCACTCAATCACTCGCCCACTCACTAAACAGCTCACCCATCCACTCAATAATTCACGCCCCCACTCGCCTTCCCACTCACTCACTAAATAACTCATCCGCTCACCCACACTCACTCACCCACCCACTCTCTCTCCACCCTCTTTGTATCTCCCTCACCTGGGATCTCTGAGTGAGAATCCCTCCACACCAAACACCTCCCCCAGAGGGTCCCCGCCACACCTCACCAGGTACGGCCTCTCTACATCGTAAAGTTGTCTTCGCTTGATGTATTGTCCCACGTAGTGGTGCGCCTACGTGGGACGCACACACACACACACACATGCACACACGCATGCATGCACACACACGAGTGGGTGACTGAGTGGGTGAGTAGGTGGGTGGGTGAGTGAGTGGGTGAGTGAGTGGATGAGTTAGTGAGTGGGTGGTTGAGTGATTGAGTGGGTGAGTGGGTGGGTAGGTGAGTGGGTGGTTGAGTGATTGAGTGGGTGAGTGGGTGGGTAGGTGAGTGAGTAGGTGAGTGAGTGGGTGTGTGGATCAGTGAGAGAATCAGTGAGTGGGTGGGTGGATCACTGATTTAGTGGCATGGGCGGAAGAGATGGACTAGTCAGTGAGTGGATGGGTTAGAGGGTGAGTGGATGGGTTAGAGGGTGAGTCGAGTGAGTGGTTGGGTGAGTGAGTGGATGAGTGAGTGGTTGGATGAGTGAGTGTTAGTGTGTGGGTAAATGGAGTGGGTGAGTGGTTGGGTGAGTGGGTGGCTGAGTGAGTAGGTCAGTGAATGAGTGGGTGGACGAGTGGTTGGGTGAGTGGGTGGGTGAGTGTAACGTCTGTACTATGTTGAACTTCTTTCGCAACGCACGTAGCCATGTGTGATAATCCTGCAAATCCAAATTATACAGCAGGTGTCAGGTTCGCGATGGAATCCACGACCTCCTGTACACCAGGCGAGGTAGTCAACATCTCCTAGCCACCCTGATAATGATGATGGTGGGTCCCACGACCTCCTGTACACCAGGCGTGGTAGTCAACATCTCCTAGCCACGCAGATGATGATGGTGTTGGTGGTCGTGATGGGACCCACCTGCTCCCACGTGAATGTGTCGCCCTCGACACCGACCGACTGCAGCAGACGAAGCATCGCAGGCACCGGCTTCAGCTGCATCCCAGCGGACAGAGGCATCACGGAGCCACATGTCATCACTCACACAGACACAAAGGTCCCCCGTGTAGCCACGGCAGGCTATAGGGGCAAGTGCTGTTAGCGAAGAGAAGCACCTATTAAGGCTGCCGGCACTGTGGCACATGAGGGGGTGGGTGGCCAGCACCACGCCAAACCGCCTTTGTCTCCCCAGTGGCTTTGTTTACTACGACACACTGCTACACCAGCTACTCTTTTGAGTCAACCTAGGGGAGGCCCAGGACCGATTGTAGTGTATAGTAGTGTATATTACATTGTAGTGTATAGTAGTGCATAGTGTATAGTAGCGTATAGTACTGTAGTTTATAGTAGTGTAGGGTATAGTGTAGTGTATAGTAGTGTAGTGTATAGTAATGTAGTGCATAGTAGTGTAGTGTATAGTAATTGTAGTGTATAGTTGTGTATAGTGTACAGTGTATAGTTGTGTAGTGTATAGTAATGTAGTGTATAGTTGTGTATAGTGTACAGTGTATAGTTGTGTAGTGTATAGTAATGTAGTGTATAGTTGTGTATAGTATAGTGTACAGTGTATAGTATAGCGTACAGTGTATAGTATAGTGTACCGTGTATAGTATAGTGTACAGTGTATAGTGTGCAGTGTATAGTGTACAGTGTATAGTATAGCGTACAGTGTATAGTATGGCGTACAGTGTATAGTAGTGTACAGTGTATAGTAGTACACAGAGCACCGGTGAGCCCCCCTAAAAGCGACTCACCAGAATGTTCCTGTGAGCTCCAGCAGCGGCCAGAGACAACCTGGAGTCACCGGCACTCATCACGGCAGCGGCCAGAGACAACCTGGAGTCACCGGCACTAATTACGGCAGCTGTGGAGACAGCAGGAAGACAGCGACACTCGTCACGGCAGCTGTGAGACAGCAGGAAGACAGCGACACTCGTCATGGCAGCTGTGAGACAGCAGGAAGACAGCGACACTCGTCACGGCAGCTGTGAGACAGCAGGAAGACAGCGACACTCGTCACGGCAGCTGTAGAGACAGCAGGAAGACAGCGACACTCGTCACGGCAGCTGTGGAGACAGCAGGAAGACAGCGACACTCGTCACGGCAGCTGTGAGACAGCAGGAAGACAGCAACACTCGTCACGGCAGCTGTAGAGACAGCAGGAAGACAGCGACACTCGTCACGGCAGCTGTGGAGACAGCAGGAAGACAGCGACACTCGTCACGGCAGCTGTGGAGACAGCAGGAAGACAGCGACACTCGTCACGGTAGCTGTGGAGACAGCAGGAAGACAGCGACACTCGTCACGGTAGCTGTGAGACAGCAGGAAGACAGCCACACTCGTCACGGCAGCTGTGGAGACAGCAGGAAGACAGCGACACTCATCACGGCAGCTGTGGAGACAGCAGGAAGACAGCGACACTCGTCACGGCAGCTGTGAGACAGCAGGAAGACAGCGACACTCGTCACGGCAGCTGTGGAGACAGCAGGAAGACAGCGACACTCGTCACAGCAGCTGTGGAGACAGCAGGAAGACAGCGACACTCATCACGGCAGCTGTGGAGACAGCGACGTGGTGGGGGGGGGGGGGTGAGTAATGCTCAGCCGCCGGGCACGGCTGACGACCACCTCGTGGGGACCGCCTGTGTCGTGAGTCTATGGGTCTCTGTGTGAGTCTGTGGGTCTCTGTGTGAGTCTGTGGGTCTCTGTGTGAGTCTGTGGGTCTCTGTGTGAGTCTGTGGGTCTCTGTGTGAGTCTGTGGGCTTATGGGTATCTGTGTGAGTCTTTGGGCCTCTGTCAGAGTAAATTGGTATCTGTGTGAGTCTATGGGTATCTGTGTGAGTCTGTGGGCCTCTATCAGAGTAAATTGGTATCTGTGTGAGTCTGTGGGTCTCTGTCAGAGTAAATTTGTCTCTGTGTGAGTCTATGGGGCTCTGTGTGAGTCTGTGGGTCTCTGTCAGAGTAAACTGGTCTCTGTGTGGGTCTATGGGTCTCTGTGTGAATCTGTGGGCCTCTGTCAGAGTAAATTGGTATTTGTGTGAGTCTATGGGTCTCTGTGTGAGTCTGTGGGCCTCTGTCAGAGTAAATTGGTATCTGTGTGAGTCTATCAGTCTATGGGTCTCTGTGTGAGTCTGTGGGTCTCTGTCAGAGTAAATTTGTCTCTGTGTGAGTCTATGGGTCTCTGTGTGAGTCTGTGGGTCTCTGTCAGAGTAAATTGGTCTGTAGTGATAGCAAGTACCGCCACAGTCAGTATGCACTGTTGTAGTGATAGCAGTTGCCACCACAGTAAGTATGCACTGCTGTAGTGAGAGCAGGATCCACCACAGTCGGTATGCACTGCTGTAGTAATAGTAAATAATGCTATCGAGTTGGTACATACCGCTATATAGAGTTAGTAGATACTAAAACAGTCAGACTATACCACTACAGTCAGCAAATACTGCTACAGTCAGCAGATACAACTACGGTCAGTAGCTACTAGAGTCAGTAGGCACTACTATAGAGTGAGTAGATACTGATATAGAGTTAGTAGTTACTACTATAGTCAGTGAATACTCCTATAGAGTCAGCAGATACTACTATACAGTTAGTCGTTACTACTATAGAGTCGGTAGACACTACTGTAGGGCCAGTAAATACTACTACGGTCAGTAGTTACTACAGTCAGTAAATACTACTAAACAGTCAGTAGCTACTACTGGCTCAGTAGATACTACTGTACAGTCAGTAGATACAACTACAGGGCCAAGAGATACTACTTATTCTGTTGTATGTAGGCTGTGTAGGTATATACAGGACTAGCTGTACTACCCAGGCTTGAATTCACCACACCCGGCCGCCTTTGTCTCCCCAGTGGCGATGTTCACACCACAACAGTTACTCGTTAGAGGCTGAGTCGACCTAGGGGAGGCCCAGGACCGGTTCAAATAATCGTCACCGGTGGTGGCCGTGAGCGGGAATCGAACTCGGGTCGCCGGGTTCGTAGCGCGGCGTAGCGCTAACCACTACCCTACAATGCATTAGGCTTCCACACACAGACACAAACACACAGACACACACACAGACACACACAGACACAAAAAGATCCCCCATATAGCCTTAACAGACTGTAGGAGCAAGTGCTGTTAGCGAGCACCTATGAAGGCCGGGACGGTACACGAGGGGGTGGGTGGCCAGCACCACGCTCGACCGCCTTTGTCTCCCTAGTGGCAATGTTTACACACCGCACCAGGTACTCATTTGAGGCTGAGTCGACCTAGGGGAGGCCCGGGACCGGTTCAGATAATCGTCACTGGTGTTGGCCGTGAGCAGGAATCGAACCTGGGTCGCCAGGTTCATAGCGCAGCGCGCTAACCGCTACACTATCGCTCCCCACAACACACAGACACACACACACAGACAACGCTAACCGCTACACTACAATGCGTGACGCTTCCACATGCACGGGTCACGTGACAGATTTGACGTCACAGCTCACTTGCCGTGCATAAAATCTAGGCATTATTGAGCTCCCCTCCCCACCCCTAAAAAAAACACAAAAGTGTATTTGTATAATGTTTGCACGGTGTACAGTCTGGGAAATACCCACATGGCAAATTTCCAGTTTGTTGCATGTCGGGAAGTACGCTAAACATTTTGAACAGACAACACACACAATCACAACCTTGCATATTTTTATATATATGGAGATAAACAGTAAGAGCCAATTTGTTAATCCATTGCCGGACGAGGGTCTCCCCACGCCGCCCCGGGTCATGATTTCACCATACTTCACCACGCTCGTCCGTGTGGCGGCTTGGTGGAGGAGGGTAGCGTAGACGTGGGAGCGTAGTGACATTGTACTCTACAATGGATGTTGCCCCCACCGCTCCTATGCCACTCACCAACGTTGCACAGTCCCGCAGCCGCCTAAAACAACAACAACAAAGTCCCATCACAAGGGAGAAACACACAAATATAGATTCACTTCGAGTACACTCACCACCACGTAGCTGTCAACCTCTATCAGTGCCCCTACCTTATTACAGATCAATTCAGACCATATCGGCCACCACGTGTCTTTATGAATATCAACGTTCGTCCTGCGAAGTCCCATCACAATGTAGAAACACAAATAGACAATACTGTTACCAAAGCATGTTTTTTTGCCCGTATTGAAACGGCTGTACCCCGTATGGGCGTGAAAACTCAATGTCTCTGTACAAGAATACGGGGTAAACCGTACGGGTTATGACAGCTGTGATGCATCAAGAGATAACTTGACCCGTGGTTGTGTTACCTCGTTTAACCAAAGGCTTCAAACTCGCGTGGAACAGCCCGAAACCCAAAGCATGAGGACAAACACAAAGACGGGTATATCACGAGAGAAAAAACCCCCTACATATTTACCAATAACACTGCCCTTAAAAGTAAATTCTGTGGTGCATAATCGGGCAATGGGCCTTTTTCATAACGCCTCTGTTACTGACGATTGTATTTCAGCCTTTCTTCTTACGACTGCTGCCTGTGTATCTTACTGTGAAAACAGTTCCACAAAGCATGTATAAATGTTTATTTTCTTTGTGACAGACTAGGCCCGAGACGCCAGGGAGGGCCTGAATGGCCTGGATTGCCTACCGAGAAGGAGACGCCTTCCCCGGCGGGGAGCAACCACAGCCTGCGGTGTCACCGCCGCAACGGGGGTCACACAACACCGGATTTTTTTTTTCGTCAAAATTTTAAAACCAAAACACCCACTTACCAGTTCGCGTGAGTTCAATCCTGCTCAGAGTTTTAAGGGGCGAGAGGAATTGTTCGTGCAAGTTTAGAGTTTAGGGTGGGGGTGGGGAGTCGTTATGTTCCGAACAGTTTAGAAGCGTCCTGGGAGCCGGGCTTGAGGCGTCAGCCATTGGCACTTGGGAGCTACCACTCCCAGCCAAGGGTTGACGCTCAAACTATCAATCTTATACTTGCACTTCCATCACATAATTTGAATCGTATTTACTCGAACAATATATGCTGAATGATCTACTATGATGGTCACGGTCGCTCCGTCATTGTATTGCTGTTGAAGATGTATATATTTATATATTTTAAAAAATATTACCGCGTCTGCGACCCCCCCCCCTATTTAAAGCGGTAAGTTGGTTCGTTCCAAATGATGACGTTCACACAACGCGATCAAAGTTGGGAACGCTCTTGCAGAATTGTACAACTCCGAAAGTTATTGCGATATGGCGACACTATGATATTACCTAATCATATCCACCATAAGCATATCGTACATTTTTTTCCACACGGCACGTGCACACACTCAAAGCACTTGCAATTCAAATTTCGATTTAAAGCTTTCGTGACTGCAGGGATTCATCTTCTTGGTTATTTCGGTAAAGTCACCACCACGTAGAATGGAAACAATAAAATAATAAAAATAGATATTTTGATCCCCTGCTGATTTTGTACGTTTGCCCACTGACAAAGAAATGATCAGTCTATAATTTTAATGGTAGATTTATTTGAACAGTGAGAGACAGAATAACAACAAAAATCCAGAGAAACGCATGTCAAAAATGTTATAAATTGATTTGCATTTTAATGAGTGAAATGAGTATTTGACCCATCAGAAAGATTTCTGGCTCCCAGGTGTCTATGTGTACACTGTGTGTGTGTACACTGTTTGTGTACACTGTGTGTATACACTGTGTGTGTGTACACTGTGTGTATACACTGTGTGTGTGTCACTGTGTGTACACTGTGTGTGTACACTGTGTGTACACTGTGTGTGTACCCTATGTGTGTACGCTGTGTGTGTGTACACTATGTGTATACACTGTGTGTGTACACTGCGTATGTGTACACTGTGTGTATAAATTGTGTGTGTACACTGTGTGTGTACAGTGTGTGTACACTATGTGTATACACTGTGTGTGTGTACACCGTGTGTACGCTGTGTGTGTGTACACTATGTGTATACACTGTGTGTGTGTGTACACTGCGTATGTGTACACTGTGTGTGTACAGTGTGTGTACACTGTGTGTGTGTACACTGCGTATGTGTACACTGTGTGTGTGTACACTGTGTGTGTGTACATTGTGTGTGTACATTGTGTGTGTACACTGTGTGTGTGTACACTGTGTGTGTGTACACTGTATACACTGTGTGTGTACACTGTGTATACCCTGTGTGTCACTGTGTGTACACTGTGTGTGTGTATATATACAGTGTGTACCCTGTGTACACTGGGTGTATACACTGTATGTACACCGTGTGTACACTGTGTGTATACTGTGTATACCCTGTGTGTGTGTACACTGTGTGTGTACACTGTGTGTGTACACTGTGTGTGTGTGTACACTGTGTGTACACTGTGTGTGTACCCTATGTGTGTACGCTGTGTGTGTGTACACTATGTGTATACACTGTGTGTGTGTACACTGCGTATGTGTACACTGTGTGTATAAATTGTGTGTGTACACTGTGTGTGTGTACACTGTGTGTGCACACTGTGTGTGTACATTGTGTACATTGTGTATACACTGTGTGTGTACACTATGTGTATACACTGTGTGTGTACACCGTGTGTACGCTGTGTGTGTGTACACTATGTGTATACACTGTGTGTGTGTACACTGCATATGTGTACACTGTGTGTGTACAGTGTGTGCACACTGTGTGTGTACACTGCGTATGTGTACACTGTGTGTGTGTACACTGTGTGTGTGTACATTGTGTGTGTACATTGTGTGTGTGTACACTGTGTGTGTGTACACTGTATACACTGTGTGTGTACACTGTGTATACCTTGTGTGTCACTGTGTGTACACTGTGTGTGTATATATACAGTGTGTACCCTGTGTACACTGGGTGTATACACTGTATGTACACCGTGTGTACACTGTGTGTGTATACTGTGTATACCCTGTGTGTGTGTACACTGTGTGTACACTGTGTATACACTGTGTGTACACTGTGTGTATACACTGTGCTTGGCACAAGCGTCGTGGTGACGTCACCGCCACTTAGTAGCAAATGGCGGTTGTTGTTGTGTCACTGTGTGTGTGTCACTGTGTGTGTACACTGTCACTGTGTGTGTGCGTCACTGTGTCACTGTGTGTACACTGTATGTACACACACAGTGTACACACACAGTGTACACACACACAGTGTGCACACTGTGTGTGCACACTGTGTGTGTGTGCACTGTGTGTATACTGTGTGTGTGTACACTGTGTGTGTGTACACTGTGTGTGTACACTGTATGTGTACACTGTTTGTGTCCGCATTGAACCGAACCCCCGGCAAGGCCATCTACTTAATGACGAGAGAAAATTCACACGAAATGTACTTTTCAATGAAGTCTTCCAGATGTAAATTGATACAAGCTTTTAATGAGGAAATAAAATAATCTAATTCAAAGCACAACACAATTCAAAGATGTTTCATTTTAAAACTTCAAAACGGAGCACGGGGTACTTGCGTGAATGCGTCCTTCGTGTGCAAATATTGTGACTTTCCTGGCCTGAAGGCCGTCAATGTGTTGGACCATTAAATGGTGCACAGCGTCTCAACAACAGCAGTGGGGTTTGCTTCAACCGATGGTTATGAACATCCAGACGTGAATCAGCAAGGAGCATTTCTAGTCCTAGTTAGACAAAATCTACGTCAACACGTAAGACAAAACTACAATTCGTGTTGTAGAGAATGTACCTCCTCCTATACGTGTACATTTCAAGTGGTATGCCTTGTAACTGATGAATGATCCGAGCGTGCTCCCTATTTCAAAGACAATGAGTTGCTAGAGAGGCAGACGCTTCGTGAAACACAAAAGTACCCTTTGACCTGTATCACAAGAACAACGGGTCTCACCTGAGTTCTCTGTACAGGTTACTTCCAAAACACACACGCACTTTGTCCTAACATCACTTCTTCTTTCGTTCTTTCGGTAAAGTCACGTATAGCATTGTGATATATAACGACTTATTGTTGGTAGCTTAGCTGATTGGAGAATATAGAGTTTATTGATAACATTAAGGTAATTTATATTTTAGGGTTTTTTTATTGGTTCACTATATAGTACTGTGAATATATAGTACTGTGAATAGCTCAGATGTGTAGGCCTTGACTTCAACATAGTCATTTCTGTGACCAGTCACTAGCTAATCACTCAGTTATTTCAATGCTAAATTCGCCTAGTTATTTCAATGCTAAATTATCCTGTTTGATTTGTACTAAGTGCCTCGGTGAATGTGTATGCTCTGACTTTAACGTAGCTATTTCTGTGACCAGTTACAAGCTATTCACTCAGCTATTTCAATGCTAAATTCTATGCTAATTCCTTTGTCAAGGGGTGCCTCTGCGGATGTGTATGCTTTAACTTAGCTATTTCAATGCTAAATTCTATGCTAATTCCTTTATCAAGGGGTGCCTCTGCGGATGTGTATGCTTTAACTTTTAACATAGCTATTTCTGTGACCAGTCACAAGCTAATCATTCAGCCATTTCAATGCTAAATTATATGCTAATTCCTTTGTCAAGGCGCTTTGTTTCCTCTCACACAGCTTAAAGGTCGTGATCTGAACGTGGCTCTTTCACTCCAGCGCTGTCCTACCAGACAGTCTCGTCCCTTCACCTGATGAAGGCCGCTTGTGTTGTGGCCGAAACGTCGTGAGAATATTATTATTGTGTTATTTTATTTTATCAATTTATTATTTTATTCTCATTCTACGTGACTTTACCGAAAGAACCAAAGAAGATGCAATATTAGATTTACGGTGACAAAAAAAGACGCACACACATCGCCTATGCTTTGAAAACTGAGAAGTTATACTTTTTTCAGTATAAGCAGCAGTCATATTAAGGCTTGCCATCATATTTATTGACAGCGACCAAGTCAACACTGGTGTCAGGGCAATGGTCTGATGAGCCTGAATGCTTTTGGCCGGGAGCTCACTGAGCAGCTCCTCTGTTGACTGAATAAATAGCCTTGGCGTGTGGTGACTCAAAAATAAAATTGGCATATTTCACCAAATCTGGCTGTCACCTGATTAAGCTGGTTGTGATTTCTGGTGAAACTTCAAGATTATAAATGTTGTGGCTTGGCTCTCCAACACACAACCGGTGTGCTGTACTAGTACACTACACTATACACTACACTATACACTGCACTACTATACACTACACTATACAATACACTATACATTACTATACACTACACTATATACTACACTATACACTACACTATACACTACACTATACACTACACTATACACTACACTATACACTGCACTATACACTACACTATACACTGCACTATACACTACACTATGCACTGCACTATACACTACACTATACACTACACTATACAATACACTATACATTACTATACACTACACTATACACTACATTATACACTATACATTACTATACACTACACTATACACTACACTATACACTACACTATACACTGCACTATACACTACACTATACACTACATTATACACTATACATTACTATACACTACACTATATACTACACTATACACTACACTATACACTACACTATACACTACACTATACACTGCACTATACACTACACTATACACTGCACTATACACTACACTATACACTACATTATACACTATACATTACTATACACTACACTATACACTACACTATACACTACACTACTATACACTACACTATACACTACACTATACACTACACTACTATACACTACACTATACACTACACTATACACTACACTATACACTACACTATACACTACACTACTATACACTACACTATACACTACACTATACACTACACTATACACTACACTATACACTACTATACACTACACTATACACTACTATACACTACACTATACACTACACTACTATACACTACACTATACACTACACTATACACTACTATACACTTCACTATACACTACTATACACTACACTATATACTACACTACTATACACTACACTATACACTACTATACACTACACTATACACTACACTATACACTACACTACTATACACTACACTATACACTACACTATACACTACACTATACACTACACTATATACTACTATACACTACACTATACACTACTATACACTACACTATACACTACACTACTATACACTACACTATACACTACACTATACACTACTCTATACACTACTATACACTACACTATACACTACTATACACTATGCTATACACTACACTATACACTACAATATACTCTACACTACACTACTATACACTATGCTATACACTACACTATACACTACACTATACACTACACTATACACTACTAAACACTACACTATACACTACTATACACTACTATACACTATACACTACACTATACACTACACTATACACTACGCACTAGTGCTGTACTATACACGAATTGGCCACGTTCTGTTTACGTGACCACCCTTACTGGTTGGCTGTGTCGGGTGGTGGTGGGTTTAGCGACACATTTCTATATTTACGTGATCTAACCCCCCAAAAACACCTCTGTTGTGGATGATATTGGTCGTGAAAGCCTCCTAAGCGTTAATTCAACTACATTCTTATTATCACAAAGTCACACAGATAGAAAAAAAATAAAGTGAAGAAAAAAAACATTAACAGTTTCCATCTACGTGACTTTACCGAAAGAAACCAAATAATTTTTTTGATTTAAAGCTTTCGTGACTGCAGTAATTCATATTCATAGTTCTTTCGGTAAAGTCACGTTGAAGGGAAACAATAAAATAATAAAATATATATAAAACAATAATAAAAAATTCTCACGACGTTTCGACCATAACTCAAACGGTCGTCTTCAGGTGTGTTGGTTTGCATAAATTTATTTTTATACGGTGGATTTATTTATTTATAAAAACGTTAGCGCCACGCGCAGCGATTTGGCAGTTTGCCCAGGACTAGTCCATCTATTTTTTGAAAAGAGGAGGGGGGAGACGAATTTTTTTAATAATGTATGCTGTCTGAAAGCCACTGTAAGCGTGAACAATCAATTAAGAACTGAAATGGTGAGACAATTTCAACCGAGAAGATGGATTCTATCTTAGCAATCATTGGAAAGATTTGATAAACCATTTCAGTTCTTAATTGATTGTTCACGCTTACAGTGGCTTTCAGACAGCATACATTATAAAAAAGAATTCGTCTCCCCCCTCCTCTTTTCAGAATATAGATGGACTAGTCCAGGGCAAACTGCCAAATCGCTGCGCTTGACGCTAACGTTTTTATAAATAAATAAATGCGCCGTTTAAAAATAAATTTATGCAAACCAACACACCTGAAGACGACCGTTTGTGTTACGGTCGAAACGTCGTGAGAATTTATTTTATTGTTTTATATATATTTTATTATTTTGTTGTTTCCCTTCAACGTGGTGACTCTACCGAAAGAACTAAGAATATATAAACCAAAGAATGTGAATGTTTCCTGCGGTCACACAAAAGCTTCGAGTCAAAGGTTTACATTCTGTGTATATCATTGCAACGGGCTGTTCTGTTCTTGCAGGTCAATTTTTGCCCGGCTGCGTTGAGGGCTCCGACAACATCGCCCAGAATGCAGCTGGAGCGCCGCTCTGGCTCAGAGCGACCTCGGCAACGCGGCTCGTGGCTGTTGGGGAAGCCGCCGCCGCTGCCGCCGGGGGACTTGGCCGGTGCGAGGGGCGAGGGAATTCACGCGCGGTACTCAGGCCGTCCACGAGGCGGCAGCCACGTAGCCCTGCTGTCGGGATTCCCCTCGTTCGGTTTTGAGTTCCATTCATTTGGTGGGTAGCAGCCGCCCTGTGAGACATTCGGCTCTTGAATCGGGTGCAACCGCAGCAAACACAAAAAAACAAAAACACGAACGAGAACAGGTCCCTGCAGGGTGGGCTGGTAGGAACATTGGAATTTTGTCAAGTCTCTGCGCTGTCTATTGCTGATTTTACACCCCAACAGCACGAGATTTCACTTCGTTAAAGTATTGAAAGGGGACGGACGGACACATTAATCTATTGCAGGCTGGCATACTCAGTTTACAATCTTCCTTCCTACCAGTATAAAGGATGTCAGTGACAAGAGAGTGACTCTCAATGACGTCACTCACGTAGTTAAACAAAGGATGACAGTGACAAAAGAGTGACTCTTAATGACGTCACTCACGTGGTTAAACAAAGGATGTCAGTGACAAGAGAGTGACTCTCAATGACGTCACTCACGTGGTTAAACAAAGGATGTCAGTGACAAGAGAGTGACTCTCAATGACGTCACTCACGTGGTTACACAAAGGATGACAGTGACAAGAGAGTGACTCTCAATGACGTCACTCACGTGGTTAAACAAAGGATGTCAGTGACAAGGAGAGTGACTCTCAATGACGTCACTCACACGGTTAAATAAAGGATGTCAGTGACAAAAGAGTGACTCTCATTGACGTCACTCACGTGGTTAAACAAAGGATGACAGTGACAAGAGAGTGACTCTCAATGACGTCACTCACGTGGTTAAACAAAGGATGACAGTCACACGAGATTTCACTTCGTTAAAGTATTGAAAGGGGACGGACGGACACATTAATCTATTGCAGGCTGGTACACTCAGTTTACAACTTCGTTGCTACCAGTATAACATCTTAAAGTGACTATGTGACTGTGCAAACAGAAAATCCGGGACATCTTCCGGAAGATTCTTCCGGCCGTCTCACGCGTGGCGCGGGACCTCTTCCGGAAGACTCTTCCGGCCGTTTCAAACGTGGCGCGGGACATCTTCCGGAAGACTCTTCCGGCCGTCTCAAACGTGGCGCGGAAAAATCTTCCGGAAGATTCTTCCGGCCGTCTCACGCGTGGCGCGGGACCTCTTCCGGAAGACTCTTCCGGCCGTCTCAAACGTGGCGCGGGACATCTTCCGGAAGACTCTTCCGGCCGTCTCAAACGTGGCGCGGAAAAATCTTCCGGAAGATTCTTCCGGCCGTCTCACGCGTGGCGCGGGACATCTTCCGGAAGACTCTTCCGGCCGTCTCACGCGTGGCGCGGGACATCTTCCGGAAGACTCTTCCGGCCGTCTCACGCGTGGCGCGGAACATCTTCCGGAAGACTCTTCCGGCCAGTCTCAAGCGTGGCGCGGGACATCTTCCGGAAGACTCTTCCGTCGGTCTCAAGCGTGGCGCGGGACCTCTTCCGGAAGACTCTTCCGGCCGTCTCAAACGTGGCGCGGGACATCTTCCGGAAGATTATTCCGGCCGTCTCAAGCAGTGGCGCGGGACATCTTCCGGAAGACTCTTCCGGCCGTCTCAAGCGTGGCGCGGGACCTCTTCCGGAAGACTCTTCCGGAAGACTCTTCCGCCCTGCGAATGCGTCACGTGATCACAGCCGCGCGCAGTCGCCTGTCCGTGTTAGCGGCACGGAACGTCGGACCTCCTGCACTCACTCCACACGAGGACATTGTTTAGTTTATAAACACACCACGACGGTGAGTGGGTGGGTGGGTGAGTGAGTGAGGGGGTGAGTGAGTGAGGGGGTGAGTGAGTGAGGGGATTGGTGAGGGGGTGAGTGGTGAGTGAGTGAGGGGGTGAGTGAGTGAGGGGGTGAGTGAGTGAGGGGATTGGTGAGGGGGTGAGTGGTGAGTGAGTGAGGGGGTGAGTGAGTGAGGGGGTGAGTGAGTGAGGGGGTGAGTGAGGGGGTTTGTGACGGGATTGGTGAGGGGGTGAGTGAGTGGGTGAGTGAGGGGGTGAGAGGGTGAGTGAGGGGGTGAGTGAGGGGGTGAGGGGGTGAGTGAGTGAGGGGGTGAGTGAGGGGGTTTGTGACGGGATTGGTGAGGGGGTGAGTGAGTGGGTGAGTGAGGGGGGTGAGGGGGTGAGAGGGTGAGTGAGGGGGTGAGTGAGGGGGTGGGTGAGTGGATTGGTGAGTGAGTGGGTTGGTGAGGGGATTGGTGAGGGGGTGAGTGAGGGGGTGGGTGGGTGAGGGGGTGAGTGAGGGGATTGGTGAGTGAGGGGATTGGTGAGTGAGTGGGTGAGTGGATGGGTGAGTGTGTGGGTGAGTGAGGGGGTGAGTGGATGGGTGAGTGAGTGGGGGCTAATGCCCCTCTCCCCACTCCCCATGAGGTGGGGGCCGATGCCCTCCCCCCCACCCGCCATTTGTGTGTGGGGGGGGTCAATGACGTCATCCCCCCACTCGCGCTTTAACCGCGCGGATGACGTAATGGTTTGACTGACGGCTGTTTAGAGTTAATTACTCCTACTAAGCCCTTGTGTCAACAAGCCAATGGCGCGTGGAATAGATCAATAATTAATTAATTACTCTCTGCGCCACTGGGCTCGAGGTCAAGCGTCCCTCTAATTAATTATTTATTTGCGCGTGCGCTCTGCTCTTCACACAGACACACAGACACACACACAGACACACACACAGACACACACACACAGACACAGACATACAGACACACACACAGACACACACAGACAGACACACACACACAGACACACACACAGACAGACACACACACAGACAGACACACAGACACACAGAAACACACAGAAACACACAGACACACAGACACACAGACACACACAGACACACACACAGACACACAGACAGACACACACACAGACACACAGACAGACACACAGACACACAGAAACACACAGACACACACAGACACACACACACAGACACACACACAGACACACACATAGACACACAGACACACACAGACACACAGACAGACACACAGACACACACACAGACACACAGACAGACAGACACACACACAGACAGACACACACACAGACACACAGACAGACACACAGACACACAGAAACACACAGACACACACACAGACACACAGACAGACACACACACAGACACACACACTGACACCACGTGCACCACGTGTCACAACGTCAGTCTGTGCTAAGGGCTTCATTATTGAAGCTCCGTCATTAATTGAAGCTCTGTCGTCCCGACAGGTTTGTTCCTTTCACCTGAAGAAGGCCGCTTGTATCGTGGCCGAAACGTCGTGAGAATTTTATTGTTTTATTTTATTATTTTATTATTCTCATTCTACGTGGTGGTGGTGACTTTAATACCGAAAGAACCAAAGAAGATACTCTACGGGTATCTGTGTGAGTCTATGGGTCTCTATGCGAGTCTGTGGGTCTCTGTGTGAGTCTATGGGTCGCTGTGTGAGTAGTCTATGGGTCTCTGTGTGAGTAGTCTGTGGGTCTCTGTGTGAGTAGTCTGTGGGTCTCTGTGTGAGTAGTCTGTGGGTCTCTGTGTGAGTAGTCTGTGGGACTTTGTGTGAGTAGTCTATGGGTCTCTGTGTGAGTAGTCTATGGGTCTCTGTGTGGTGAGTATATGGGTCTCTGTGTGTGAGTATATGGGTCTCTGTGTGAGTAGTCTATGGGTCTCTGTGTGAGTAGTCTATGGGTGTCTGTGTGAGTAGTCTATGGGTCTTTGTGTGAGTAGTATATGGGTCTCTGTGTGAGTAGTCTATGGGTCTCTGTGTGAGTAGTCTATGGGTCTCTGTGTGAGTAGTCTGTGGGTCTCTGTGTGAGTAGTCTATGGGTCTCTGTGTGAGTAGTCTATGGGTCTCTGTGTGAGTTTGTGGGACTTTGTGTGAGTAGTCTATGGGTCTTTGAGTCTATGGGTATCTGTGCGAGTCAATGGGTCTCTGTGTGAGTCTATTTTTCTCTGTGTGAGTCTAATTTTCTCTGTGTGAGTCTAATATTCTCTGTGCTAGTCTGTGGATCTCTGTGTGAGTAGTCTATGGGTCTCTGTGTGGTGAGTCTATGGGTCTCTGTGTGAGTAGTCTATGGGTCTCTGTGTGAGTCTGTGGGTCTCTGTGTGAGTAGTCTATGGGTCTCTGTGTGAGTTTATGGGACTTTGTGTGAGTAGTCTATGGGTCTCTGTGTGAGTCAATGGGTCTCTATGTGAGTCAGTGTGTCTCTGTGTGAGTCTAATTTTCTCTGTGCGAGTCTGTGGGTCTCTGTGTGAGTAGTCTATGGGTCTCTGTGTGAGTAGTCTGTGGGTCTCTGTGCGAGTCTGTGGGTCTCTGTGTGAGTAGTCTATGGGTCTCCGTGTGAGTAGTCTATGGGTCTCTGTGTGAGTAGTCTATGGGTGTCTGTGTGAGTAGTCTATGGGTCTCTGTGTGAGTAGTCTATGGGTCTCTGTGTGAGTTTGTGGGACTTTGTGTGAGTAGTCTATGGGTCTTTGAGTCTATGGATATCTGTGCGAGTCAATGGGTCTCTGTGTGAGTCTATTTTTCTCTGTGTGAGTCTAATTTTCTCTGTGTGAGTCTAATATTCTCTGTGCTAGTCTGTGGATCTCTGTGTGAGTAGTCTATGGGTCTCTGTGTGGTGAGTCTATGGGTCTCTGTGTGAGTAGTCTATGGGTCTCTGTGTGAGTCTGTGGGTCTCTGTGTGAGTAGTCTATGGGTCTCTGTGTGAGTTTATGGGACTTTGTGTGAGTAGTCTATGGGTCTCTGTGTGAGTCAATGGGTCTCTATGTGAGTCAGTGTGTCTCTGTGTGAGTCTAATTTTCTCTGTGCGAGTCTGTGGGTCTCTGTGTGAGTAGTCTATGGGTCTCTGTGTGAGTAGTCTGTGGGTCTCTGTGCGAGTCTGTGGGTCTCTGTGTGAGTAGTCTATGGGTCTCCGTGTGAGTAGTCTATGGGTCTCTGTGTGAGTAGTCTATGGGTGTCTGTGTGAGTAGTCTATGGGTCTCTGTGTGAGTTTGTGGGACTTTGTGTGAGTAGTCTATGGGTCTTTGAGTCTATGGGTATCTGTGCGAGTCAATGGGTCTCTGTGTGAGTCTATTTTTCTCTGTGTGAGTCTAATTTTCTCTGTGTGAGTCTAATATTCTCTGTGCTAGTCTGTGGATCTCTGTGTGAGTAGTCTATGGGTCTCTGTGTGGTGAGTCTATGGGTCTCTGTGTGAGTAGTCTATGGGTCTCTGTGTGGTGAGTCTATGGGTCTCTGTGTGAGTACTCTATGGGTCTCTGTGTGAGTCTGTGGGTCTCTGTGTCAGTCAGTGTGTCTCTGTGTGAGTCTAATTTTCTCTGTGCGAGTCTGTGGGTCTCTGTGTGAGTAGTCTATGGGTCTCTGTGTGAGTTTATGGGTATCTGTGTGAGTCATTGGGTCTCTATGCGAGTCAGTGGGTCTCTGTGTGAGTCTAATTTTCTCTGTGTGAGTCTAATTTTCTCTGTGTGAGTCTGTGGGTCTTTGTGTGAGTAGTCTATGGGTCTCTGTGTGAGTAGTCTGTGGGTCTCTGTGCGAGTCTGTGGGTCTCTGTGTGAGTAGTCTGTGGGTCTCTGTGTGAGTAGTCTGTGGGTCTCTGTGTGAGTAGTCTGTGGGACTTTGTGTGAGTAGTCTATGGGTCTCTGTGTGAGTCTGTGGGTCTCTGTGTGAGTAGTCTATGGGTCTCTGTGTGAGTTTATGGGACTTTGTGTGAGTAGTCTATGTGTCTCTGTGTGAGTCAATGGGTCTCTATGTGAGTCAGTGTGTCTCTGTGTGAGTCTAATTTTCTCTGTGCGAGTCTGTGGGTCTCTGTGTGAGTAGTCTATGGGTCTCTGTGTGAGTAGTCTGTGGGTCTCTGTGCGAGTCTGTGGGTCTCTGTGTGAGTAGTCTATGGGTCTTTGTGTGAGTAGTCTATGGGTGTCTGTGTGATGAGTCTATGGGTCTCTGTGTGAGTCTAATAGTCTCTGTGTGAGTCTGTGGATCTCTGTGTGAGTAGTCTATGGGTCTCCGTGTGAGTAGTCTATGGGTCTCTGTGTGAGTAGTCTATGGGTGTCTGTGTGAGTAGTCTATGGGTCTCTGTGTGAGTTTGTGGGACTTTGTGTGAGTAGTCTATGGGTCTTTGAGTCTATGGGTATCTGTGCGAGTCAATGGGTCTCTGTGTGAGTCTATTTTTCTCTGTGTGAGTCTAATTTTCTCTGTGTGAGTCTAATATTCTCTGTGCTAGTCTGTGGATCTCTGTGTGAGTAGTCTATGGGTCTCTGTGTGGTGAGTCTATGGGTCTCTGTGTGAGTAGTCTATGGGTCTCTGTGTGAGTCTGTGGGTCTCTGTGTGAGTCAGTGTGTCTCTGTGTGAGTCTAATTTTCTCTGTGCGAGTCTGTGGGTCTCTGTGTGAGTAGTCTATGGGTCTCTGTGTGAGTAGTCTATGGGTGTCTGTGTGATGAGTCTATGGGTCTCTGTGTGAGTCTAATAGTCTCTGTGTGAGTCTGTGGATCTCTGTGTGAGTAGTCTATGGGTCTCCGTGTGAGTAGTCTATGGGTCTCTGTGTGAGTAGTCTATGGGTCTCTGTGTGAGTAGTCTATGGGTGTCTGTGTGAGTAGTCTATGGGTCTCTGTGTGAGTTTGTGGGACTTTGTGTGAGTAGTCTATGGGTCTTTGAGTCTATGGGTATCTGTGCGAGTCAATGGGTCTCTGTGTGAGTCTATTTTTCTCTGTGTGAGTCTAATTTTCTCTGTGTGAGTCTAATATTCTCTGTGCTAGTCTGTGGATCTCTGTGTGAGTAGTCTATGGGTCTCTGTGTGGTGAGTCTATGGGTCTCTGTGTGAGTAGTCTATGGGTCTCTGTGTGAGTCTGTGGGTCTCTGTGTGAGTCATTGTGTCTCTGTGTGAGTCTAATTTTCTCTGTGCGAGTCTGTGGGTCTCTGTGTGAGTAGTCTATGGGTCTCTGTGTGAGTTTATGGGTATCTGTGTGAGTCATTGGGTCTCTATGCGAGTCAGTGGGTCTCTGTGTGAGTCTAATTTTCTCTGTGTGAGTCTAATTTTCTCTGTGTGAGTCTGTGGGTCTTTGTGTGAGTAGTCTATGGGTCTCTGTGTGAGTAGTCTGTGGGTCTCTGTGTGAGTCTATGGGTCTCTGTGTGAGTAGTCTATGGGTCTCTGTGTGAGTAGTCTGTGGATCTCTGTGTGAGTAGTCTGTGGGTCTCTGTGTGAGTTTATGGGTATCTGTGTGAGTCATTGGGTCTCTATGCGAGTCAGTGGGTCTCTGTGTGAGTCTAATTTTTCTCTGTGTGAGTCTAATTTTCTCTGTGTGAGTCTGTGGGTCTTTGTGTGAGTAGTCTATGGGTCTCTGTGTGAGTAGTCTGTGGGTTTCTGTGCGAGTCTGTGGGTCTCTGTGTGAGTCTGTGGGTCTCTGTGTGAGTAGTCTATGGGTCTCTGTGTGAGTAGTCTGTGGGTCTCTGTGCGAGTCTGTGGGTCTCTGTGTGAGTAGTCTATGGGTCTCTGTGTGAGTAGTCTATGGGTGTCTGTGTGATGAGTCTATGGGTCTCTGTGTGAGTCTAATAGTCTCTGTGTGAGTCTGTGGATCTCTGTGTGAGTAGTCTATGGGTCTCCGTGTGAGTAGTCTATGGGTCTCTGTGTGAGTAGTCTATGGGTGTCTGTGTGAGTAGTCTATGGGTCTCTGTGTGAGTTTGTGGGACTTTGTGTGAGTAGTCTATGGGTCTCTGTGTGAGTCTGTGGGTCTCTGTGTGAGTAGTCTATGGGTCTCTGTGTGAGTTTATGGGACTTTGTGTGAGTAGTCTATGGGTCTCTGTGTGAGTCAATGGGTCTCTATGTGAGTCAGTGTGTCTCTGTGTGAGTCTAATTTTCTCTGTGCGAGTCTGTGGGTCTCTGTGTGAGTAGTCTATGGGTCTCTGTGTGAGTAGTCTGTGGGTCTCTGTGCGAGTCTGTGGGTCTCTGTGTGAGTAGTCTATGGGTCTCTGTGTGAGTAGTCTATGGGTGTCTGTGTGATGAGTCTATGGGTCTCTGTGTGAGTATAATAGTCTCTGTGTGAGTCTGTGGATCTCTGTGTGAGTAGTCTATGGGTCTCCGTGTGAGTAGTCTATGGGTCTCTGTGTGAGTAGTCTATGGGTGTCTGTGTGAGTAGTCTATGGGTCTCTGTGTGAGTTTGTGGGACTTTGTGTGAGTAGTCTATGGGTCTTTGAGTCTATGGGTATCTGTGCGAGTCAATGGGTCTCTGTGTGAGTCTATTTTTCTCTGTGTGAGTCTAATTTTCTCTGTGTGAGTCTAATATTCTCTGTGCTAGTCTGTGGATCTCTGTGTGAGTAGTCTATGGGTCTCTGTGTGGTGAGTCTATGGGCCTCTGTGTGAGTAGTCTATGGGTCTCTGTGTGAGTCTGTGGGTCTCTGTGTGAGTCAGTGTGTCTCTGTGTGAGTCTAATTTTCTCTGTGCGAGTCTGTGGGTCTCTGTGTGAGTAGTCTATGGGTCTCTGTGTGAGTTTATGGGTATCTGTGTGAGTCATTGGGTCTCTATGCGAGTCAGTGGGTCTCTGTGTGAGTCTAATTTTCTCTGTGTGAGTCTAATTTTCTCTGTGTGAGTCTGTGGGTCTCTGTGTGAGTAGTCTGTGGGTCTCTGTGTGAGTAGTCTGTGGGTCTCTGTGTGAGTAGTCTGTGGGTCTCTGTGTGAGTAGTCTGTGGGACTTTATGTGAGTAGTCTATGGGTCTCTGTGTGAGTCTGTGGGTCTCTGTGTGAGTAGTCTATGGGTCTCTGTGTGAGTTTATGGGACATTGTTTGAGTAGTCTATGGGTCTCTGTGCGAGTCTGTGGGTCTCTGTGTGAGTAGTCTATGGGTCTCTGTGTGAGTAGTCTGTGGGTCTCTGTGCGAGTCTGTGGGTCTCTGTGTGAGTAGTCTATGGGTCTCTGTGTGAGTAGTCTATGGGTGTCTGTGTGATGAGTCTATGGGTCTCTGTGTGAGTCTAATAGTCTCTGTGTGAGTCTGTGGATCTCTGTGTGAGTAGTCTATGGGTCTCCGTGTGAGTAGTCTATGGGTCTCTGTGTGAGTAGTCTATGGGTGTCTGTGTGAGTAGTCTATGGGTCTCTGTGTGAGTAGTCTATGGGTCTCTGTGTGAGTAGTCTATGGGTGTCTGTGTGAGTAGTCTATGGGTCTCTGTGTGAGTTTGTGGGACTTTGTGTGAGTAGTCTATGGGTCTTTGAGTCTATGGGTATCTGTGCGAGTCAATGGGTCTCTGTGTGAGTCTATTTTTCTCTGTGTGAGTCTAATTTTCTCTGTGTGAGTCTAATATTCTCTGTGCTAGTCTGTGGATCTCTGTGTGAGTAGTCTATGGGTCTCTGTGTGGTGAGTCTATGGGTCTCTGTGTGAGTAGTCTATGGGTCTCTGTGTGAGTCTGTGGGTCTCTGTGTGAGTCATTGTGTCTCTGTGTGAGTCTAATTTTCTCTGTGCGAGTCTGTGGGTCTCTGTGTGAGTAGTCTATGGGTCTCTGTGTGAGTTTATGGGTATCTGTGTGAATCATTGGGTCTCTATGCGAGTCAGTGGGTCTCTGTGTGAGTCTAATTTTCTCTGTGTGAGTCTAATTTTCTCTGTGTGAGTCTGTGGGTCTTTGTGTGAGTAGTCTATGGGTCTCTGTGTGAGTAGTCTGTGGGTCTCTGTGCGAGTCTGTGGGTCTCTGTGTGAGTCTATGGGTCTCTGTGTGAGTAGTCTATGGGTCTCTGTGTGAGTAGTCTGTGGGTCTCTGTGTGAGTAGTCTGTGGGTCTCTGTGTGAGTAGTCTATGGGTCTCTGTGTGAGTCTGTGGGTCTCTGTGTGAGTAGTCTATGGGTCTCTGTGTGAGTTTATGGGACTTTGTTTGAGTAGTCTATGGGTCTCTGTGCGAGTCTGTGGGTCTCTGTGTGAGTAGTCTATGGGTCTCTGTGTGAGTAGTCTGTGGGTCTCTGTGCGAGTCTGTGGGTCTCTGTGTGAGTAGTCTATGGGTCTCTGTGTGAGTAGTCTATGGGTGTCTGTGTGATGAGTCTATGGGTCTCTGTGTGAGTCTAATAGTCTCTGTGTGAGTCTGTGGATATCTGTGTGAGTAGTCTATGGGTCTCCGTGTGAGTAGTCTATGGGTCTCTGTGTGAGTAGTCTATGGGTGTCTGTGTGAGTAGTCTATGGGTCTCTGTGTGAGTAGTCTATGGGTCTCTGTGTGAGTAGTCTATGGGTGTCTGTGTGAGTAGTCTATGGGTCTCTGTGTGAGTTTGTGGGACTTTGTGTGAGTAGTCTATGGGTCTTTGAGTCTATGGGTATCGGTGCGAGTCAATGGGTCTCTGTGTGAGTCTATTTTTCTCTGTGTGAGTCTAATTTTCTCTGTGTGAGTCTAATATTCTCTGTGCTAGTCTGTGGATCTCTGTGTGAGTAGTCTATGGGTCTCTGTGTGGTGAGTCTATGGGTCTCTGTGTGAGTAGTCTATGGGTCTCTGTGTGAGTCTGTGGGTCTCTGTGTGAGTCAGTGTGTCTCTGTGTGAGTCTAATTTTCCCTGTGCGAGTCTGTGGGTCTCTGTGTGAGTAGTCTATGGGTCTCTGTGTGAGTTTATGGGTATCTGTGTGAGTCATTGGGTCTCTATGCGAGTCAGTGGGTCTCTGTGTGAGTCTAATTTTCTCTGTGTGAGTCTAATTTTCTCTGTGTGAGTCTGTGGGTCTTTGTGTGAGTAGTCTATGGGTCTCTGTGTGAGTAGTCTGTGGGTCTCTGTGCGAGTCTGTGGGTCTCTGTGTGAGTCTATGGGTCTCTGTGTGAGTAGTCTGTGGGTCTCTGTGCGAGTCTGTGGGTCTCTGTGTGAGTCTATGGGTCTCTGTGTGAGTAGTCTATGGGTCTCTGTGTGAGTAGTCTGTGGGTCTCTGTGTGAGTAGTCTGTGGGTCTCTGTGTGAGTAGTCTGTGGGTCTCTGTGTGAGTAGTCTGTGGGACTTTGTGTGAGTAGTCTATGGGTCTCTGTGTGAGTCTGTGGGTCTCTGTGTGAGTAGTCTATGGGTCTCTGTGTGAGTTTATGGGACTTTGTTTGAGTAGTCTATGGGTCTCTGTGCGAGTCTGTGGGTCTCTGTGTGAGTAGTCTATGGGTCTCTGTGTGAGTAGTCTGTGGGTCTCTGTGCGAGTCTGTGGGTCTCTGTGTGAGTAGTCTATGGGTCTCTGTGTGAGTAGTCTATGGGTGTCTGTGTGATGAGTCTATGGGTCTCTGTGTGAGTCTAATAGTCTCTGTGTGAGTCTGTGGATCTCTGTGTGAGTAGTCTATGGGTCTCCGTGTGAGTAGTCTATGGGTCTCTGTGTGAGTAGTCTATGGGTGTCTGTGTGAGTAGTCTATGGGTCTCTGTGTGAGTAGTCTATGGGTCTCTGTGTGAGTAGTCTATGGGTGTCTGTGTGAGTAGTCTATGGGTCTCTGTGTGAGTTTGTGGGACTTTGTGTGAGTAGTCTATGGGTCTTTGAGTCTATGGGTATCGGTGCGAGTCAATGGGTCTCTGTGTGAGTCTATTTTTCTCTGTGTGAGTCTAATTTTCTCTGTGTGAGTCTAATATTCTCTGTGCTAGTCTGTGGATCTCTGTGTGAGTAGTCTATGGGTCTCTGTGTGGTGAGTCTATGGGTCTCTGTGTGAGTAGTCTATGGGTCTCTGTGTGAGTCTGTGGGTCTCTGTGTGAGTCAGTGTGTCTCTGTGTGAGTCTAATTTTCCCTGTGCGAGTCTGTGGGTCTCTGTGTGAGTAGTCTATGGGTCTCTGTGTGAGTTTATGGGTATCTGTGTGAGTCATTGGGTCTCTATGCGAGTCAGTGGGTCTCTGTGTGAGTCTAATTTTCTCTGTGTGAGTCTAATTTTCTCTGTGTGAGTCTGTGGGTCTTTGTGTGAGTAGTCTATGGGTCTCTGTGTGAGTAGTCTGTGGGTCTCTGTGCGAGTCTGTGGGTCTCTGTGTGAGTCTATGGGTCTCTGTGTGAGTAGTCTATGGGTCTCTGTGTGAGTAGTCTGTGGGTCTCTGTGTGAGTAGTCTGTGGGTCTCTGTGTGAGTAGTCTGTGGGTCTCTGTGTGAGTAGTCTGTGGGTCTCTGTGTGAGTTTATGGGACTTTGTGTGAGTAGTCTATGGGTCTCTGTGCGAGTCTGTGGGTCTCTGTGTGAGTAGTCTATGGGTCTCTGTGTGAGTAGTCTGTGGGTCTCTGTGCGAGTCTGTGGGTCTCTGTGTGAGTAGTCTATGGGTCTCTGTGTGAGTAGTCTATGGGTGTCTGTGTGATGAGTCTATGGGTCTCTGTGTGAGTCTAATAGTCTCTGTGTGAGTCTGTGGATCTCTGTGTGAGTAGTCTATGGGTCTCCGTGTGAGTAGTCTATGGGTCTCTGTGTGAGTAGTCTATGGGTGTCTGTGTGAGTAGTCTATGGGTCTCTGTGTGAGTAGTCTATGGGTCTCTGTGTGAGTAGTCTATGGGTGTCTGTGTGAGTAGTCTATGGGTCTCTGTGTGAGTTTGTGGGACTTTGTGTGAGTAGTCTATGGGTCTTTGAGTCTATGGGTATCGGTGCGAGTCAATGGGTCTCTGTGTGAGTAGTCTATGGGTCTCTGTGTGAGTCTAATTTTCTCTGTGTGAGTCTAATATTCTCTGTGCTAGTCTGTGGATCTCTGTGTGAGTAGTCTATGGGTCTCTGTGTGGTGAGTCTATGGGTCTCTGTGTGAGTAGTCTATGGGTCTCTGTGTGAGTCTGTGGGTCTCTGTGTGAGTCAGTGTGTCTCTGTGTGAGTCTAATTTTCCCTGTGCGAGTCTGTGGGTCTCTGTGTGAGTAGTCTATGGGTCTCTGTGTGAGTTTATGGGTATCTGTGTGAGTCATTGGGTCTCTATGCGAGTCAGTGGGTCTCTGTGTGAGTCTAATTTTCTCTGTGTGAGTCTAATTTTCTCTGTGTGAGTCTGTGGGTCTTTGTGTGAGTAGTCTATGGGTCTCTGTGTGAGTAGTCTGTGGGTCTCTGTGCGAGTCTGTGGGTCTCTGTGTGAGTCTATGGGTCTCTGTGTGAGTAGTCTATGGGTCTCTGTGTGAGTAGTCTGTGGGTCTCTGTGTGAGTAGTCTGTGGGTCTCTGTGTGAGTAGTCTGTGGGTCTCTGTGTGAGTAGTCTGTGGGACTTTGTGTGAGTAGTCTATGGGTCTCTGTGAGTCTGTGGGTCTCTGTGTGAGTAGTCTATGGGTCTCTGTGTGAGTTTATGGGACTTTGTGTGAGTAGTCTATGGGTCTCTGTGCGAGTCTGTGGGTCTCTGTGTGAGTAGTCTATGGGTCTCTGTGTGAGTAGTCTGTGGGTCTCTGTGCGAGTCTGTGGGTCTCTGTGTGAGTAGTCTATGGGTCTCTGTGTGAGTAGTCTATGGGTGTCTGTGTGATGAGTCTATGGGTCTCTGTGTGAGTCTAATAGTCTCTGTGTGATTCTGTGGATCTCTGTGTGAGTAGTCTATGGGTCTCTGTGTGAGTAGTCTATGGGTCTCTGTGTGAGTAGTCTATGGGTGTCTGTGTGAGTAGTCTATGGGTCTCTGTGTGAGTTTGTGGGACTTTGTGTGAGTAGTCTATGGGTCTTTGAGTCTATGGGTATCTGTGCGAGTCAATGGGTCTCTGTGTGAGTAGTCTATGGGTCTCTGTGTGAGTCTGTGGGTCTCTGTGTGAGTCAGTTTGTCTCTGTGTGAGTCTAATTTTCTCTGTGCGAGTCTGTGGGTCTCTGTGTGAGTAGTCTATGGGTCTCTGTGTGAGTTTATGGGTATCTGTGTGAGTCATTGGGTCTCTATGCGAGTCAGTGGGTCTCTGTGTGAGTCTAATTTTCTCTGTGTGAGTCTAATTTTCTCTGTGTGAGTCTGTGGGTCTTTGTGTGAGTAGTCTATGGGTCTCTGTGTGAGTAGTCTGTGGGTCTCTGTGCGAGTCTGTGGGTCTCTGTGTGAGTCTATGGGTCTCTGTGTGAGTAGTCTATGGGACTCTGTGTGAGTAGTCTGTGGGTCTCTGTGTGAGTAGTCTGTGGGTCTCTGTGTGAGTAGTCTGTGGGTCTCTGTGTGAGTAGTCTGTGGGACTTTGTGTGAGTAGTCTATGGGTCTCTGTGTGAGTAGTCTATGGGTCTCTGTGTGGTGAGTATATGGGTCTCTGTGTGAGTAGTCTATGGGTCTCTGTGTGAGTAGTCTATGGGTCTCTGTGTGAGTAGTCTATGGGTTTCTGTGTGAGTAGTCTATGGGTCTTTGTGTGAGTAGTCTATGGGTCTCTGTGTGAGTAGTCTATGGGTCTCTGTGTGAGTAGTCTATGGGTCTCTGTGTGAGTAGTCTATGGGTCTCTGTATGAGTAGTCTATGGGTGTCTGTGTGAGTAGTCTATGGGTCTCTGTGTGAGTTTGTGGGACTTTGTGTGAGTAGTCTATGGGTCTTTGAGTCTATGGGTATCTGTGCGAGTCAATGGGTCTCTGTGTGAGTCTATTTTTCTCTGTGTGAGTCTAATTTTCTCTGTGTGAGTCTAATATTCTCTGTGCTAGTCTGTGGATCTCTGTGTGAGTAGTCTATGGGTCTCTGTGTGGTGAGTCTATGGGTCTCTGTGTGAGTAGTCTATGGGTCTCTGTGTGAGTCTGTGGGTCTCTGTGTGAGTAGTCTATGGGTCTCTGTGTGAGTTTATGGGACTTTGTGTGAGTAGTCTATGGGTCTCTGTGTGAGTCAATGGGTCTCTATGTGAGTCAGTGTGTCTCTGTGTGAGTCTAATTTTCTCTGTGCGAGTCTGTGGTTCTCTGTGTGAGTAGTCTATGGGTCTCTGTGTGAGTTTATGGGTATCTGTGTGAGTCATTGGGTCTCTATGCGAGTCAGTGGGTCTCTGTGTGAGTCTAATTTTCTCTGTGTGAGTCTAATTTTCTCTGTGTGAGTCTGTGGGTCTTTGTGTGAGTAGTCTATGGGTCTCTGTGTGAGTAGTCTGTGGGTCTCTGTGCGAGTCTGTGGGTGTCTGTGTGAGTCTATGGGTCTCTGTGTGAGTAGTCTATGGGTCTCTGTGTGAGTAGTCTGTGGGTCTCTGTGTGAGTAGTCTGTGGGTCTCTGTGTGAGTAGTCTGTGGGTCTCTGTGTGAGTAGTCTGTGGGACTTTGTGTGAGTAGTCTATGGGTCTCTGTGTGAGTAGTCTATGGGTCTCTGTGTGGTGAGTATATGGGTCTCTGTGTGAGTAGTCTATGGGTCTCTGTGTGAGTAGTCTATGGGTCTCTGTGTGGTGAGTCTATGGGTCTCTGTGTGAGTAGTCTATGGGTCTTTGTGTGAGTAGTCTATGGGTCTCTGTGTGAGTAGTCTATGGGTCTCTGTGTGAGTAGTCTATGGGTCTCTGTGTGAGTAGTCTATGGGTCTCTGTGTGAGTAGTCTATGGGTCTCTGTGTGAGTAGTCTATGGGTCTCTGTGTGAGTAGTCTATGGGTCTCTGTGTGAGTAGTCTATGGGTCTCTGTGTGAGTAGTCTATGGGTCTCTGTGTGAGTAGTCTGTGGGTCTCTGTGTGAGTAGTCTGTGGGTCTCTGTGTGAGTAGTCTGTGGGTCTCTGTGTGAGTAGTCTGTGGGACTTTGTGTGAGTAGTCTATGGGTCTCTGTGTGAGTAGTCTATGGGTCTCTGTGTGGTGAGTATATGGGTCTCTGTGTGAGTAGTCTATGGGTCTCTGTGTGAGTAGTCTATGGGTCTCTGTGTGGTGAGTCTATGGGTCTCTGTGTGAGTAGTCTATGGGTCTTTGTGTGAGTAGTCTATGGGTCTCTGTGTGAGTAGTCTATGGGTCTCTGTGTGAGTAGTCTATGGGTCTCTGTGTGAGTAGTCTATGGGTCTCTGTGTGAGTAGTCTATGGGTGTCTGTGTGAGTAGTCTATGGGTCTCTGTGTGAGTTTGTGGGACTTTGTGTGAGTAGTCTATGGGTCTTTGAGTCTATGGGTATCTGTGCGAGTCAATGGGTCTCTGTGTGAGTCTATTTTTCTCTGTGTGAGTCTAATTTTCTCTGTGTGAGTCTAATATTCTCTGTGCTAGTCTGTGGATCTCTGTGTGAGTAGTCTATGGGTCTCTGTGTGGTGAGTCTATGGGTCTCTGTGTGAGTAGTCTATGGGTCTCTGTGTGAGTCTGTGGGTCTCTGTGTCAGTCAGTGTGTCTCTGTGTGAGTCTAATTTTCTCTGTGTGAGTCTAATTTTCTCTGTGTGAGTCTGTGGGTCTTTGTGTGAGTAGTCTATGGGTCTCTGTGTGAGTAGTCTGTGGGTCTCTGTGCGAGTCTGTGGGTCTCTGTGTGAGTCTATGGGTCTCTGTGTGAGTAGTCTATGGGTCTCTGTGTGAGTAGTCTGTGGGACTTTGTGTGAGTAGTCTATGGGTCTCTGTGTGAGTAGTCTATGGGTCTCTGTGTGGTGAGTATATGGGTCTCTGTGTGAGTAGTCTATGGGTCTCTGTGTGAGTAGTCTATGGGTCTCTGTGTGAGTAGTCTATGGGTTTCTGTGTGAGTAGTCTATGGGTCTTTGTGTGAGTAGTCTATGGGTCTCTGTGTGAGTAGTCTATGGGTCTCTGTGTGAGTAGTCTATGGGTCTCTGTGTGAGTAGTCTATGGGTCTCTGTGTGAGTAGTCTATGGGTGTCTGTGTGAGTAGTCTATGGGTATCTGTGTGAGTTTGTGGGACTTTGTGTGAGTAGTCTATGGGTCTTTGAGTCTATGGGTATCTGTGCGAGTCAATGGGTCTCTGTGTGAGTCTATTTTTCTCTGTGTGAGTCTAATTTTCTCTGTGTGAGTCTAATATTCTCTGTGCTAGTCTGTGGATCTCTGTGTGAGTAGTCTATGGGTCTCTGTGTGGTGAGTATATGGGTCTCTGTGTGAGTAGTCTATGGGTCTCTGTGTGAGTAGTCTATGGGTGTCTGTGTGAGTAGTCTATGGGTCTTTGTGTGAGTAGTCTATGGGTCTCTGTGTGAGTAGTCTATGGGTCTCTGTGTGAGTAGTCTATGGGTCTCTGTGTGAGTAGTCTATGGGTCTCTGTGTGAGTAGTCTATGGGTCTCTGTGTGAGTAGTCTATGGGTCTCTGTGTGAGTTTGTGGGACTTTGTGTGAGTAGTCTATGGGTCTTTGAGTCTATGGGTATCTGTGCGAGTCAATGGGTCTCTGTGTGAGTCTATTTTTCTCTGTGTGAGTCTAATTTTCTCTGTGTGAGTCTAATATTCTCTGTGCTAGTCTGTGGATCTCTGTGTGAGTAGTCTATGGGTCTCTGTGTGAGTAGTCTATGGGTCTCTGTGTGAGTAGTCTATGGGTCTCTGTGTGAGTAGTCTATGGGTCTCTGTGTGAGTAGTCTATGGGTGTCTGTGTGAGTAGTCTATGGGTCTCTGTGTGAGTTTGTGGGACTTTGTGTGAGTAGTCTATGGGTCTTTGAGTCTATGGGTATCTGTGCGAGTCAATGGGTCTCTGTGTGAGTCTATTTTTCTCTGTGTGAGTCTAATTTTCTCCGTGTGAGTCTAATATTCTCTGTGCTAGTCTGTGGAACTCTGTGTGAGTAGTCTATGGGTCTCTGTGTGGTGAGTCTATGGGTCTCTGTGTGAGTAGTCTATGGGTCTCTGTGTGAGTCTGTGGGTCTCTGTGTCAGTCAGTGTGTCTCTGTGTGAGTCTAATTTTCTCTGTGCGAGTCTATGGGTCTCTGTGTGAGTAGTCTATGGGTGTCTGTGTGAGTAGTCTGTGGGTCTCTGTGTGAGTAGTCTGTGGGTCTCTGTGTGAGTAGTCTGTGGGTCTCTGTGTGAGTAGTCTGTGGGACTTTGTGTGAGTAGTCTATGGGTCTCTGTGTGAGTCTGTGGGTCTCTGTGTGAGTAGTCTATGGGTCTCTGTGTGAGTTTATGGGACTTTGTTTGAGTAGTCTATGGGTCTCTGTGCGAGTCTGTGGGTCTCTGTGTGAGTAGTCTATGGGTCTCTGTGTGAGTAGTCTGTGGGTCTCTGTGCGAGTCTGTGGGTCTCTGTGTGCGTAGTCTATGGTCTCTGTGTGAGTAGTCTATGGGTGTCTGGGTGATGAGTCTATGGGTCTCTGTGTGAGTCTAATAGTCTCTGTGTGAGTCTGTGGATCTCTGTGTGAGTAGTCTATGGGTCTCCGTGTGAGTAGTCTATGGGTCTCTGTGTGAGTAGTCTATGGGTGTCTGTGTGAGTAGTCTATGGGTCTCTGTGTGAGTAGTCTATGGGTCTCTGTGTGAGTAGTCTATGGGTGTCTGTGTGAGTAGTCTATGGGTCTCTGTGTGAGTTTTTGGGACTTTGTGTGAGTAGTCTATGGGTCTTTGAGTCTATGGGTATCTGTGCGAGTCAATGGGTCTCTGTGTGAGTCTATTTTTCTCTGTGTGAGTCTAATTTTCTCTGTGTGAGTCTAATATTCACTGTGCTAGTCTGTGGATCTCTGTGTGAGTAGTCTATGGGTCTCTGTGTGGTGAGTCTATGGGTCTCTGTGTGAGTAGTCTATGGGTCTCTGTGTGAGTCTGTGGGTCTCTGTGTGAGTCAGTGTGTCTCTGTGTGAGTCTAATTTTCTCTGTGCGAGTCTGTGGGTCTCTGTGTGAGTAGTCTATGGGTCTCTGTGTGAGTTTATGGGTATCTGTGTGAGTCATTGGGTCTCTATGAGAGTCAGTGGGTCTCTGTGTGAGTCTAATTTTCTCTGTGTGAGTCTAATTTTCTCTGTGTGAGTCTGTGGGTCTTTGTGTGAGTAGTCTATGGGTCTCTGTGTGAGTAGTCTGTGGGTCTCTGTGCGAGTCTGTGGGTCTCTGTGTGAGTCTATGGGTCTCTGTGTGAGTAGTCTATGGGTCTCTGTGTGAGTAGTCTGTGGGTCTCTGTGTGAGTAGTCTGTGGGTCTCTGTGTGAGTAGTCTGTGGGTCTCTGTTTGAGTAATCTGTGGGTCTCTGTGTGAGTAGTCTGTGGGACTTTGTGTGAGTAGTCTATGGGTCTCTGTGTGAGTAGTCTATGGGTCTCTGTGTGAGTAGTCTATGGGTCTCTGTGTGAGTAGTCTATGGGTTTCTGTGTGAGTAGTCTATGGGTCTTTGTGTGAGTAGTCTATGGGTCTCTGTGTGAGTAGTCTATGGGTCTCTGTGTGAGTAGTCTATGGGTCTCTGTGTGAGTAGTCTATGGGTCTCTGTGTGAGTAGTCTATGGGTGTCTGTGTGAGTAGTCTATGGGTCTCTGTGTGAGTTTGTGGGACTTTGTGTGAGTAGTCTATGGATCTTTGAGTCTATGGGTATCTGTGCGAGTCAATGGGTCTCTGTGTGAGTCTATTTTTCTCTGTGTGAGTCTAATATTCTCTGTGCTAGTCTGTGGATCTCTGTGTGAGTAGTCTATGGGTCTCTGTGTGGTGAGTCTATGGGTCTCTGTGTGAGTAGTCTATGGGTCTCTGTGTGAGTCTGTGGGTCTCTGTGTGAGTAGTCTATGGGTCTCTGTGTGAGTTTATGGGACTTTGTATGAGTAGTCAATGGGTCTCTGTGTGAGTCAATGGGTCTCTATGTGAGTCAGTGTGTCTCTGTGTGTCTAATTTTCTCTGTGCGAGTCTGTGGTTCTCTGTGTGAGTAGTCTATGGGTCTCTGTGTGAGTTTATGGGTATCTGTGTGAGTCACTTGAAAGTTACACGTATAGGAGGAGGTACATTCTCTACAACACGAATTGTAGTTTTGTCTTACGTGTTGACGTAGATTTTGTCTAACTGGGACTAGAAATGCTCCTTGCTGATTCACGTCTGGATGTTCGTTACCTATCGGTTGAAGCAAACCCCACTGCTGTTGTTGAGACGCTGTGCACCAATAAGGGTCCAACACATTGACGGCATTCAGGCCAGGAAAGTCACAACATTTGCACACGAAGGACGCATTCACGCAAGTACCCATGCTCCGTTTTGAAGTTTTAAAATGAAACATCTTTGAATTGTGTTGTGTTTTGAATAAGATGATTTTATTTCTTCATTAAAAGCTTGTATCAATTTACATCTGGAAGACTTCATTGAAAAGGACATTTCGTGTGAATTTTCTCTCGTCATTAAGTAGATGGCCTTGGCGGGGGTTCGGTTCAATGTGGACACAAACAGTGTACACACACAGTGTACACACACACAGTGTATACACAATAATGTCCACGTTGTTGTAGCTGAGCCCACGCACCCAAGGGAGGGACAAATGAAAATGAATCTAAATGAACTTAAACTCCAATCCCGCTCTGTGACGTCACCACTCAGCATTACTTCATCGGCGTGAAACGCAAAGGGGGGGTGTACCTCGCTAGTGACGTCATGTCACCAAGGTATTACACTGCGCTCTTGAACAAGACGTCACCTCCGCTTGGGTCACTGCCGATTGCGTTCCAGTGCCAATCCTTATTTGGGCAAAGCTACGCCCAGTGACTGGCGGCTCATTAACATAATGTGTTCGTTAAAGCCGTCCCGAGTTTATTGCGACGAGTTCATTGCCCACGACATGTGACGAGTAACATTAACATAATTAATTATTTCTCTAATTTATTTATTTACGGAGCCGCTCATTGTAGGAGGAGCGTGTCTCGTACTCCGGAAGTGACGTCTCGTCACCTGCTCCTGCGTGACGTCACGAGGTAACAGGAAGCTATCGCTTCCTGCACTGAAATCCGAGGTGAGAAATTCTCATCGTTGTGGTGGTGGTGGTTGTGGTTGTTGTTTACCAAGGTAGAGCCTCTCTCTCGTAGGGATGTCAGTTGAGTAGCAGCGAGCATGGGAATCGATGTCCAGGTTGGAACTTTACAACGCGGGGCCTAGCCACGCGGGGCCTTGCCTCCTGCCCTCGCCTGATTGCATTCACTTTAATTATCTCGCTTAAGTTGAATTTGTCTTCACCCGGCTCGCCACTTTGTAACTTTGTTTTATTGTAAATATTCACGCAGTTTTTATTGTCGTTCTTTTGTTAACAGGCCAAGCCCGCTTGAGCTGCTATACCGCTCTTGTTATCAGAAGCGACCTGCCCACAACAACACAAGGTGAGGCTTTGTCAACGTGTGTGAATGTTTTGACTTAAAACTTTGGTGACTGCAGGAATTAATATTCTTGGTTCTTTCGGTAAAGTCACGTAGATAGAAAATAAAATAAAATAAAAGATAATAAATTTAATGAAAAATAAAAAAAATGAAGCAAAAAACCCACGACGTTTCGATCGCAACACAAGTGGTCTTTATTTATTAAATTTAATCTGTTATTTTTATTTTCTATCTACGTGACTTTACTGAAAGAACCAACAATACGTGCGTCAATGTCTATCGGTCAAAGACGCTAAGCGCGTGCCGCTGTTGACTCTGAATGTGTGGAGGGGAACACCTTCACCACGGGGAGAGAGAGACAGAGACACGGATAGCCTCGGCTATGTTGATTGATCCTCGATTCATTACTTGGTGGCGTGAGGAAGAATTAATGCTGAGCAGATGAAGGTGGCCAGGCATGGTTGTGGTCACACCACCACCTGTTTACTCATGGCAGTGTGTGAGTGTCAAGTTTGTGTTTGCAGTAAAGTCTATTAACTCTGTTGAACACGGAGGTTATAGCAAAACAATAGTTTATTTTTGTTTTCCTCTGGAACTCTTTGTAAGAATGGAAACAGGAGGTGAACACAGCACACACATGCAGCTGAAGTCGGAACTGTTCATCCCCAGCATTCAAGGACATCTGAGCCTGGATTCACACCTGAGTTGCGATTGAACGTTAATGCATTTCTGCATAACAGAAATAGTATTTTCAACACCCTTTGCTATGTCAGTCGAATTTAGCTTTCATAAATATTCTTTTTGTAGTCAGACAGCCGAAATTGTGTGCTCGGAGTTTTGGGTTAACATTCATTTTGAAGATATGAGGCTTCCAGGCATATTTATGACATTTGCCCTCTCATTTTGATGAATTTGGGAAACGGTTTCACTACATTATGAATATAGTAATAAGTATAGACGTGTAAGTCACGTGTTACTGTGTATATATGCATTCCTCTGTGCCTCGAAACTCACTTGTAAATGGCGTGGATATTCTTATTTTCTGTCTGCAGCTGACGCTTCCTCTGACGCTTCCTCTGCAGAATTGGTTTCATGGAGCAAAGGCAGCAGCTCGGTACGACAAGTCAACAATGCGACCAGCGTGCATACAGCACGGACCGGACTGGAAACTTGACACAGCACCAGAGAACTCACACAGGAGAGAAACCCTTCAAATGCAGTGTGTGTGACAAGGCATTTGCATGGCCATCAGTTCTTGAGACCCACCAGAGAACACACACGGTAGAGAAACCCTTCAAGTGTACTCTGTGCGGCAAGGCGTTTTCAGATTCATGTTATCTTGTAATACACCAGAGAACACACATGGGAGAGAAACCCTTCAAGTGCAGTGTTTGTGGGAAGGCATTTTCACGGTCATCTGTTCTTAAAAAACACCAGAGAACACACACGGGAGAGAAACCCTTCAAGTGTACTCTGTGCGGCAAGGCGTTTTCAGATTCATGCCAACTTGTAATACACCAAAGAACACACACGGGAGAGAAACCCTTCACGTGCACGATGTGCGGGATGGCGTTTACACAGTCATATAATCTCGTAACACACCAGAGATCACACACGGGAGAGAAACCCTTCAAGTGCAGTGTTTGTTGGAAGGCATTTTCACGGTCATCTACTCTTAAACAACACCAGAGTACACACACAGGAGAGAAACCCTTCAAGTGTACTCTGTGCGGGAAGGCGTTTTCAGATTCATGTCATCTTGTAACACACCAGAGAACACACACGGGAGAGAAACCCTTCAAGTGCACTCTGTGCGGGAAGGCGTTTGCACATTCATCAAATCTTAATGTACACCAAAGAACACACACGGGAGAGAAACCCTTCAGGTGCACTCTGTGCGGGATCGCGTTTGCACAGTCACCACATCTTAAAGTACACCAGAGAACACACACGGGAGAGAAACCCTTCAAGTGCAGTGTGTGCGTGAAGGCGTTTGCACATTCATCTGATCTTGTAAAACACCAGAGAACACACACAGGAGAGAAACCCTTCAAGTGTACTCTGTGCGAGAAGCCGTTTGCAGATTCATCAAATCTTCAAGTACACCAGAGAACACAAAAGCATCACAAGGAGCGGAGTCTGAAGTCAGCTTGTGAAAGTCAAAGTGCCTCAATGAGCCCATCCCTCATGAAACAAGAACCGGACGAAAATCCCAGCTTGGACACTTTTAAAGGTATAAAGGTGAAATATGAAGAGGTGAAGGTGAAATATGAAGAGGTGATGGTGAAATGTGAAGAAGTGATGAGCGAAGAAGTGAAGGTAAAATGTGAAGATGAAGATTCAACTCCAAAATGGGACCTTCACAACGTGAAGCAGGAGGAGAATTCTGACTGTGAGGCAGAGTGAGGCAACTCCCAGCAGTTTGTGGAAGTGGAGGTGTGGGTGGACTTGCTCCTAGACAATACAAAGTCAAGTGGAGACCCGGTAGATGTGTAAGCCAGAGACGATGTCGCTACAATAGATGCATCTTTGTCACAGGCCTTTCATGACAAGAATGTGAAGTTGAACACTATGTGGGCCTGTGGGTTGGGTAGATCTCTAACCAGGAGCAAGAGCCAATAAGCTCCTAAGCATTCACTATGTTATAATAATTGCTTTTACATGGTGCTGGCTTAATCGCCTCAGCAACTCGGAGTTTTGTGTCGTACCTCGTCTGAAACACTCGAAGAGCATCCCCAAGTAGCAGCTGCCCCTGTGTGGCACAAGGTGGTGGCCCTGCACCGGCCTGCATGTGGACAAGAGCCTGTCTGTAGGGGGCGATGATTGATGTGTCATCTCAGTTGTGTAGTTTGTAGGTAATGTTTAGAATTTGCTACATTTTCACTCAGACGCCAGCATGCAATGGCCTACTCGTTTTGAATGACACAATAATGTTTTACATACACTGAAGCAGACTGTGCAACTTTTTTTTAAAAGCTTCTTGTTAATACGATGTAACGTGATGCAGTATATTTCACTGCAGTAATCCAATTTTGTTAATATGCCTGTCAATAATTTAGAATGAATACTTGTCTGGTTTGGTGCATTCTTGTAACATTTGATCTATAAGGGTCAAACATTGAATAAGTGATGTTAGGACAAAGTGTGTGTGTGTTTTGTAAGTAACCTGTACAGAGAACTCAGGTGAGACCCGTTGTTCTTGTGATACAGGTCAAACGGTATTTTTGTGTTCCACGAAGCATCTGGAGCAACTCATTGTCTTTGAAATAGGTAGCACACTCGGATCATTCATCAGTTACAAGGCATACCACTTAAAAGTTACACGTATGGGAGGAGGTACATTCTCTACAACACAAATTATAGTTTTGTCTTATGTGTTGAGGCCACGTGATGTGTCGAAGGCTCTCTGCCAGCTCACAGGACAGACCCAAGTTGCCATGTGCTCAATAAGATGACTGACAGAGGCACCACTGCACCGACTTGGTGTGGTAGATGCTCCGCTGGTTGTCGTGAGCGTCGCTCATCCGCCCTCCGTTACTGGAGGGTGACTGCCTCCAACTGCCCAGCAGTGTGCTTCACGATCCTCCTCCACAGAGGCCGATCTTGACACCGCTGGTACCGGTCATCGGCAAGTCCACTCAGCTCCACATCTTTATGTATAGCATCAGTCCATACATCTTTAAGAGGGTTATCGAAATGCCATGCAACAGACAGATGGGCAGATATGAACGAACAGAGCTAATGCATTAACATCTCAACCTTGGTTGGAAAGCGTTAAAAAGGAATGTCTTATTTGACCTGAACTGCATATTGTTTGATTTGAGTTAAGTACAATAAAAAAAACTAATACTAATACAGAGATCGTGCACTCACATCATCACCAGATACGGAGACATTGGCATTAATGCAGATTTGAGGCTATGTGGATGGCTTTGAACCCAATGCACCCTTCAATGGTAATGCACATAGCAGAGACATGCATTGTTCACTTTTCTAAACCCATGCTTTTAAAATAATCTCAAGCAATTTTCTCTGCCAGTCATGTTGCCTGATCTTATTGCACTCACGCAAAGACAAAGATCCCCCATATAGCCTTAACAGACTGTAGGGGCAAGTGCTGTTAGCGAGCACCTATGAAGGCCGGAATGGTACACGAGGGGGTAGGTGGCCAGCACAACGCCCGACCGCCTTTGTCTCCCTAGTGGCCATGTTTACACACCGTACCAGGTACTCACACACTCACACACACACAAAGATCCCCCGTACAGCCTTCAACAGACTGCTGGGGCAAGTGCTTTTGGTGAGCTATAAACGCCGGCACGCACAGCATCTCGAGGGGGAGGGTGGCCAACACCGCACCGGGCCGCCTTTGTCTCCCCTGATATTTACACACCACACTAGCAAGTCATTCAAGACTACATCGATGTAGGGAAAACCTAGGACTGGTTTAAATATCTGCCACTGTTGTGTGTCATGAGCAGGAATCCAATTTGGGTCACCGGGTTACGGAGTGCAGTGCGATAGCCACTAAATTACCGCTCCCCACTCATACACAACGACAAGAACAAAGATCCCCGGAAGAGCATTAACAGACTCTAGGGGCAAGTGCTGTTAGCGAGCACCTATGAAGGCTGGCACGGCACACGAGGGAGTGGGTAGCCAGCACCGCGCCCGGCCGCCTTTGTATCCCGAGTGGCGATGCTCACATCACACTGGGTACTCAGTTTTAGGCTGAGTCGACCTAGGGAAGGCCCAGGACCGGTTCAGATAATCGTCACTGGCGGTGTTGGCCGTGAGCGGGAAACGAACCCGGATCTCCGGGTTCGTAGCGCAGCGTAGCGCTAACCGCTGCCCTACCGCTCGTACAAAGATACGTTTAAACACGCGCACGCAAATACACATTCTGTTTGACTAACACTTCTTTAAAACCGTACGTAGCCAAACATTTCCGTTGTAGAGTTTCTGGATAATGTTTTGGAATTAACCACAATTTTAACTGTGACACCAACATGCAATGACCTGTGCGTTGTGAGTGACACAATACTCTGTTTGACATCCGCTGTGAAGCAGAACAGCGCATATTGTGGTGAATGTTACTGGGGTAGCCAGGTGTGCCTGTCGGATTTGAACTTTGAACCTCTGCAACAAATAGAGAATGCGCTACCATATTCCTGGTTCTTTCGGTAAAGTCACGTAGATAGAAAAGAAATAATTAACTAAATTAAAGATTAAAAAATACAAATAAATAAAAATAATACATTTTAAAAAATAAATTGATGATAAGATGCCATGGGTCGACTGACTGAGATGACTGGCCAATGCATCGCCTTTGCCCCCCATTACACACACATTGTGTACGTACACACACAGTGTACACACACACACTCAGTGCACACACACACACTCAGTGTACACACACACAGTGTACACACACACACAGTACACACACACAGTGTACACACACACGTGTACACACACACAGTGTACACACAGTGTACACACAGAGTGGACACACACAGTGTACACACAGAGTGGACACACAATAATATCCACTTTGATGTTGCTGAGTTCACGCACCCAAGGGATGGGGCAATGGAAAATGAAGCTAAATCAACTTAAACTCCATCCCCGCTCAGTGACGTCACCACTCAGCATTACCTCATCGGCATGAAGTGCCAGCGGGAGGTGTACCTCGCTAGTGACGTCATGTCACCAAGGAATTCACACTCCCCCCAACCCCGTTCACAGCGCTCTTGAGCATGACGTCACCTCCGCTTGGGTCACTGCCGATATCGTTCCAGTGCCAATCCTTAATTGGGCAAAGCTACGCCCAGTGACTGGCGGCTCATTAACATAATGTGTTCGTTGAAGCCGTCGCGAGTTTATTGCGATGGGTTCAGCACCTACGATATATATCGGATGGACATTAACATAATTTAATCATACTCTAATTTATTTTGAGCGACTGATTCTGGGAGGAGCGTGTCTCGTACCCTGAATGTGACGTCATGCCACCTGCTGCCGCGTGACGTCACGCGGTAACAGGAAGCTATCGCTATCGCTTCCTGCACTGAAATCCGAGGTGAGAAATTCTCATTGCGATTGTGGTTGTTGTGGTGGTGGTTGTTGTTGTTGTTTACCAAGGTAGAGCCTCTCTCTCTCGTAGGGATGTCAGTTGAGTAGCAGCGAGCATGGGAATCGATGTCCAGGTTGGAACTTTACAACGCGGGGCCTAGCCACGCGGGGCCTTGCCTCCTGCCCTCGCCTGATTGCGTTTACTTTAATTATCTCGCTTAAGTTTAATTTGTCTTCACCCGGCTCGCCACTTTGTAACTTTGTTTTATTGTCAATATTCACGCAGTTTTTATTTTCTTTTGTTAGCAGGCCAAGCCCGCTTGAGCTGCTATACCGCTCTTGTTATCAGAAGCGACCTGCCCACAACAACACAAGGTGAGGCTTTGTCAACGTGTGTGAATATTTTGACTTAAAACTTTGGTGACTGCAGGAATTAATATTCTTGGTTCTTTCGGTAAAGTCACGTAGATAGAAAATTAAATGAAAATAACAATAAAAATAAATGTAAATAAAGCAAAAAAACTCATGTCGTTTTGATTGCAACACAAGTGGTCTTTATTTAATGTAATTGTATTATCTGTTATTGTTATTTTCTATCTACGTAACTTTACTGAAAGAAACAAGAATACGTGTGTCAATGTCTATCGGTCAAAGACGCTATACGGAGAGACGCGCAAACTCCAAATATACAGCAGGCGTCAGGGTCGGAATCGAACCCACGACTTCCTGTATACCAGGTGAGGTAGTTAACATCTCACCACGGAGAGAGACATGCAAACTCCAGTTAGCCTCAGATATGTTCGTTGATCCTCAATTAATTACTTGGTGGAGTGATGAAGCATTCATGCCAAGCAGATGAAGGTGGCCAGGCGTGATTCTAGACACGCCACCGCCTGTTTACCCAGTGACAGTGTACAGTTTGTGTTTGCAGTAACGTCTATTAACTCTGTTGAACACGGAGGTTATATCATAACAGTAGTTTACTTTTGTTTTCCTCTGGAACTCTTTATAATAATGGAAACAGGAGGTGAACACAGCACACACATGCAGCTGAAGTCGGAACTGTTCATCCCAGCATTTAAGGACATCTGAGCCTGGATTCACACCTCTAAGTTGCGATTGAACGTTAATTTATGCATTTCTGCCTAACACAATTAGTATTGTTTTCAACACCTTTTGCTATGTCAGCTGAATTTAGCTCTCATAAATATTCCTTTTGTAGCCAGACAGCCGAAATTGTGTGCTCGGAGTTTTGGGTGAGCATTCATTTTGAAGATACGAGGGCTTCAGGCATGTTTATAACCATTTTCCCTCTTATTGTGTGCCATAACAGCCCGTGTGATGAATTTGGGACACTTTTTCACTACATCATGAATATATGAATAAGTATAGACGTGTAAGTCACATGTACTATATATGTATTCCTCTGTGCCTCGATACTGACGTGTAGATGGTGTGGATATTTTTTTTATGTCTGCAGCTGGCGCTGGTCTGATGGAGGAAAGGCAGTCAGCGCAGCTCGGTATGACAAGTCAACAATGCGACCAGCGTGCATACAGCACGGATCGGACTGGAAATTTGACACCGCACCAGAGAATTCACACAGGAGAGAAACCCTTCAAGTGCACTGTGTGTGGGAAGGCATTTTCACAGTCATCACATCTGCAAAGACACCAGAGTACACACACGGGAGAGAAACCCTTCAAGTGCACTCTGTGCGGGATCGCGTTTGCACAGTCATCTACTCTTGTAGAACACCAGAGAACACACACAGGAGAAAAACCCTTCAAGTGCAGTGTGTGTGGGAAGGCGTTTGCACATTCATCTACTCTTGTAGAACACCAGAGAACACACACGGGAGAAAAACCCTTCAAGTGCAGTGTGTGTGGGAAGGCATTTGCACATTCATCTACTCTTGTAGAACACCAGAGAACACACACGGGAGAAAAACCCTTCAAGTGCAGTGTGTGTGGGAAGGCGTTTGCACATTCATCTACTCTTGTAGAACACCAGAGAACACACACGGGAGAAAAACCCTTCAAGTGCAGTGTGTGTGGGAAGGCGTTTGCACATTCATCTACTCTTGTAGAACACCAGAGAACACACACGGGAGAGAAACCCTTCAAGTGCACTCTGTGCGGGAAGCCGTTTGCACTTTCATCACATCTTAAAGTACACCAGAGTACACACACGGGAGAGAAACCCTTTAAGTGCACTCTATGCGGGAAGGCGTTTTCACAGTCACCACATCTTAAAGTACACCAGAGAACACACACGGGAGGGAAACCATTCAAATGCACTTTGTGTGGGAAGGCATTTTCACAGTCATCTGTTCTTAAAAAACACCAGAGAACACACACAGGAGAGAAACCCTTCAGGTGCACTGTGTGTGGGAAGGCGTTTGCACATTCATCAAATCTGCAACGACACCAGAGTACACACACGGGAGAGAAACCCTTCAAGTGCACTCTGTGTGGGAAGGCGTTTTCACAGTCATCACATCTTCAAGTACACCAGAGAACACAGAAGCATCAGAAGATCCACAAGGAGTGGAGTCTGAAATCAGCTTGTGAAAGTCCATGAGCCCATCCCTCATGAAACACGAACCGGAAGAAAATCCCAGCTTGGACACTTTTAAAGGTATCGAGGTGAAATATGAAGAGGTGATAGTGAAGAGGGAAGAAGTGATGGTGAAGAGGGAAGAAGTGATGGTGAAATGTGAAGATGAAGATTCAACTCCAAAATGGGACCTTCACATCGATGGAGGCAACGTGAAGCAGGAGGAGAATTCTGACTGTGAGGCAGAGCGAGGCAACTCCCAGCAGTTTGTGGAAGTGGAGGTGTGGGTGGACTTCCTCCAAGACAATACAAAGTCAAGTGGAGACCCGGTAGATGTGTAAACTTTGCGTTTTAATAATTGTTTTTTTATTTTATTTTGGGCACCTTTATAATACATGCCACAGGACCCGCACGAGCTTAATCCGGCACTGTCTGGGATACCGTTCCAGTGCCCAACCAGGCAGTGTTGAAAACACCGCGGGTGGAGTTGAGGGTGACGGTGGAGGGCGCGAAGGGGGCGAGTGATGCCGATGGGCGGCGAGGTGGTCACTCGAGAGGATGCCCAGTGGGGAGACGAAGCAATGAAATCGCTCCACGTGTCAGGTGATGTTGATATCGAAAACTGACACATAACTGGCGTGCCATAAATAGGAAATTAACTCTGCTTATTCAAATCAATGTATTCATATATGTTGATAAACTGTTTTCAAGCAGATTGTCTCTAACGGCGACTACAGGGACCACGTGATTGTTTAAAAATGTCTTTGATGCCTACAATTCGTCTTGTGTAGCTTATTTAGACTATAATTTATTCACTTCCCAAAATGTATTTACTTGAAAACATAGAGCTGATATTTGTAAGCAGTCTTTGTTATTTATACGTTTGAAAAAAAATATTTGCACAAATTGAACTTGTTCAGATACAAGGTGAATTCACAAGGCTTTGTAAAAAATCCAATATTTCAGAATTTTGCCTTAACGGAGAATATTTTTTAAAATGTTGGTAAAAATAAAGATTCAGAAATATATATTGTGCCGTGTCTACAATTTTATTGTAAAGTGGAATTGGTAAAAAAAATGATGGTTCAATGAGCCACTCTGTCTACGGGAAAGCTACCCATACGGATGCTTACCTGAAACCGGATTCCCACCACCATCCATCCCAGAAGAATTCCCTCACCAAGACTCTGCACCATAGAGCCCAATGCATATCCGACCAGGAACACATAGCCAGTGAACTCAAGCACGTACACCAAGCTCTTAAGGCTAATGGTTACTCCGACTACAATCCGCAAAGCTATTACTCCAACCATGAAGAAGGACCCTCTTGAGGAGCCTTTCAAAACCATCACTTTGCCCTACATTGCGGGGATCACAAAAAATATCTCCAAAATCTTGAATAAACACAAGATCCAGGTCCGATTCAACACATTACATAAAATCCGTGATCTGGTTCCGTCTGTAAAAGATGTGATTCCGGACATACAGTACCCTGGCGTCTACAAACTAAGTTGCCTCTGTGGTAGTAGTTACATTGGAGAAACCAAACGCCATGTCTCGGACCGCATTCGTGAACACAAAGCAGACCTGAAACACGGTAGGAGCAACACCTAGGCCGTGGCAGATCACTGTTATAATTCAGTAGGCTCACATGACATTGACTTCTCCAAGACAGAGGTTCTTTGTAAGCCATCTGGCTACCATGAGAGATTCGTTCATGAGGCTATCCACATATACAAACACAGAGACAATTTCAACCGGGAAGATGGATTATGGCTTAGCAATCATTGGAAAGATTTGATAAACCATTTCGGGTCTTAATTGATTGTTCACGCTTACAGTGGCTTTCAGACTGCATTCCATTATTTTCGTCTCCCCCCTCCTCTATTCCGAACATAGATGGACTCGTCCATCTGAATAAACTGCTAAATCGCTCTCCGTGGTGCTAACGTTAAAAAAACCCGCCACTTTTTTCAAAATTTCTTGCTGTGGTTTTCACACCTGATGACGATTGCTTGTGTTACAGTCGAAACGTTGTGAGAATTGTATTGTTTTATATTTTTATTATTTTATTGTTTCCCTTCTACGTGGTGGTGACTTTACCGAAAAAAACAAGAACATGAATTCCTCGCAGTCACAAAAGCTTTAAATCAACATTTATTTTTACTTCGTTAACACCTTTCACTTTCGCACGCCGCTAATTTTTCGCGACAAGAGGTTTCATTACCACAGGTTACACGTGCAGTGGGTCCAAGACGAGGCGAGACGGTTCGCTGGAGGCAACACGTTTATTCAACAAGGGAACCACAGCACAGAGGGGTGACGACCCCTCACAGCCGATAACATCAGGAGGCAGTCCCTCCACACTGCGGTGCCCTTACTCTGGTTCTAGTGCTAACCCTACACTGGTTATGTCTGAACCCGACCCTAGCCAGGGTCACTGGGCTCTTGGCTTCAGGGTCTTCAGGGTCTTCAGGGTAGCGCTCAGAGTCTTCTTCAGAGCTTCAGGTGGACGAGGACCGCCAAACCCGTTCAGGGGTCCGGCTTTTATCCCCGTTCCAGGGTCTCTCCGCCCCTGGCCAAGCCTTCTGGAACTCTCTAGGGGGCCCTGGAACATCCCCCAGCCCCCCCCCCCCCTCTTGGGGTCTGGGGGCCCTGTTCGTCACACCTGGTCTGTACACCACCCCCTGTTGACGCATGTCCGCTATTACAGGTCAGCTCCCGTGGTAATATGCGTACAGCCCAACAATGGCGCTACATCATCCCCCCCCCCTTGTAGCCTCCAGGCGTCTGCTACGTTCACAGGAAGCCCTAGACGCATGCACAAATATGCTCAAGGTGCCATGTCATACGTTCGAGCGTATGGATGTCCCCGACTTATTTATTACCTTTACATGTAATCCAACTTGGCCTCAGATAAAACCAAAAAATAAATAACTTTCATTCGGCCAGACACCCAGCCGTCGATACGACTTCACAGCCAGGGTGTTCAGACAAAAGCAAGTCAAATTCATCGAGAGCATTCACTGAGAGTCGTGTTTTTTGGAGAAACAAGATGCTGGATGTACTCAACTGAGTGGCAGAAGCGAGGACTTCCACATCATAGGGGTTTCCCCTTTTTTTCTGGCAACAAAACTGAAACCTTTTGGCGTCCTCTGGTCGAGCACCAATTGGGTCGAGGCTCTCAAGAAAGCCGTCCCTTGGTGTGGGCCAATCGGTTTCAAGGACAATGCCACATATATTATCATAGTGCGTGTGTTTTGTTTGCATTTTGACTGCAGGTATTGTGGTTAATGCTGTAACATGAATCCTTGTAAAAAGGTTTCAGTTTTGTTGCCAGAAAAAAGTGGAAAAACCCCTATTATTATATTTTGGTACTGCCAAAGGAGGTCTAATGATGTAGATGACTTCCCCACGCTCATATTTTAATCTGGCTGAAAGAAAAAAATCATCCAATCCAAATTGATGTTATATCTGCCGAGTTTCCAAATCCAGAGGAAGACCCAAAATCTGTTTGCAGTAGTGACTGCAAATATGATTCATGGGCCATGCGGAAACCTTAATGTCAATGCAGCAGCATGTATGAAGGACATAGAGAGTAGCAAGAAATATCCGAGACAATTTATTAAAGACACACAAACTGGAGATGATGGATATCCTCGCTATAGAAGGCGAGCTCCAGCAGACGGTGGATACACAGCAAGACTGAAGACTAGAGGCAACGCGGAAATCGAAATGGACAACAGGTGGGTTGTTCCGTATTCTCTGCTTCTTTCTAAAATCTTTCAGGCATAGATGTGTTAACCACGCTCCACCTCCTCCAGTCAGTGTGTGTATCATGGTGTGTGTGTCAGTGTGTGTGTCAGTGTGTGTGTGTGTCAGTGTGTGTGTCAGTGTGTGTGTCAGTGTGTGTGTCAGTGTGTGTCTGAGTGACTGAGTGTCTAAGTGAGTGACTGACTGTCTGAGTGAGTGACTGAGTGTCTGAGTACGTGTCTGAGTGTCTGAGTGACTGAGTGTCTGAGTGAGTGACTGAGTGACTGAGTGAGTGTCTGAGTAAGTGTCTGAGTGAGTGACTGAGTGAGTGACTGAGTGTCTGAGTACGTGTCTGAGTGACTGAGTGTCTGAGTGACTGAATGTCTGAGTGAGTGACTGAGTGACTGTCTGAGTGAGTGTCTGAGTGAGTGACTGAGTGTCCGAGCGAGTGAGCGAGTGAGCCACTCCCAACGCCCTCACCCGCTGCCCTGGAGTCTCCTCACCCTCCTCCTCACCACCCTACACCTCACCACCCAGCCCCTCCTCACCACCCTACACCTCACCACCCAGCCCCTCCTCACCACCCTACACCTCACCACCCAGCCCCTCCTCACCACCCTACACCTCACCACCCAGCCCCTCCTCACCACCCTACACCTCATCTGCTCCTCCTCACCCTGCATCTCCCCTCCAGCTGGGGTATCTCAGCCATGATGTCGTCTATCTGCTTGAGAATCCGGCACTCCTCCACCCTCTTGAGACTCGTCACCCTCTCCTCCTCCTCCTCCACCTCGTCGCCCGACTTGCAGTCGCCATCATCGGCTGCACTGCGTGATCTCCGTAGTCCCCTCCTCCTCCTCGTCCTCTTCTTCCTCCTCGTCTTCCTCTCCTCCTCCTCCTCGTTCTCCTCCTCCTCGTTGTCCGCCACCTCCCCATCGTCTCGTGCTCTGTTGACGCTCGGCTGCAGGCGGCTGGTGCAAAACTTCAGCAGCAGCCTGCGGATGCCCCCCGTAGACTCCACCACATCCTCCTCCTCGTTCCTCCGCTCCTTCACCTCGCCCCCCTCCACCACCTCCTCCTCGTCCCTCCGCTCCTTCACCTCGTCACCCTCCACCACCTCCTCGTCCCTCCACTCCTTCACCTCGTTACCCTCGACCACCTCCTCCTCCTCGCCCCTCCGCTCCTTCACCTCGTCACCCTCCACCACCTCCTCCGGCGATGAAGACGACGACGACGATGCGTCCGAGAACGACCAACAGCTGGGCGACGATGACGACGCTCTCTGCTGCCGGTATTGTTGCTGAATTTGTCTCCGTCGCTGCCGCTGCTTCTCCAGGGCGCGACCCCGGCGCCTCCCGGTGGGCGGTGGTGGCGGCTCAGCCAGCGGCCACGGCATCAGCGAGAAGAAGTGGAGCGTCGCCCCACGTGGGGCCGAGCGCGGAGGAGGCGGAGGAGGCGGAGGAGCGCGGCAGGTAGAGGAGCCCGGGCAGGGATCGGGATTCGGTCCCGCCGGACAATCCGCCGCCGCCTCCCGCCGCTTGCTTAGCGGCGACTGCCCGGTCAAAACCTCCTCCTCCTCCTCTTCCTCCTCCGCCTTCATCGCCGCCTCGGCCTCCTCTTCCCCTCCTTCTCCTCTCGCTCCGCCTCCTCCTCCTCCTCCGCCCCTCCTGCTGCTCGCCCTCCTGCCCACGCCCTGCCACCAAAAGTCGAAGTGTCTCTTCCACGCCGCACGCGGTCCAACCGCGGCCTCCCTGCGTCTCTCCGCCTCCTCCTCCTCCGCCTCCTCCTCGCCCGCCGCTTCGTCGGCGCCGAGCGCCGGCCCCGACTCTCCGCCGCCGTCTCCGCGCTCCGGGGCGACCCTCGGGCCGATTCCCGGCGTCGTCGTCGTCCGGGCGCCGCCGCTGCCGCCGCCGCCGCCGTGGGAGCTCTCCCGGGGGGGCGCCGCCGCCGGAGTCTCCCGGCGGCGGCGCCCCCCCTCGAGAGCCCGGAACGTCACGGGGCGACAAAGACGACGGCCGCGGCGGGGAGGCCCCGGCGCGGGCCCCGGCCCCCCGGCGTCATCGCCGAGCGGGCGAGCGACCTTAGAGGGCGCCGCGTGGGACTCGGCTCCTCCTCCGGCGTCGTCCGCGGAGCGCTTGGGCACCCGGATGGGCCAGGAGGAGCGAGCCCTCGCGGAGGGGGCGGCCGTGGCCATGGCCGGGGCCGGGGCCCGGGCCGGGGGAGGCCGTCTGGGAGGCCACTGGTGAGGGGGGAGGGCCGGAGGAGAGGGAGGAGACGCGGGATCAGATTCCAGCATTCAGCACGCAAACGTCCTGGTAGTGGTGGTGGTATTGGTGGTAGCGGTGGTGGTCAGTGATTGTAGTGATGTTGGTAATGGTGGTGGTGATGGTAGTGATTGTAGTGTACGGTAGTAGTGGTGGTGGTGGTATTGGTGGTAGTGATGGTAGTGTATGGTAGTAGTGGTGGTGGTGGTGGTAATGGTGGAAGTGGCGGTAGAAGTGGTGGTGGTGATGGTGCTAGTGGTGGTGGTAGTAGTGGTGGTGTAATGGTGGTGGTAGTGTTGCTGGTAGTAGTGGTGGTAATGGTGGTGGTGGTAGTGATGGTAGTGTATGGTAGTAGTGGTGGTAATGGTGGAAGTGGTGGAAGTGGTGGTGGTGCTAGTGGTGGTGGTAGTAGTGGTGGTGTAATGGTGGTGGTAGTGTTGGTGGTAGTAGTGGTGGTAATGGTGGTGGTGTCCGGCAAAACAACCCCCTACCTCCTTGTGGTGCCGGACGGGCAATGCTGCCGTGGGCAGTGCCGGGGGGGGGGGCCAATTCGGATTGGCCTTTCCCCTCATGGCGTTTGTAACCACCACAGTGGCTAAGTGGGGGCTCTGGACAGGTGTGAAGGGCTGGAAACCCCTCCACCTCCAATTAATTACCACTAAACCACGACCACAACATTTTATAAATAAGCTTGTGCCGGAGGCCCCGGGGGGACAGGCGTCTATGACGTCTCCTGACCAAACCCCATTTGGCGGAGCCAGGAGACTGAATCCTTCCTCTCGGGGCTCCTCCAAAAACAACAAAAAAAACACTACGTGTGGCCACGTGGAATGTTCGAATGCTCACTGCGGAGGAGAGGCTGCCACTCCTCTGTCAAGAGCTGGACCGGTACCGCCTGGATCTCTGTGGTAATAAGGAGGTCCTGTGGACCGGCTCTGGCTCCTGCCACCATGAGGGGTGGACAGTCCTCTATACGGGGCAGGAGACTGCCAAACAACAGGGTGTGGCTCTTTTTCTGAATAAAAGAATGAAGGGCTGTGGGAGCGTGGTGATGAGGTGTGGGAAGCTGTAAGCTCCAGGCTACTTTGGGCTCGCCTTCCCATCAACCACAGGCGAGGAGTGGTGGTCATGGTAACTTATGCCCCCACCAAAGACGAACATCCGTGGAGGGATGCAAGCAAGGCCAATGAGTCAAATGCCTTCTATGACCTCCTGTCACAGGTGCTGGCTAAAGTGGCCCCTCGGGATAGTCATCTTGTTGGGTGACTTCAATGCCCAAGTTAGTCATGATGCTGGCACCTGGTCTGGAGTAATTGGAAGGCATCGGGCAGATCAGCTCAATAACAACGGCAGGAGGCTGCTAAATTTTTGTGCAGCCCATGGGCTTGTAATTACCAACACACTGTTCCGGCATCGGAGCATCCACACCACATCATGGATGCATGCCGGGTCCAAGCAAGAACATCTGCTGGACTACATAGTGACGGAACAGCGAATGCGAGCCCATGTCCTTGACACCAGGACCGACCGTGGAGCTGATCTGCCCACTGACCATCGACTTGTCATCTGTAAGATGCACCTGCAATTCTTCCACTCCGGTGGTGGGTGTACACCCAGGACCCCATTCAAACCCTTAGTGGCATGGTCTCAGCTAGCTGATGAAAGTTACAAACGAGAATTTCATCATCGCTTGCGGCTGGGATTGGCATCGCCTCCCACTCCTCTTGATGTCGAGGGGAAATGGGCGAGGTTTAGGACTGTAGCTCATGTAGTTGCAATGGCTGCTTTGGGTACACGGTCCAGACCTCCCCAGAGACCCTGGCTGACAAGAGGAGGTGTTCAAGCTGGCTGAGAAAAATCGACAGGCCCACTCTCATCGGCTACAGCGTCCCACGTCGGAGAATGAGGAGGCTTACCGCAGCCTTCGCTCGGAGGTTCGGGGAGCCGTGAGGCGCTGCAAGGATGGGTGGTGGTCGCGGGTTGCTGAGGAGATGGAGTCTGCCTCAGTGGCCCGCGATCACAAATCTCTATTTAACTCCATCAAAAAAGTAACCTGCAGCGCCACACCTATTACCGTCATTAGGGGAAAGAACGGTGATCCAATATCCGACCCCCAGGAACAGGTTTGCAGATTTTCTGAGCATTCCTGAGGTCCTGGGAAAGGGGAAATCCCTCAGCCAGGAAAACGTGGGACAAAGTGGGGATGACCCTGCTGAGGTTGCGGTGCCTCAAATATTGGAGGAAGTCACCCACTGTGATTGGCTGGCTGAGGTGCCATCCGTTGAGGACAGCAAGTTGGCACAGTAGGGGGCACAGGTGGTGCATCAGCCAGTCGTCTCAGTCAGTCGACCCGTGGCACCTGGGTCTGCCCCGTGACCTCCTGCCAGCGGGCGTTCGACATTTCACGTGGCCTCAAGGTGCACATGGCCTGGCACAAGCGTCGTGGTGACGTCACCGCCACTTGGTGGCGAACTGCGGTTGTTGTTGTTGACAGTGGAGCTGCTGGTAGTATATTTGGAGTGTGAGTGTCTCTCGCCTCGTGGTCACGTGGATTTGTTTCTGGTTCCTCCGGTTTCCCCCCCTCCAGATTTAGAATTAACATCACGCATTTAAAATATTTAACTGCAATACATTTCCACACGATGAAGTCACTTTGTGTTGAGCTTTCATTTGTGATGGGCAGGTCGCTTGTGAAAAAACGCTACATAGCTCAGTGGTCCTTACCTTGTACAATAAAATAGAAAACTAGTTTATAGTTTAAGAAGAGAGATGAGTTGGATCTGTCACGTGGGTTATTTAAATAAAAAAGGTTATTCGTTTCATCAGGTCATGTGCACAGATTACAAAAACATTTGGAGGGAAAAAAAACCATGCTGGCCGTTATGTGACTTCACCGAAAAAGCCAAAGAGTACGTTATGGTCAAGTTTTATAAAAAAATTTTTTTTAGGATATTTGCTCTTAATGTGCTTACTTTCCCCTAGCACATTCACTGCATTGTCTTGGTGAATGCGAGGCATCGCGTGGTCATAACCCACCGGGGTATTTTCCCCTTAAGCGTCAAGAGATTGACATTCTCAATGGAAATCATTTCAGGTATTCACTGAAAGTGTCAGAGCTGAATGTTCAGGATAAAACTGAACATTCGTGCTAAAGATTGGTGCCATATTGTACGATTATAATTGTGCAAAATGCAACCAAAACACAATTAGCACGGTTAGCTACGTACCGCTACAGTCTACATTATAGACTGCCAGTACACTCACTCAGCTTAATAACCATTACTACAGTCTACATTATAGACTGTCAGTACACTCAGCTTAATAACCATTACTACAACCTACATTATAGACTGTCAGTACACTCACCATACTTAATAACCATTACAACAGTCTACATTATAGACTGTCAGTACACTCACCCAGCTGAATAACCAGGCTACAGTCTACATTATAGACTGTCAGTACACTCACTCAGCTTAATAACCATTACTACAGTCTACATTATAGACTGTCAGTACACTCACTCAGGTTAATAACCATTACTAGTCTACATTATAGACTGTCAGTACACTCACCAAGGTTAAGAACCAGGCTACAGTCTACATTATAGACTGTCAGTACACTCACCATACTTAATAACCATTACTACAGTCTACATTATAGACTGTCAGTACACTCACCATAATAAATAACCATTACTACAGTCTACATTATAGACTGCCAGTACACTCACCATACTTAATAACCATTACTACAGTCTACATTATAGACTGTCAGTACACTCATTCAGCTTAATAACCATTACTACAGTCTACATTCTAGACTGTCAGTACACTCACCATACTTAATAACCATTACTACAGTCTACATTATAGACTGTCAGTACACTCACCATACTTAATAACTATTACTACAGTCTACATTATAGACTGTCAGTACACTCACCAAGGTTAAGAACCAGGCTACAGTCTACATTATAGACTGTCAGTACACTCACTCAGGTTAATAACCATTACTACAGTCTACATTATAGACTGTCAGTAAACTCACCATACTTAATAACCATTACTAGTCTACATTATAGACTGTCAGTACACTCACCATAATAAATAACCGTTACTACAGTCTACATTATAGACTGTCAGTACACTCAGCTTAATAACCAGGCTACAGTCTACATTATAGACTGTCAGTAAACTCACCATACTTAATAACCAGGCTACAGTCTACATTATAGACTGTCAGTACACTCACCATACTTAATAACTATTACTACAGTCTACATTATAGACTGTCAGTACACGCACCATTCTTAATAACCAGGCTACAGTCTACATTATAGACTGTCAGTACACTCACCCAGCTGAATAACCAGGCTACAGTCTACATTATAGACTGTCAGTACACTCACTCAGCTTAATAACCATTACTACAGTCTACATTATAGACTGTCAGTACACTCACTCAGGTTAATAACCATTACTAGTCTACATTATAGACTGTCAGTACACTCACCCAGCTGAATAACCAGGCTACAGTCTACATTATAGACTGTCAGACCACTCACTCAGGTTAATAACCATTACTACAGTCTACATTATAGACTGTCAGTAAACTCACCATACTTAATAACCATTACTAGTCTACATTATAGACTGTCAGTACACTCACCATAATAAATAACCATTACTACAGTCTACATTATAGACTGTCAGTACACTCAGCTTAATAACCAGGCTACAGTCTACATTATAGACTGTCAGTACACTCACCATACTTAATAACCATTACTACAGCCTACATTATAGACTGTCAGTACACTCACTCAGCTTAATAACCATTACTACAGTCTACATTATAGACTGTCAGTACACTCACCATACTTAATAACCAGGCTTCAGTCGACATTATAGACTGTCAGTACACTCACCATACTTAATAACCATTACTACAGCCTACATTATAGACTGTCAGTACACTCACCCAGCTGAATAACCAGGCTACAGTCTACATTCTAGACTGTCAGTACACTCACCATACTTAATAACCATTACTACAGTCTGCATTATAGACTGTCAGTACACTCACCATTCTTAATAACCAGGCTACAGTCTACATTATAGACTGTTGGTACACTCACCCAGCTGAATAACCAGGCTACAGTCTACATTATAGACTGTCAGTACACTCACTCAGGTTAATAACCATTACTACAGTCTACATTATAGACTGTCAGTAAACTCACCATACTTAATAACCATTACTAGTCTACATTATAGACTGTCAGTACACTCACTCAGCTTAATAACCATTACTACAGTCTACATTATAGACTGTCAGTACACTCACCATACTTAATAACCAGGCTTCAGTCTACATTATAGACTGTCAGTACACTCACCATACTTAATAACCATTACTACAGCCTACATTATAGACTGTCAGTACACTCACCCAGCTGAATAACCAGGCTACAGTCTACATTCTAGACTGTCAGTACACTCACCATACTTAATAACCATTACTACAGTCTGCATTATAGACTGTCAGTACACTCACCATACTTAATAACCATTACTAGTCTACATTATAGACTGTCAGTACACTCACCCAGCTGAATAACCAGGCTACAGTCTACATTATAGACTGTTGGTACACTCACCCAGCTGAATAACCAGGCTACAGTCTACATTATAGACTGTCAGTACACTCACTCAGGTTAATAACCATTACTACAGTCTACATTATAGACTGTCAGTAAACTCACCATACTTAATAACCATTACTAGTCTACATTATAGACTGTCAGTACACTCACTCAGCTTAATAACCATTACTACAGTCTACATTATAGACTGTCAGTACACTCACCATACTTAATAACCAGGCTTCAGTCTACATTATAGACTGTCAGTACACTCACCATACTTAATAACCATTACTACAGCCTACATTATAGACTGTCAGTACACTCACCCAGCTGAATAACCAGGCTACAGTCTACATTCTAGACTGTCAGTACACTCACCATACTTAATAACCATTACTACAGTCTGCATTATAGACTGTCAGTACACTCACCATACTTAATAACCATTACTAGTCTACATTATAGACTGTCAGTACACTCACCCAGCTGAATAACCAGGCTACAGTCTACATTATAGACTGTCAGTACACTCACTCAGGTTAATAACCATTACTACAGTCTACATTATAGACTGTCAGTAAACTCACCATACTTAATAACCATTACTAGTCTACATTATAGACTGTCAGTACACTCACCATAATAAATAACCATTACTACAGTCTACATTATAGACTGTCAGTACACTCAGCTTAATAACCATTACTACAGCCTACATTATAGACTGTCAGTACACTCACTCAGCTTAATAACCATTACTACAGTCTACATTATAGACTGCCAGTACACTCACCATAATAAATAACCATTACTACAGTCTACATTATAGACTGCCAGTACACTCACCATACTTAATAACCATTACTACAGTCTACATTATAGACTGTCAGTACACTCATTCAGCTTAATAACCATTACTACAGTCTACATTCTAGACTGTCAGTACACTCACCATACTTAATAACCATTACTACAGTCTACATTATAGACTGTCAGTACACTCACCATACTTAATAACTATTACTACAGTCTACATTATAGACTGTCAGTACACTCACCAAGGTTAAGAACCAGGCTACAGTCTACATTATAGACTGTCAGTACACTCACTCAGGTTAATAACCATTACTACAGTCTACATTATAGACTGTCAGTAAACTCACCATACTTAATAACCATTACTAGTCTACATTATAGACTGTCAGTACACTCACCATAATAAATAACCGTTACTACAGTCTACATTATAGACTGTCAGTACACTCAGCTTAATAACCAGGCTACAGTCTACATTATAGACTGTCAGTAAACTCACCATACTTAATAACCAGGCTACAGTCTACATTATAGACTGTCAGTACACTCACCATACTTAATAACCATTACTACAGTCTACATTATAGACTGTCAGTACACTCACCATACTTAATAACCAGGCTACAGTCTACATTATAGACTGTCAGTACACTCACCATACTTAATAACCATTACTACAGTCTACATTATAGACTGTCAGTACACTCACCCAGCTGAATAACCAGGCTACAGTCTACATTCTAGACTGTCAGTACACTCACCCAGCTGAATAACCAGGCTACAGTCTACATTATAGACTGTCAGTACACTCACCATACTTAATAACTATTACTACAGTCTACATTATAGACTGTCAGTACACGCACCATTCTTAATAACCAGGCTACAGTCTACATTATAGACTGTCAGTACACTCACCCAGCTGAATAACCAGGCTACAGTCTACATTATAGACTGTCAGTACACTCACTCAGCTTAATAACCATTACTACAGTCTACATTATAGACTGTCAGTACACTCACTCAGGTTAATAACCATTACTAGTCTACATTATAGACTGTCAGTACACTCACCCAGCTGAATAACCAGGCTACAGTCTACATTATAGACTGTCAGACCACTCACTCAGGTTAATAACCATTACTACAGTCTACATTATAGACTGTCAGTAAACTCACCATACTTAATAACCATTACTAGTCTACATTATAGACTGTCAGTACACTCACCATAATAAATAACCATTACTACAGTCTACATTATAGACTGTCAGTACACTCAGCTTAATAACCAGGCTACAGTCTACATTATAGACTGTCAGTACACTCACCATACTTAATAACCATTACTACAGCCTACATTATAGACTGTCAGTACACTCACTCAGCTTAATAACCATTACTACAGTCTACATTATAGACTGTCAGTACACTCACCATACTTAATAACCAGGCTTCAGTCGACATTATAGACTGTCAGTACACTCACCATACTTAATAACCATTACTACAGCCTACATTATAGACTGTCAGTACACTCACCCAGCTGAATAACCAGGCTACAGTCTACATTCTAGACTGTCAGTACACTCACCATACTTAATAACCATTACTACAGTCTGCATTATAGACTGTCAGTACACTCACCATTCTTAATAACCAGGCTACAGTCTACATTATAGACTGTTGGTACACTCACCCAGCTGAATAACCAGGCTACAGTCTACATTATAGACTGTCAGTACACTCACTCAGGTTAATAACCATTACTACAGTCTACATTATAGACTGTCAGTAAACTCACCATACTTAATAACCATTACTAGTCTACATTATAGACTGTCAGTACACTCACTCAGCTTAATAACCATTACTACAGTCTACATTATAGACTGTCAGTACACTCACCATACTTAATAACCAGGCTTCAGTCTACATTATAGACTGTCAGTACACTCACCATACTTAAAAACCATTACTACAGCCTACATTATAGACTGTCAGTACACTCACCCAGCTGAATAACCAGGCTACAGTCTACATTCTAGACTGTCAGTACACTCACCATACTTAATAACCATTACTACAGTCTGCATTATAGACTGTCAGTACACTCACCATACTTAATAACCATTACTAGTCTACATTATAGACTGTCAGTACACTCACCCAGCTGAATAACCAGGCTACAGTCTACATTATAGACTGTTGGTACACTCACCCAGCTGAATAACCAGGCTACAGTCTACATTATAGACTGTCAGTACACTCACTCAGGTTAATAACCATTACTACAGTCTACATTATAGACTGTCAGTAAACTCACCATACTTAATAACCATTACTAGTCTACATTATAGACTGTCAGTACACTCACTCAGCTTAATAACCATTACTACAGTCTACATTATAGACTGTCAGTACACTCACCATACTTAATAACCAGGCTTCAGTCTACATTATAGACTGTCAGTACACTCACCATACTTAATAACCATTACTACAGCCTACATTATAGACTGTCAGTACACTCACCCAGCTGAATAACCAGGCTACAGTCTACATTCTAGACTGTCAGTACACTCACCATACTTAATAACCATTACTACAGTCTGCATTATAGACTGTCAGTACACTCACCATACTTAATAACCATTACTAGTCTACATTATAGACTGTCAGTACACTCACCCAGCTGAATAACCAGGCTACAGTCTACATTATAGACTGTCAGTACACTCACTCAGGTTAATAACCATTACTACAGTCTACATTATAGACTGTCAGTAAACTCACCATACTTAATAACCATTACTAGTCTACATTATAGACTGTCAGTACACTCACCATAATAAATAACCATTACTACAGTCTACATTATAGACTGTCAGTACACTCAGCTTAATAACCATTACTACAGCCTACATTATAGACTGTCAGTACACTCACTCAGCTTAATAACCATTACTACAGTCTACATTATAGACTGTCAGTACACTCACCGTACTTAACAACCAGGCTACAGTCTACATTATAGACTGTCAGTACACTCACCATACTTAATAACCATTACTACAGTCTACATTATAGACTGTCAGTACACTCACCCAGCTGAATAACCAGGCTACAGTCTACATTCTAGACTGTCAGTACACTCACCATACTTAATAACCATTACTACAGTCTACATTATAGACTGTCAGTACACTCACCATACTTAATAACCAGGCTACAGTCTACATTATAGACTGTCAGTACACTCACCCAGCTGAATAACCAGGCTACAGTCTACATTATAGACTGTCAGTACACTCACTCAGCTTAATAACCATTACTACAGTCTACATTATAGACTGTCAGTACACTCACTCAGGTTAATAACCATTACTAGTCTACAGTATAGACTGTCAGTACACTCACCAAGGTTAAGAACCAGGCTACAGTCTACATTATAGACTGTCAGTACACTCACCATACTTAATAACCATTACTACAGTTTACATTATAGACTGTCAGTACACTCACCATAATAAATAACCATTACTACAGTCTACATTATAGACTGTCAGTACACTCAGCTTAATAACCAGGCTACAGTCTACATTATAGACTGTCAGTACACTAACTCAGCTTAATAACCATTACTACAGTCTACATTATAGACTGTCAGTACACTCACCATACTTAATAACCAGGCTACAGTCTACATTATAGACTGTCAGTACACTCATCCAGCTGAATAACCAGGCTACAGTCTACATTATAGACTGTCAGTACACTCACTCAGGTTAATAACCATTACTAGTCTACATTATAGACTGTCAGTACACTCACCAAGGTTAAGAACCAGGCTACAGTCTACATTATAGACTGTCAGTACACTCACTCAGGTTAATAACCATTACTACAGTCTACATTATAGACTGTCAGTAAACTCACCATACTTAATAACCATTACTACAGTCTACATTATAGACTGTCAGTACACTCACCATAATAAATAACCATTACTACAGTCTACATTATAGACTGTCAGTACACTCAGCTTAATAACCAGGCTACAGTCTACATTATAGACTGTCAGTACACTCACCATACTTAATAACCATTACTACAGTCTACATTATAGACTGTCAGTACACTCACCATACTTAATAACCAGGCTACAGTCTACATTATAGACTGTCAGTACACTCACCCAGCTGAATAACCAGGCTACAGTCTACATTATAGACTGTCAGTACACTCACTCAGCTTAATAACCATTACTACAGTCTACATTATAGACTGTCAGTACACTCACTCAGGTTAATAACCATTACTAGTCTACATTATAGACTGTCAGTACACTCACCAAGGTTAAGAACCAGGCTACAGTCTACATTATAGACTGTCAGTACACTCACTCAGGTTAATAACCATTACTACAGTCTACATTATAGACTGTCAGTAAACTCACCATACTTAATAACCATTACTAGTCTACATTATAGACTGTCAGTACACTCACTCAGCTTAATAACCATTACTACAGTCTACATTATAGACTGTCAGTACACTCACCATACTTAATAACCAGGCTTCAGTCTACATTATAGACTGTCAGTACACTCACCATACTTAATAACCATTACTAGTCTACATTATAGACTGTCAGTACACTCACTCAGCTTAATAACCATTACTACAGTCTACATTATAGACTGTCAGTACACTCACCATACTTAATAACCAGGCTTCAGTCTACATTATAGACTGTCAGTACACTCACCATACTTAATAACCATTACTAGTCTACATTATAGACTGTCAGTACACTCACCCAGCTGAATAACCAGGCTACAGTCTACATTATAGACTGTCAGTACACTCACTCAGGTTAATAACCATTACTACAGTCTACATTATAGACTGTCAGTAAACTCACCATACTTAATAACCATTACTAGTCTACATTATAGACTGTCAGTACACTCACCATAATAAATAACCATTACTACAGTCTACATTATAGACTGTCAGTACACTCAGCTTAATAACCATTACTACAGCCTACATTATAGACTGTCAGTACACTCACTCAGCTTAATAACCATTACTACAGTCTACATTATAGACTGTCAGTACACTCACCGTACTTAACAACCAGGCTACAGTCTACATTATAGACTGTCAGTACACTCACCATACTTAATAACCATTACTACAGTCTACATTATAGACTGTCAGTACACTCACCCAGCTGAATAACCAGGCTACAGTCTACATTCTAGACTGTCAGTACACTCACCATACTTAATAACCATTACTACAGTCTACATTATAGACTGTCAGTACACTCACCATACTTAATAACCAGGCTACAGTCTACATTATAGACTGTCAGTACACTCACCCAGCTGAATAACCAGGCTACAGTCTACATTATAGACTGTCAGTACACTCACTCAGCTTAATAACCATTACTACAGTCTACATTATAGACTGTCAGTACACTCACTCAGGTTAATAACCATTACTAGTCTACATTATAGACTGTCAGTACACTCACCAAGGTTAAGAACCAGGCTACAGTCTACATTATAGACTGTCAGTACACTCACCATACTTAATAACCATTACTACAGTTTACATTATAGACTGTCAGTACACTCACCATAATAAATAACCATTACTACAGTCTACATTATAGACTGTCAGTACACTCAGCTTAATAACCAGGCTACAGTCTACATTCTAGACTGTCAGTACACTCACCATACTTAATAACCATTACTACAGTCTGCATTATAGACTGTCAGTAAACTCACCATACTTAATAACCATTACTAGTCTACATTATAGACTGTCAGTACACTCACCATAATAAATAACCATTACTACAGTCTACATTATAGACTGTCAGTACACTCACCCAGCTGAATAACCAGGCTACAGTCTACATTATAGACTGTCAGTACACTCACTCAGCTTAATAACCATTACTACAGTCTACATTATAGACTGTCAGTACACTCACCATACTTAATAACCAGGCTACAGTCTACATTATAGACTGTCAGTACACTCACCCAGCTGAATAACCAGGCTACAGTCTACATTATAGACTGTCAGTACACTCACTCAGCTTAATAACCATTACTACAGTCTACATTATAGACTGTCAGTACACTCACTCAGGTTAATAACCATTACTAGTCTACATTATAGACTGTCAGTACACTCACCAAGGTTAAGAACCAGGCTACAGTCTACATTATAGACTGTCAGTACACTCACCATACTTAATAACCATTACTACAGTTTACATTATAGACTGTCAGTACACTCACCATAATAAATAACCATTACTACAGTCTACATTATAGACTGTCAGTACACTCAGCTTAATAACCAGGCTACAGTCTACATTATAGACTGTCAGTACACTAACTCAGCTTAATAACCATTACTACAGTCTACATTATAGACTGTCAGTACACTCACCATACTTAATAACCAGGCTACAGTCTACATTATAGACTGTCAGTACACTCATCCAGCTGAATAACCAGGCTACAGTCTACATTATAGACTGTCAGTACACTCACTCAGGTTAATAACCATTACTAGTCTACATTATAGACTGTCAGTACACTCACCAAGGTTAAGAACCAGGCTACAGTCTACATTATAGACTGTCAGTACACTCACTCAGGTTAATAACCATTACTACAGTCTACATTATAGACTGTCAGTAAACTCACCATACTTAATAACCATTACTACAGTCTACATTATAGACTGTCAGTACACTCACCATAATAAATAACCATTACTACAGTCTACATTATAGACTGTCAGTACACTCAGCTTAATAACCAGGCTACAGTCTACATTATAGACTGTCAGTACACTCACTCAGCTTAATAACCATTACTACAGTCTACATTATAGACTGTCAGTACACTCTCCATACTTAATAACCATTACTACAGTCTACATTATAGACTGTCAGTAAACTCACTCAGGTTAATAACCATTACTACAGTCTACATTATAGACTGTCAGTACACTCACCATACTTAATAACCATTACTACAGTCTACATTATAGACTGTCAGTACACTCACCATAATAAATAACCATTACTACAGTCTACATTATAGACTGTCAGTACACTCAGCTTAATAACCAGGCTACAGTCTACATTATAGACTGTCAGTAAACTCACCATACTTAATAACCATTACTAGTCTACATTATAGACTGTCAGTACACTCACTCAGCTTAATAACCATTACTACAGTCTACATTATAGACTGTCAGTACACTCACCATACTTAATAACCAGGCTTCAGTCTACATTATAGACTGTCAGTACACTCACCATACTTAATAACCATTACTACAGCCTACATTATAGACTGTCAGTACACTCACCCAGCTGAATAACCAGGCTACAGTCTACATTATAGACTGTCAGTACACTCACTCAGGTTAATAACCATTACTACAGTCTACATTATAGACTGTCAGTAAACTCACCATACTTAATAACCATTACTAGTCTACATTATAGACTGTCAGTACACTCACCATAATAAATAACCATTACTACAGTCTACATTATAGACTGTCAGTACACTCAGCTTAATAACCATTACTACAGCCTACATTATAGACTGTCAGTACACTCACTCAGCTTAATAACCATTACTACAGTCTACATTATAGACTGTCAGTACACTCACCGTACTTAACAACCAGGCTACAGTCTACATTATAGACTGTCAGTACACTCACCATACTTAATAACCATTACTACAGTCTACATTATAGACTGTCAGTACACTCACCCAGCTGAATAACCAGGCTACAGTCTACATTCTAGACTGTCAGTACACTCACCATACTTAATAACCATTACTACAGTCTACATTATAGACTGTCAGTACACTCACCATACTTAATAACCAGGCTACAGTCTACATTATAGACTGTCAGTACACTCACCCAGCTGAATAACCAGGCTACAGTCTACATTATAGACTGTCAGTACACTCACTCAGCTTAATAACCATTACTACAGTCTACATTATAGACTGTCAGTACACTCACTCAGGTTAATAACCATTACTAGTCTACATTATAGACTGTCAGTACACTCACCAAGGTTAAGAACCAGGCTACAGTCTACATTATAGACTGTCAGTACACTCACCATACTTAATAACCATTACTACAGTTTACATTATAGACTGTCAGTACACTCACCATAATAAATAACCATTACTACAGTCTACATTATAGACTGTCAGTACACTCAGCTTAATAACCAGGCTACAGTCTACATTCTAGACTGTCAGTACACTCACCATACTTAATAACCATTACTACAGTCTGCATTATAGACTGTCAGTACACTCACCATACTTAATAACCATTACTAGTCTACATTATAGACTGTCAGTACACTCACCCAGCTGAATAACCAGGCTACAGTCTACATTATAGACTGTCAGTACACTCACTCAGGTTAATAACCATTACTACAGTCTACATTATAGACTGTCAGTAAACTCACCATACTTAATAACCATTACTAGTCTACATTATAGACTGTCAGTACACTCACCATAATAAATAACCATTACTACAGTCTACATTATAGACTGTCAGTACACTCAGCTTAATAACCATTACTACAGCCTACATTATAGACTGTCAGTACACTCACTCAGCTTAATAACCATTACTACAGTCTACATTATAGACTGTCAGTACACTCACCGTACTTAACAACCAGGCTACAGTCTACATTATAGACTGTCAGTACACTCACCATACTTAATAACCATTACTACAGTCTACATTATAGACTGTCAGTACACTCACCCAGCTGAATAACCAGGCTACAGTCTACATTATAGACTGTCAGTACACTCACTCAGCTTAATAACCATTACTACAGTCTACATTATAGACTGTCAGTACACTCACCATACTTAATAACCATTACTACAGTTTACATTATAGACTGTCAGTACACTCACCATAATAAATAACCATTACTACAGTCTACATTATAGACTGTCAGTACACTCAGCTTAATAACCAGGCTACAGTCTACATTATAGACTGTCAGTACACTAACTCAGCTTAATAACCATTACTACAGTCTACATTATAGACTGTCAGTACACTCACCATACTTAATAACCAGGCTACAGTCTACATTATAGACTGTCAGTACACTCATCCAGCTGAATAACCAGGCTACAGTCTACATTATAGACTGTCAGTACACTCACTCAGGTTAATAACCATTACTAGTCTACATTATAGACTGTCAGTACACTCACCAAGGTTAAGAACCAGGCTACAGTCTACATTATAGACTGTCAGTACACTCACTCAGGTTAATAACCATTACTACAGTCTACATTATAGACTGTCAGTAAACTCACCATACTTAATAACCATTACTACAGTCTACATTAGACTGTCAGTACACTCACCATAATAAATAACCATTACTACAGTCTACATTATAGACTGTCAGTACACTCACCCAGCTGAATAACCAGGCTACAGTCTACATTATAGACTGTCAGTACACTCACTCAGGTTAATAACCATTACTAGTCTACATTATAGACTGTCAGTACACTCACCAAGGTTAAGAACCAGGCTACAGTCTACATTATAGACTGTCAGTACACTCACTCAGGTTAATAACCATTACTAGTCTACATTATAGACTGTCAGTACACTCACCAAGGTTAAGAACCAGGCTACAGTCTACATTATAGACTGTCAGTACACTCACTCAGCTTAATAACCATTACTACAGTCTACATTATAGACTGTCAGTACACTCACCATACTTAATAACCAGGCTTCAGTCTACATTATAGACTGTCAGTACACTCACCATACTTAATAACCATTACTACAGCCTACATTATAGACTGTCAGTACACTCACCCAGCTGAATAACCAGGCTACAGTCTACATTCTAGACTGTCAGTACACTCACCATACTTAATAACCATTACTACAGTCTGCATTATAGACTGTCAGTACACTCACCATACTTAATAACCATTACTAGTCTACATTATAGACTGTCAGTACACTCACCCAGCTGAATAACCAGGCTACAGTCTACATTATAGACTGTCAGTACACTCACTCAGGTTAATAACCATTACTACAGTCTACATTATAGACTGTCAGTAAACTCACCATACTTAATAACCATTACTAGTCTACATTATAGACTGTCAGTACACTCACCATAATAAATAACCATTACTACAGTCTACATTATAGACTGTCAGTACACTCAGCTTAATAACCATTACTACAGCCTACATTATAGACTGTCAGTACACTCACTCAGCTTAATAACCATTACTACAGTCTACATTATAGACTGTCAGTACACTCACCGTACTTAACAACCAGGCTACAGTCTACATTATAGACTGTCAGTACACTCACCATACTTAATAACCATTACTACAGTCTACATTATAGACTGTCAGTACACTCACCCAGCTGAATAACCAGGCTACAGTCTACATTCTAGACTGTCAGTACACTCACCATACTTAATAACCATTACTACAGTCTACATTATAGACTGTCAGTACACTCACCATACTTAATAACCAGGCTACAGTCTACATTATAGACTGTCAGTACACTCACCCAGCTGAATAACCAGGCTACAGTCTACATTATAGACTGTCAGTACACTCACTCAGCTTAATAACCATTACTACAGTCTACATTATAGACTGTCAGTACACTCACTCAGGTTAATAACCATTACTAGTCTACATTATAGACTGTCAGTACACTCACCAAGGTTAAGAACCAGGCTACAGTCTACATTATAGACTGTCAGTACACTCACCATACTTAATAACCATTACTACAGTTTACATTATAGACTGTCAGTACACTCACCATAATAAATAACCATTACTACAGTCTACATTATAGACTGTCAGTACACTCAGCTTAATAACCAGGCTACAGTCTACATTATAGACTGTCAGTACACTAACTCAGCTTAATAACCATTACTACAGTCTACATTATAGACTGTCAGTACACTCACCATACTTAATAACCAGGCTACAGTCTACATTATAGACTGTCAGTACACTCATCCAGCTGAATAACCAGGCTACAGTCTACATTATAGACTGTCAGTACACTCACTCAGGTTAATAACCATTACTAGTCTACATTATAGACTGTCAGTACACTCACCAAGGTTAAGAACCAGGCTACAGTCTACATTATAGACTGTCAGTACACTCACTCAGGTTAATAACCATTACTACAGTCTACATTATAGACTGTCAGTAAACTCACCATACTTAATAACCATTACTACAGTCTACATTATAGACTGTCAGTACACTCACCATAATAAATAACCATTACTACAGTCTACATTATAGACTGTCAGTACACTCAGCTTAATAACCAGGCTACAGTCTACATTATAGACTGTCAGTACACTCACTCAGCTTAATAACCATTACTACAGTCTACATTATAGACTGTCAGTACACTCTCCATACTTAATAACCATTACTACAGTCTACATTATAGACTGTCAGTAAACTCACTCAGGTTAATAACCATTACTACAGTCTACATTATAGACTGTCAGTACACTCACCATACTTAATAACCATTACTACAGTCTACATTATAGACTGTCAGTACACTCACCATAATAAATAACCATTACTACAGTCTACATTATAGACTGTCAGTACACTCAGCTTAATAACCAGGCTACAGTCTACATTATAGACTGTCAGTAAACTCACCATACTTAATAACCATTACTAGTCTACATTATAGACTGTCAGTACACTCACTCAGCTTAATAACCATTACTACAGTCTACATTATAGACTGTCAGTACACTCACCATACTTAATAACCAGGCTTCAGTCTACATTATAGACTGTCAGTACACTCACCATACTTAATAACCATTACTAGTCTACATTATAGACTGTCAGTACACTCACCCAGCTGAATAACCAGGCTACAGTCTACATTCTAGACTGTCAGTACACTCACCATACTTAATAACCATTACTACAGTCTGCATTATAGACTGTCAGTACACTCACCATACTTAATAACCATTACTAGTCTACATTATAGACTGTCAGTACACTCACCCAGCTGAATAACCAGGCTACAGTCTACATTATAGACTGTCAGTACACTCACTCAGGTTAATAACCATTACTACAGTCTACATTATAGACTGTCAGTAAACTCACCATACTTAATAACCATTACTAGTCTACATTATAGACTGTCAGTACACTCACCATAATAAATAACCATTACTACAGTCTACATTATAGACTGTCAGTACACTCAGCTTAATAACCATTACTACAGCCTACATTATAGACTGTCAGTACACTCACTCAGCTTAATAACCATTACTACAGTCTACATTATAGACTGTCAGTACACTCACCATACTTAATAACCAGGCTTCAGTCTACATTATAGACTGTCAGTACACTCACCATACTTAATAACCATTACTACAGCCTACATTATAGACTGTCAGTACACTCACTCAGGTTAATAACCATTACTACAGTCTACATTATAGACTGTCAGTACACTCACCGTACTTAACAACCAGGCTACAGTCTACATTATAGACTGTCAGTACACTCACCATACTTAATAACCATTACTACAGTCTACATTATAGACTGTCAGTACACTCACCCAGCTGAATAACCAGGCTACAGTCTACATTCTAGACTGTCAGTACACTCACCATAATAAATAACCATTACTACAGTCTACATTATAGACTGTCAGTACACTCAGCTTAATAACCAGGCTTCAGTCTACATTATAGACTGTCAGTACACTCACCATACTTAATAACCATTACTACAGCCTACATTATAGACTGTCAGTACACTCACCCAGCTGAATAACCAGGCTACAGTCTACATTCTAGACTGTCAGTACACTCACCATACTTAATAACCATTACTACAGTCTGCATTATAGACTGTCAGTACACTCACCATACTTAATAACCATTACTAGTCTACATTATAGACTGTCAGTACACTCACCCAGCTGAATAACCAGGCTACAGTCTACATTATAGACTGTCAGTACACTCACTCAGGTTAATAACCATTACTACAGTCTACATTATAGACTGTCAGTAAACTCACCATACTTAATAACCATTACTAGTCTACATTATAGACTGTCAGTACACTCACCATAATAAATAACCATTACTACAGTCTACATTATAGACTGTCAGTACACTCAGCTTAATAACCATTACTACAGCCTACATTATAGACTGTCAGTACACTCACCATACTTAATAACCATTACTACAGTCTACATTATAGACTGTCAGTACACTCACCGTACTTAACAACCAGGCTACAGTCTACATTATAGACTGTCAGTACACTCACCATACTTAATAACCATTACTACAGTCTACATTATAGACTGTCAGTACACTCACCCAGCTGAATAACCAGGCTACAGTCTACATTCTAGACTGTCAGTACACTCACCATACTTAATAACCATTACTACAGTCTACATTATAGACTGTCAGTACACTCACCATACTTAATAACCAGGCTACAGTCTACATTATAGACTGTCAGTACACTCACCCAGCTGAATAACCAGGCTACAGTCTACATTATAGACTGTCAGTACACTCACTCAGCTTAATAACCATTACTACAGTCTACATTATAGACTGTCAGTACACTCACTCAGGTTAATAACCATTACTAGTCTACATTATAGACTGTCAGTACACTCACCAAGGTTAAGAACCAGGCTACAGTCTACATTATAGACTGTCAGTACACTCACCATACTTAATAACCATTACTACAGTTTACATTATAGACTGTCAGTACACTCACCATAATAAATAACCATTACTACAGTCTACATTATAGACTGTCAGTACACTCAGCTTAATAACCAGGCTACAGTCTACATTATAGACTGTCAGTACACTAACTCAGCTTAATAACCATTACTACAGTCTACATTATAGACTGTCAGTACACTCACCATACTTAATAACCAGGCTACAGTCTACATTATAGACTGTCAGTACACTCATCCAGCTGAATAACCAGGCTACAGTCTACATTATAGACTGTCAGTACACTCACTCAGGTTAATAACCATTACTAGTCTACATTATAGACTGTCAGTACACTCACTCAGGTTAATAACCATTACTACAGTCTACATTATAGACTGTCAGTAAACTCACCATACTTAATAACCATTACTACAGTCTACATTATAGACTGTCAGTACACTCACCATAATAAATAACCATTACTACAGTCTACATTATAGACTGTCAGTACACTCAGCTTAATAACCAGGCTACAGTCTACATTATAGACTGTCAGTACACTCACTCAGCTTAATAACCATTACTACAGTCTACATTATAGACTGTCAGTACACTCTCCATACTTAATAACCATTACTACAGTCTACATTATAGACTGTCAGTAAACTCACTCAGGTTAATAACCATTACTACAGTCTACATTATAGACTGTCAGTACACTCACCATACTTAATAACCATTACTACAGTCTACATTATAGACTGTCAGTACACTCACCATAATAAATAACCATTACTACAGTCTACATTATAGACTGTCAGTACACTCAGCTTAATAACCAGGCTACAGTCTACATTATAGACTGTCAGTACACTCACTCAGCTTAATAACCATTACTACAGTCTACATTATAGACTGTCAGTACACTCTCCATACTTAATAACCATTACTACAGTCTACATTATAGACTGTCAGTAAACTCACTCAGGTTAATAACCATTACTACAGTCTACATTATAGACTGTCAGTACACTCACCATACTTAACCATTACTACAGTCTACATTATAGACTGTCAGTACACTCACCATACTTAATAACCAGGCTACAGTCTACATTATAGACTGTCAGCACACTCACCATACTTAATAACCATTACAACAGTCTACATTATAGACTGTCAGTACACTCACCATACTTAATAACCATTACTACAGTCTACATTATAGACTGTCAGTACACTCACCATACTTAATAACCATTACTACAGTCTACATTATAGACTGTCAGTACACTCACTCAGGTTAATAACCATTACTAGTCTACATTATAGACTGTCAGTACACTCACCATACTTAATAACCATTACTACAGTCTACATTATAGACTGTCAGTACACTCACCATACTTAATAACCATTACTACAGTCTACATTATAGACTGTCAGTACACTCACCATACTTAATAACCATTACTACAGTCTACATTATAGACTTTCAGTACACTCACCCAGCTTAATAACCAGGCTACAGTCTACATTATAGACTGTCAGTACACTCACCCAGCTGAATAACCAGGCTACAGTCTACATTATAGACTGTCAGTACACTCACTCAGCTTAATAACCATTACTACAGTCTACATTATAGACTGTCAGTACACTCACTCAGGTTAATAACCATTACTAGTCTACATTATAGACTGTCAGTACACTCACCAAGGTTAAGAACCAGGCTACAGTCTACATTATAGACTGTCAGTACACTCACCATACTTAATAACCATTACTACAGTCTACATTATAGACTGTCAGTACACTCACCATAATAAATAACCATTACTACAGTCTACATTATAGACTGTCAGTACACTCAGCTTAATAACCAGGCTACAGTCTACATTATAGACTGTCAGTACACTAACTCAGCTTAATAACCATTACTACAGTCTACATTATAGACTGTCAGTACACTCACCATACTTAATAACCAGGCTACAGTCTACATTATAGACTGTCAGTACACTCATCCAGCTGAATAACCAGGCTACAGTCTACATTATAGACTGTCAGTACACTCACTCAGGTTAATAACCATTACTAGTCTACATTATAGACTGTCAGTACACTCACTCAGGTTAATAACCATTACTACAGTCTACATTATAGACTGTCAGTACACTCTCCATACTTAATAACCATTACTACAGTCTACATTATAGACTGTCAGTAAACTCACTCAGGTTAATAACCATTACTACAGTCTACATTATAGACTGTCAGTACACTCACCATACTTAATAACCATTACTACAGTCTACATTATAGACTGTCAGTACACTCACCATAATAAATAACCATTACTACAGTCTACATTATAGACTGTCAGTACACTCAGCTTAATAACCAGGCTACAGTCTACATTATAGACTGTCAGTACACTCACTCAGCTTAATAACCATTACTACAGTCTACATTATAGACTGTCAGTACACTCTGGTTAATAACCATTACTACAGTCTACATTATAGACTGTCAGTACACTCACCATACTTAATAACCATTACTACAGTCTACATTATAGACTGTCAGTACACTCACCATACTTAATAACCATTACTACAGTCTACATTATAGACTGTCAGTACACTCACCATACTTAATAACCATTACTACAGTCTACATTATAGACTTTCAGTACACTCACCCAGCTTAATAACCAGGCTACAGTCTACATTATAGACTGCTAGTACACTCACTCAGCTTAATAACCATTACTACAGTCTACATTATAGACTGTCAGTACACTCACCATACTTAATAACCATTACTACAGTCTACATTAAAGACTATCAGTACACTCACCATACTTAATAACCATTACTACAGTCTACATTATAGACTGTCAGTACACTCACCCAGAATTAATAACCATTACTACAGTCTACATTATAGACTCTCAGTACACTCACCATACTTAATAACCAGGCTACAGTTTGCATTATAGGCTGTCAGTACACTCACCATACTTAATAACCAGGCTACAGTCTACATTATAGACTCTCAGTACACTCACCATACTTAATAACCATTACTACAGTCTACATTATAGACTGTCAGTACACTCACCATACTTAATAACCATTACTACAGTCTACATTATAGACTGTCAGTACACTCACCATACTTAATAACCATTACTACAGTCTACATTATAGACTATCAGTACACTCACCATACTTAATAACCATTACTACAGTCTACATTATAGACTGTCAGTACACTCACCCAGAATTAATAACCATTACTACAGTCTACATTATAGACTCTCAGTACACTCACCATACTTAATAACCAGGCTACAGTTTACATTATAGACTGTCAGTACACTCACCATACTTAATAACCAGGCTACAGTCTACATTATAGACTCTCAGTACACTCACCATACTTAATAACCATTACTACAGTCTACATTATAAACTGTCAGTACACTCACTCAGCTTAATAACCATTACTACAGTCTACATTATAAACTGTCAGTACACTCACTCAGCTTAATAACCATTACTACAGTCTACATTATAGACTGTCAGTACACTCACCATACTTAATAACCATTACTACAGTCTACATTATAGACTTTCAGTACACTCACCCAGCTTAATAACCAGGCTACAGTCTACATTATAGACTGCTAGTACACTCACTCAGCTTAATAACCATTACTACAGTCTACATTATAGACTGTCAGTACACTCACCATACTTAATAACCATTACTACAGTCTACATTAAAGACTATCAGTACACTCACCATACTTAATAACCATTACTACAGTCTACATTATAGACTGTCAGTACACTCACCCAGAATTAATAACCATTACTACAGTCTACATTATAGACTCTCAGTACACTCACCATACTTAATAACCAGGCTACAGTTTGCATTATAGGCTGTCAGTACACTCACCATACTTAATAACCAGGCTACAGTCTACATTATAGACTCTCAGTACACTCACCATACTTAATAACCATTACTACAGTCTACATTATAGACTGTCAGTACACTCACCATACTTAATAACCATTACTACAGTCTACATTATAGACTGTCAGTACACTCACCATACTTAATAACCATTACTACAGTCTACATTATAGACTATCAGTACACTCACCATACTTAATAACCATTACTACAGTCTACATTATAGACTGTCAGTACACTCACCCAGAATTAATAACCATTACTACAGTCTACATTATAGACTCTCAGTACACTCACCATACTTAATAACCAGGCTACAGTTTACATTATAGACTGTCAGTACACTCACCATACTTAATAACCAGGCTACAGTCTACATTATAGACTCTCAGTACACTCACCATACTTAATAACCATTACTACAGTCTACATTATAAACTGTCAGTACACTCACTCAGCTTAATAACCATTACTACAGTCTACATTATAAACTGTCAGTACACTCACTCAGCTTAATAACCATTACTACAGTCTACATTATAGACTGTCAGTACACTCACCATACTTAATAACCATTACTACAGTCTACATTATAGACTTTCAGTACACTCACCCAGCTTAATAACCAGGCTACAGTCTACATTATAGACTGCTAGTACACTCACTCAGCTTAATAACCATTACTACAGTCTACATTATAGACTGTCAGTACACTCACCATACTTAATAACCATTACTACAGTCTACATTAAAGACTATCAGTACACTCACCATACTTAATAACCATTACTACAGTCTACATTATAGACTGTCAGTACACTCACCCAGAATTAATAACCATTACTACAGTCTACATTATAGACTCTCAGTACACTCACCATACTTAATAACCAGGCTACAGTTTGCATTATAGGCTGTCAGTACACTCACCATACTTAATAACCAGGCTACAGTCTACATTATAGACTCTCAGTACACTCACCATACTTAATAACCATTACTACAGTCTACATTATAGACTGTCAGTACACTCACCATACTTAATAACCATTACTACAGTCTACATTATAGACTGTCAGTACACTCACCATACTTAATAACCATTACTACAGTCTACATTATAGACTATCAGTACACTCACCATACTTAATAACCATTACTACAGTCTACATTATAGACTGTCAGTACACTCACCCAGAATTAATAACCATTACTACAGTCTACATTATAGACTCTCAGTACACTCACCATACTTAATAACCAGGCTACAGTTTACATTATAGACTGTCAGTACACTCACCATACTTAATAACCAGGCTACAGTCTACATTATAGACTCTCAGTACACTCACCATACTTAATAACCATTACTACAGTCTACATTATAAACTGTCAGTACACTCACTCAGCTTAATAACCATTACTACAGTCTACATTATAAACTGTCAGTACACTCACTCAGCTTAATAACCATTACTACAGTCTACATTATAGACTGTCAGTACACTCACCATACTTAATAACCAGGCTACAGTCTACATTATAGCCTGTCAGTACACTCACAATACTTAATAACCATTACTACAGTCTACATTATAGACTGTCAGTACACTCACCATACTTAATAACCAGGCTACAGACTACATTATAGACTGTCAGTACACTCACCATACTTAATAACCATTACTACAGTCTACATTATAGACTGTCAGTACACTCTGGTTAATAACCATTACTACAGTCTACATTATAGACTGTCAGTACACTCACCATACTTAATAACCATTACTACAGTCTACATTATAGACTGTCAGTACACTCACCATACTTAATAACCATTACTACAGTCTACATTATAGACTGTCAGTACACTCACCATACTTAATAACCATTACTACAGTCTACATTATAGACTGTCAGTACACTCACCCAGAATTAATAACCATTACTACAGTCTACATTATAGACTCTCAGTACACTCACCATACTTAATAACCAGGCTACAGTTTGCATTATAGACTGTCAGTACACTCACCATACTTAATAACCAGGCTACAGTCTACATTATAGACTCTCAGTACACTCACCATACTTAATAACCATTACTACAGTCTACATTATAGACTGTCAGTACACTCACCATACTTAATAACCATTACTACAGTCTACATTATAGACTGTCAGTACACTCACCATACTTAATAACCATTACTACAGTCTACATTATAGACTATCAGTACACTCACCATACTTAATAACCATTACTACAGTCTACATTATAGACTGTCAGTACACTCACCCAGAATTAATAACCATTACTACAGTCTACATTATAGACTCTCAGTACACTCACCATACTTAATAACCAGGCTACAGTTTACATTATAGACTGTCAGTACACTCACCATACTTAATAACCAGGCTACAGACTACATTATAGACTGTCAGTACACTCACCATACTTAATAACCATTACTACAGTCTACATTATAGACTGTCAGTACACTCTGGTTAATAACCATTACTACAGTCTACATTATAGACTGTCAGTACACTCACCATACTTAATAACCATTACTACAGTCTACATTATAGACTGTCAGTACACTCACCATAATAAATAACCATTACTACAGTCTACATTATAGACTGTCAGTACACTCAGCTTAATAACCAGGCTACAGTCTACATTATAGACTGTCAGTACACTAACTCAGCTTAATAACCATTACTACAGTCTACATTATAGACTGTCAGTACACTCACCATACTTAATAACCAGGCTACAGTCTACATTATAGACTGTCAGTACACTCATCCAGCTGAATAACCAGGCTACAGTCTACATTATAGACTGTCAGTACACTCACTCAGGTTAATAACCATTACTAGTCTACATTATAGACTGTCAGTACACTCACTCAGGTTAATAACCATTACTACAGTCTACATTATAGACTGTCAGTAAACTCACCATACTTAATAACCATTACTACAGTCTACATTATAGACTGTCAGTACACTCACCATAATAAATAACCATTACTACAGTCTACATTATAGACTGTCAGTACACTCAGCTTAATAACCAGGCTACAGTCTACATTATAGACTGTCAGTACACTCACTCAGCTTAATAACCATTACTACAGTCTACATTATAGACTGTCAGTACACTCTCCATACTTAATAACCATTACTACAGTCTACATTATAGACTGTCAGTAAACTCACTCAGGTTAATAACCATTACTACAGTCTACATTATAGACTGTCAGTACACTCACCATACTTAATAACCATTACTACAGTCTACATTATAGACTGTCAGTACACTCACCATAATAAATAACCATTACTACAGTCTACATTATAGACTGTCAGTACACTCAGCTTAATAACCAGGCTACAGTCTACATTATAGACTGTCAGTACACTCACTCAGCTTAATAACCATTACTACAGTCTACATTATAGACTGTCAGTACACTCTGGTTAATAACCATTACTACAGTCTACATTATAGACTGTCAGTACACTCACCATACTTAATAACCATTACTACAGTCTACATTATAGACTGTCAGTACACTCACCATACTTAATAACCATTACTACAGTCTACATTATAGACTGTCAGTACACTCACCATACTTAATAACCATTACTACAGTCTACATTATAGACTTTCAGTACACTCACCCAGCTTAATAACCAGGCTACAGTCTACATTATAGACTGCTAGTACACTCACTCAGCTTAATAACCATTACTACAGTCTACATTATAGACTGTCAGTACACTCACCATACTTAATAACCATTACTACAGTCTACATTAAAGACTATCAGTACACTCACCATACTTAATAACCATTACTACAGTCTACATTATAGACTGTCAGTACACTCACCCAGAATTAATAACCATTACTACAGTCTACATTATAGACTCTCAGTACACTCACCATACTTAATAACCAGGCTACAGTTTGCATTATAGGCTGTCAGTACACTCACCATACTTAATAACCAGGCTACAGTCTACATTATAGACTCTCAGTACACTCACCATACTTAATAACCATTACTACAGTCTACATTATAGACTGTCAGTACACTCACCATACTTAATAACCATTACTACAGTCTACATTATAGACTGTCAGTACACTCACCATACTTAATAACCATTACTACAGTCTACATTATAGACTATCAGTACACTCACCATACTTAATAACCATTACTACAGTCTACATTATAGACTGTCAGTACACTCACCCAGAATTAATAACCATTACTACAGTCTACATTATAGACTCTCAGTACACTCACCATACTTAATAACCAGGCTACAGTTTACATTATAGACTGTCAGTACACTCACCATACTTAATAACCAGGCTACAGTCTACATTATAGACTCTCAGTACACTCACCATACTTAATAACCATTACTACAGTCTACATTATAAACTGTCAGTACACTCACTCAGCTTAATAACCATTACTACAGTCTACATTATAAACTGTCAGTACACTCACTCAGCTTAATAACCATTACTACAGTCTACATTATAGACTGTCAGTACACTCACCATACTTAATAACCATTACTACAGTCTACATTATAGACTTTCAGTACACTCACCCAGCTTAATAACCAGGCTACAGTCTACATTATAGACTGCTAGTACACTCACTCAGCTTAATAACCATTACTACAGTCTACATTATAGACTGTCAGTACACTCACCATACTTAATAACCATTACTACAGTCTACATTAAAGACTATCAGTACACTCACCATACTTAATAACCATTACTACAGTCTACATTATAGACTGTCAGTACACTCACCCAGAATTAATAACCATTACTACAGTCTACATTATAGACTCTCAGTACACTCACCATACTTAATAACCAGGCTACAGTTTGCATTATAGGCTGTCAGTACACTCACCATACTTAATAACCAGGCTACAGTCTACATTATAGACTCTCAGTACACTCACCATACTTAATAACCATTACTACAGTCTACATTATAGACTGTCAGTACACTCACCATACTTAATAACCATTACTACAGTCTACATTATAGACTGTCAGTACACTCACCATACTTAATAACCATTACTACAGTCTACATTATAGACTATCAGTACACTCACCATACTTAATAACCATTACTACAGTCTACATTATAGACTGTCAGTACACTCACCCAGAATTAATAACCATTACTACAGTCTACATTATAGACTCTCAGTACACTCACCATACTTAATAACCAGGCTACAGTTTACATTATAGACTGTCAGTACACTCACCATACTTAATAACCAGGCTACAGTCTACATTATAGACTCTCAGTACACTCACCATACTTAATAACCATTACTACAGTCTACATTATAAACTGTCAGTACACTCACTCAGCTTAATAACCATTACTACAGTCTACATTATAAACTGTCAGTACACTCACTCAGCTTAATAACCATTACTACAGTCTACATTATAGACTGTCAGTACACTCACCATACTTAATAACCAGGCTACAGTCTACATTATAGCCTGTCAGTACACTCACAATACTTAATAACCATTACTACAGTCTACATTATAGACTGTCAGTACACTCACCATACTTAATAACCAGGCTACAGACTACATTATAGACTGTCAGTACACTCACCATACTTAATAACCATTACTACAGTCTACATTATAGACTGTCAGTACACTCTGGTTAATAACCATTACTACAGTCTACATTATAGACTGTCAGTACACTCACCATACTTAATAACCATTACTACAGTCTACATTATAGACTGTCAGTACACTCACCATACTTAATAACCATTACTACAGTCTACATTATAGACTGTCAGTACACTCACCATACTTAATAACCATTACTACAGTCTACATTATAGACTGTCAGTACACTCACCCAGAATTAATAACCATTACTACAGTCTACATTATAGACTCTCAGTACACTCACCATACTTAATAACCAGGCTACAGTTTGCATTATAGACTGTCAGTACACTCACCATACTTAATAACCAGGCTACAGTCTACATTATAGACTCTCAGTACACTCACCATACTTAATAACCATTACTACAGTCTACATTATAGACTGTCAGTACACTCACCATACTTAATAACCATTACTACAGTCTACATTATAGACTGTCAGTACACTCACCATACTTAATAACCATTACTACAGTCTACATTATAGACTATCAGTACACTCACCATACTTAATAACCATTACTACAGTCTACATTATAGACTGTCAGTACACTCACCCAGAATTAATAACCATTACTACAGTCTACATTATAGACTCTCAGTACACTCACCATACTTAATAACCAGGCTACAGTTTACATTATAGACTGTCAGTACACTCACCATACTTAATAACCAGGCTACAGACTACATTATAGACTGTCAGTACACTCACCATACTTAATAACCATTACTACAGTCTACATTATAGACTGTCAGTACACTCTGGTTAATAACCATTACTACAGTCTACATTATAGACTGTCAGTACACTCACCATACTTAATAACCATTACTACAGTCTACATTATAGACTGTCAGTACACTCACCATACTTAATAACCATTACTACAGTCTACATTATAGACTGTCAGTACACTCACCATACTTAATAACCATTACTACAGTCTACATTATAGACTGTCAGTACACTCTGGTTAATAACCATTACTACAGTCTACATTCGTGTAGGAACAACCACAAAGCACACAGATGTAGTTTTATATCACTCCCATTGTTTCCCTCCACGATGTCTCCTTTAAGCAATAAATGACTCGCGGGGTGTAAAGAAAACAGTCATCTCGACGAATACTGGCACATCTTATGCCCCTCACGAGGTAAACTATTCACAAATTAAATCGTTTGTATTTTGTCAATGACCATAGCCTCAGCACTGCCCCATAGACTCAGCACTGTCCCATAGACTCAACACTGCCCCATAGACTCAACACTGTCCCATAGACTCAGCACTGCCCCATAGACTCAGCACTGTCCCATAGACTCAGCACTGTCCCATAGACTCAGCACTGTCCCATAGACTCAGCACTGCCCCATAGACTCAGCACTGTCCCATAGACTCAGCACTGTCCCATAGACTCAGCACTGCCCCATAGACCCACCACTGTCCCATAGATTCAGCACTGTCCCATAGACTCAGCACTGTCCCATAGACTCAACACTGTCCCATAGACTCAGCACTGTCCCATAGACTCAGCACTGTCCCATAGACTCAGCACTGTGCCATAGACTCAGCACTGTCCCATAGACTCAGCACTGTCCCATAGACTCATCACTGTGCCATAGACTCAGCACTGCCCCATAGACTCAACACTGTCCCCATAGACTCAGCACTGCCCCATAGACTCAGCACTGTCCCATAGACTCATCACTGCCCATAAACTCAACAGTGCATTTGTAAACTATCTGCGAATCACGGGCTGGACATTTGAGGCCACTTTTTACCTCACGTTTTCCCTCACGAGAGGCGATCTCGCACCCCTGGGGGGTCGTCATCGTCGTTAATTTCTGCTCCGAAATAAAAAAAATATCAAAACCGCACCTCACGACTTTAAAAACGGCGCCTGGCCGAGGAAAAGGAGTCACAAAAAATTTGGCGGGAAAAACATATCACGTCACGTGGGTAGAGAGGACTCAAACCTGATTGGCTCCAAGGCGTAGCGAGGAGGGCGAGACGCCAAAATAATTTAGCGGGATAAAAAAAAATCTCGTGTCACGTGGGTAGGAGGGAACGAAACCTGATTGGCTCCAAGGCGGGGGTGGGGAGGAGCCAAAAAAAATGTGGCGGGGAAAAAACTCCCGCGTCACGTGGGTAGGTTTAGTTACTTGTAGGAACAACCACAAAGCACACAGATGTAGTTTTATATCACTCCCATTGTTTCCCTCCACGATGTCTCCTTTAAGCAATAAATGACTCGCAGGGTGAAAAGAAAACAGTCATCTCGACGAATACTGGCACATCTTATGCCCCTCACGAGGCAAACTATTCACAAATTAAATCGTTTTTATTTTGTCAATGACCATAGCCTCAGCACTGCCCCATAGACTCAGCAGTGTCCCATAGACTCAGCACTGTCCCATAGACTCAGCACTGTCCCATAGACTCAGCACTGCCCCATAGACTCAACACTGCCCCATAGACTCAGCACTGTCCCATAGACTCAGCACTGCCCCATAGACTCAGCACTGCCCATAGATTCAACACTGTCCCATAAACCCAACACTGCACATAGATTCAACAGTGCATATTTAAACTATCTGCGAATCACGGGCTGGACATTTGAGGCCACTTTTTACCTCACGAGAGGCGATCTCGCACCCCTGGGGGGTCGTCATCGTCGTTAATTTCTGCTACGAAATAAAAAAAATTCAAATCCGCACCTCACGACTCTCAAAATGGCGCCTGGCCGACGAGGAGTCTCAAAAATTTGGCGGGAAAAAAAAATCCCGGGTCACGTGGCTAGGGAGGAATCAAATCTGATTGGCTCCAAGTCGCCGCTTGGACCAATCAGAGAGCTCCAAGCGCCTCGCCTCACAGCAGCTCCGCTCCTGCACTGATAGATCACTGCAGGTCTCTCGTCTATAGTTGAATAGTGTAATAGTGTGTGTATCTGTGTGTATGTGTGTGTATGTGTGTGTATGTGTATTTATCTGTGTGTGTGTATCTGTGTGTATGTGTGTGTATGTATCTGTGTGTGATGTGTGTATATGTGTGTGTATCTGTATTATGTGGGGAGCGATAGTGTAGCGGTTAGCGCGCTGCGCTATGAACCTGGCGACCCGGGTTCGATTCCCGCTCACGGCCAACACCAGTGACGATTATCTGAACCGGTCCCGGGCCTCCCCTAGGTCGACTCAGCCTCAAATGAGTACCTGGTGCGGTGTGTAAACATTGCCACTAGGGAGACAAAGGCGGTCGGGCGTGGTGCTGGCCACCCACCCCCTCGTGTACCGTTCCGGCCTTCATAGGTGCTCGCTAACAGCACTTGCCCCTACAGTCTGTTAAGGCTATATGGGGGATCTTTGTCTTTGTATCTGTATTATGTGTGTATCTGTGTGTATGTGTGTATCTCATGTGTGTCTTGTGTGTGTGTGATGTCTGTGTGTGTCTTGTGTGTGATGTCTGTGTGTGATGTCTGTGTGTGTGTCTTGTGTGTGTGATGTCTGTGTGTGTGTCGTCTGTGTGTGTGATGTCTGTGTGTGTGATGTCTGTGTGTGTGATGTCTGTGTGTGTGATGTCTGTGTGTGTGATGTCTGTGTGTGTGATGTCTGTGTGTGTGATGTCTGTGTGTGTGATGTCTGTGTGTGTGATGTCTGTGTGTGTGATGTCTGTGTGTGTGTCTTGTGTGTGTGATGTCTGTGTGTGATGTCTGTGTGTGTGTCTTGTGTGTGTGTGTCTTGTGTGTGTGTGTCTTGTGTGTGTGTGATGTCTGTGTGTGTGTGATGTCTGTGTGTGATGTCTGTGTGTGTCTTGTCTGTGTGTGTGATGTCTGTGTGTGTGTCTTGTGTGTGTGATGTCTGTGTGTGTGTCTTGTGTGTGTGTGATGTCTGTGTGTGTGATGTCTGTGTGTGATGTCTGTGTGAGTGTCTTGTGTGTGTGTGATGTCTGTGTGTGTGATGTCTGTGTGAGTGTCTTGTGTGTGTGATGTCTGTGTGTGTCTTGTGTGTGTGTGATGTCTGTGTGTGATGTCTGTGTGTGTGTGATGTCTGTGTGTGTCTTGTGTGTGTGATGTCTTTGTGTGTGTGATGTCTGTGTGTGTCTTGTGTGTGTGATGTCTGTGTGTGTGTGATGTCTGTGTGTGTGTGATGTCTGTGTGTGTGTGATGTCTGTGTGTGATGTCTGTGTGTGTCTTGTGTGTGTGATGTCTGTGTGTGTGTGATGTCTGTGTGTGTGATGTCTGTGTGTGATGTCTGTGTGTGTGTCTTGTGTGTGTGATGTCTGTGTGTGTGTCTTGTGTGTGTGTGATGTCTGTGTGTGTGATGTCTGTGTGTGATGTCTGTGTGAGTGTCTTGTGTGTGTGATGTCTGTGTGTGATGTCTGTGTGTGTCTTGTCTGTGTGTGTGTGATGTCTGTGTGTGTGTGATGTCTGTGTGTGTCTTGTGTGTGTGTGATGTCTGTGTGATGTCTGTGTGTGTCTTGTGTGTGTGATGTCTGTGTGTGTGTCTCTGTGTGTGTGTGTCTCTGTGTGTGTATCTCTGTTTGATGTGTGTGATGTGTGTGTGTCTCTGTGTGTCTCGTGTGTGTGTCTGTGTGTGTGTGATGTGTGTGTCTTTGTGTGTGTCTCTGTTTGGTTGATGTGTGTGTGTCTGTGTGTCTCTGTGTGTAATGTGTGTGTCTTTGTGTGTCTCTGTGTGTGTCTCTGTGTGTGTCTCTGTGTGTGATGTGTGTCTCTGTGTGTGGTGTGTGTGTCTCTGTGTGTGTCTCTGTGTGTGTCTCTGTGTGTGATGTGTGTCTCTGTGTGTGGTGTGTGTGTCTCTGTGTGTGTGTCTCCGTGTGTGTACGTGTGTGCCTCCGTGTGAGTCTCTGTGTGTGCGTCTCTGTGTGTGATGTGTGTGTTGTGTGTGTATGTGGGGAGCGGTAGTGTAGTGGTTAGCGCTACGCCGCGCTACGAACCGGGCGGCCTGAGTTCTATACCCCTTCCACAGCCACCGCCGGCGACGATTATCTGAATCGGTCCTGGGCCTCCCCTAGGTCGATTCAGCCTCAAATGAGTACCTGGTGTAGTGGTGTGTAGTAAACATCACCACTGGGGGAGACAAAGGCGGTCGGGCGTGGTGTTGGCCACCCACCCCCTCGTGTGCCGTGCCGGCCCTTATAGGTGCTGCTACTCGCTTACAGCACTTGCCCCTACAGTCTGTACGGGGGGTCTTTGTGTGTGTGTGATGTCTGTGTGTGTGTCATGTGTGTGTGTCTTGTGTGTGTGTGTGATGTCTGTGTGTGTGTGATGTCTGTGTGTGTGATGTCTGTGTGTGATGTCTGTGTGTGTGTGATGTCTGTGTGTGTCATGTGTGTGATGTCTGTGTGTGTGTCTTGTGTGTGTGATGTCTGTGTGTGATGTCTGTGTGTGTGTCATGTGTGTGTGTGTGATGTCTGTGTGTGTCTTGTGTGTGTGTGTGATGTCTGTGTGTGATGTCTGTGTGTGTGATGTCTGTGTGTGTGTCAAGTGTGTGTGTCTTGTGTGTGTGATGTCTGTGTGTGTGTGTGATGTCTGTGTGTGTGTCTTGTGTGTGATGTCTGTGTGTGTCTTGTGTGTGGTGTCTTGTGTGTGTGTGATGTCTGTGTGTGTGTGTGATGTGTGTGTGTGTGATGTCTGTGTGTGTGTCTTGTGTGTGTGTGTGTGATGTCTGTGTGTGTCTTGTGTGTGGTGTCTTGTGTGTGTGTGATGTCTGTGTGTGTGTGATGTCTGTGTGTCTTCTGTGTGGTGTTTTGTGTGTGTGTGTGATGTCTGTGTGTATCTTGTGTGTGTGTGTGATGTCTGCGTGTGTCTTGTGTGTGTGTGTGTGATGTCTGTCTGTGTGTGATGTCTGTGTGTGTCTTGTGTGTGTGTGTGATGTCTGCGTGTGTCTTGTGTGTGTGTGTGATGTCTGCGTGTGTCTTGTGTGTGTGTGATGTCTGTGTGTGTGTTGTGTGTGTGTTGTCTGTGTGTGTGTGATGTCTCTGTGTGTCTTGTGTGTGTGTGTCTTGTGTGTGTGTGTGTGTTGTCTGTGTGTGTGTCTTGTGTGTGTGTGTGATGTCTGTGTGTGATGTCTGTGTGTGTAATGTGTGTGTGTGATGTCTGTGTGTGTGTCTTGTGTGTGTGTGATGTCTGTGTGTGTGTCTAGGCCACTACTCAACAACGAGTGGAGCACCGGGTGGCTAAAGCACAGCAGGTTGGCACAGTAGGGGGCACAGGTGGTGCATCAGCCAGTCATCTCAGTCATCTCAGTCAGTCGACCTGTGGCACCTGGGTCTGCCCCGTGACCTCCTGCCAGCGGGCGTTCGACACTTCACGTGGCCTCAGGGTGTACATAGCCTGGCACAAGCGTCGTGGTGACGTCACCGCCACTTAGTGGCGAATGGCGGTTGTTGTCTGTCTCGGCGTGTGTGTGTCTGTATCGGTGTGTCTGTGTCTCTGCATGTGTGTCTGTCTCTGCGTGTGTGTATGTCTCTGCGTGTGTGTCTGTCTCTGCGTGTGTGTCTATGTGTCTCTGTGTGTGTCTGTGTGTCTGTCTCTGCGTGTGTGTCTGTGGTTGCGTGTGTGTCTATGTCTCTACGTGTGTCTATGTGTCTCTGTGTCTATGTGTCTCTGTGTGTGTCTATGTGTCTCTGCGTGTGCGTCTGTGTGTCTGTCTCTGCGTGTGTGTCTATGTCTCTGCGTGTGTGTCTGTGTCTCTGCATGTGTGTGTCTGTCTCTGCGTGTGTGTGTCACTGTGTTTGTGTGACTGCCAAGTTGTCCTTATTTTCGTTGCCTTCTGATACGCCCAGCAGAGACACTCGCCGCACACACTCACCGTGCCGCGCACAGACAAAGATCCCCCATATAGCCTTAACAGACTGTAGTGGCAAGTGCTGTTAGCGAGCTCCTATAAGGCCAGCACGGTACACGAGGGGGTGGGTGGCCAGCGCCACGCCCGGCCGCCTTTGTCTCCCTAGTGGCGATGTTTACTACACACCGCACCAGGTACTCATTTGAGGCGGAGTCGACCTAGGGGAGGCCCTGGACCGGTACAGAGAATCGTCACCGGTGTTGGATGTGAGTGGGAATCGAACTTGGGTCGCCAGGATCGTGGTGCAGCGTAGCGCTAACCGCTACCCTTCAGCTCTCCACACACGTCGTCGGTCACACACAGAACCGCAGAGGAGGGCAAGAAGGATCCCAAGCGTGCGACACTCAGAACCACAAGTGGCAGAGACTCGGCCGAGAGAGTGGAGAGAGAGAGAGAGTGGAGAGAGAGAGAGAGTGGAGAGAGAGTGGAGAGAGTGAGAGTGGAGAGAGTAGAGAGAGAGTGGAGAGAGTGGAGAGTGAGAGTGGAGAGAGAGTGGAGAGAGAGTGGAGAGAGAGAGTGGAGAGAGTGGAGAGAGAGAGTGGAGAGAGAGAGTGGAGAGAGAGAGTGGAGAGAGAGTGGAGAGAGAGAGTGGAGAGAGAGAGTGGAGAGAGAGAGTGGAGAGAGAGTGGAGAGAGAGTGGAGAGAGAGTGGAGAGAGAGAGAGTGGAGAGAGAGAGTGGAGAAAGTGAGAGTGGAGAGAGAGAGTAGAGAGAGAGAGTGGAGAGAGAGTGGAGAGAGAGTGGAGAGAGAGTGGAGAGTGAGAGTGGAGAGAGAGTGGAGAGAGAGAGTGGAGAGAGAGAGAGTGGAGAGAGAGAGTGGAGAGAGAGAGAGTGGAGAGAGAGTGGAGAGAGACTTTTCGGGACTTTATTTCCACTAAAACATTAACAACAGAAACATTACCGGAAAAAAACACCTAAACTGAAAATCAATAAAACATCAAACTCTTAACAGCTGTATGTGTACTCTTTGGTTCTATTCGGTAAAGTCACCACGTAGGTAAAAAAATAAAACAACAAAAATCACGACGTTTCGGCCACAACACAAGTAGCCTTCTTCAGGTGAAGGAACAGAACTAAAATACAAATGGCACCGGGATAGAGGCCGTGGAAACGAGGCGGTGCACGGACATCTCCGTGTGCAGCAAAGTTGTTCAAGGGTTTTTCTATTTGATAAACAATCAAATGTTCTGACATCAGAATGCGACGTGAACAAAATATATTTTTCTCCCGTGCATTTTCATAAACGAAATGGCGTCGACATGTCAAAAAACCTGAATTAGTTTTTTTTCTTCAAGGATTCTGTTGTCGGTTTTCATTGAAGTGTAATGACAGGGTGACACCTGCTGACATGACAGGGTGACACCTGCTGACATCACAGGGTGACACCTGCTGACATCACACGGTGACACCTGCTGACATCACAGGGTGACACCTGCTGACTTGACAGGGTGACACCTGCTGGCTTGGCAAGGGCTTCAGGGGTACGGCCACAGAGGTAACAACCAATCAGGGAAGGAGGCACATCTGGGGCAAGGGCAACAGGTGGGGCTAGCCGAGTTACTCCGGTAACCTGCTCGAAGGGTTCCACGAGAGGGCGTGGCTGGAGGCGGGGCCTAGCCACGCCTCTGGCCACGCCCTCTCGTGAAACCTGCTCCAAGGTTCGACGAGAGGGCGTGGCCGGAGGCGGGGCCTAGCCACGCCTCTGGCCACGCCCTCTCAGGTAACCTGCTCGAAGGTTCCACGAGAGGGCGTGGCCGGAGGTGGGGAATTCGCATTGCTGAGGATGTTGTAGGCGAGCTGACACGCCACCTCCCGTGCTCCCTCCTCGCTGGAGCTCAGAAATTCGGGGAAGATGCCGGCGCCTTCTCCCACCCCGGGAATCGACATCTTATAGAGGAGGCCCACGGGTATCCCGGTCTCCGAGTAAGCGTGCAGCTCGAAGATTGGGTAGCTGATGCCGGCGGTCCGGCACAGCATCCGCAGCCGCACCTCCCACGACAGCATGGCCGCCTCCGGCAGCGCCTCGAGAGCAATGGGCATGGGCCGCAGGTGGAGAGGTACCCACCACAGCTGCATGCGTGCCCCCCAGCCCCCAAATTGGCTTTGTGCGGCTTTGCCGGTGCCCGTGCACTCCGGCTGCAGCAGGTCTGGCACCGCCGCCTCCATCTCCACCGCCGCGGCCGCAGCCACCCGTTCCGGGATGGCCCAGTCCACCTTGATGGTCCGGCCCCATAGCTGCAAGTTGATTCGAAGGAGCTTCCGCCGGGCCATGGCGGCCGCGCGATGGCTCCCGTACTCGATGAACGCGTAGCCTCGGTTGAGGGTTTTGTCCCAGCGACAGACGCTCATCTTGACGTCCACCACGCCCTCCGTGGCACCGCTCATCGCCATCATCACCTCCGCTCGCTTCTTGTCCTTTGGCAGCCCCCCAATTAAGAGGCAGCGATTGTCCACGCTGAAGTGGACTCCAATGCGGCATCCTGGACGGATCTCGAATTTATCGAGTTTCTTGACGGCATCCATGGCTTGGGCGCGCGTGGCGTAGGTAGCGAACGCGTAGCCGCGGTTCTCTCCGCTAAACTCCATCATGAGGCAGAGCTGGTAGAGATTCCCCACCATCTCCAGCACGGGCACCAGCTCATCCTCGTAGAGGTCGCGCGGGATCCTCCCCAGAAACACCTCACAGCCACGGGCGGGACGGGGCCCCTGCCAGTCGGGCGGTGGTCCGATCTTCCTCTGTCCGTTCTCCTGGACGATGTTGTACCCTGTGCGCAACATGAGGTCCGGCAGGACCTTCATACAGGCCATGCCGAGCACCGGTGGTTTGGCTGCTACGGTGGTGCTGGGGCAGCGGCTTGGGGCCCGGTGGAGCCCTTGACACTCCGCGCGGTCGCCTCGTGCCGACAAAGCCACGGGGGGAATCAGCTCCTGAAGAGCCAAATCCCCGGCAGGAACTCGCTCGGCCCAAACCTACAGGCCAGCAGTGAAGAGAGGAAGAGAGAGAGTGGAGACGGATGGAGAAAGAGAGACGCGTTTGTTCGGTCCATGGGCCTAAATGTGACGTTAGCGTAGCCTGTGCAGTATGCATACAGCGCTTTTGTCAATCCACTGCTGGATGAAGCCCTCCCCCACATTGCGCAGAGGAAACAAGAAACACAAACTCACACGGTTCCCGGCATGCGTTTGTTTGTCCTCGGAAATGTTCACCGAGCGATGATTTTGCGTTTCGAGCGGCGCTCATGAGGCGGCGTTTGACTTCGCGCGGTGAACTTCGCCCGTGATGACGTCACTGGGCACGACAGGAGAGGTCGCCACTGACTTTTAGCGCCAGTTTTTTCCCCCCCATCCAATAGTCCATGAGACGCTTCAAAATGAGACCGTTTTGCCGGTATCAAAGTATGACAAAATAAGAATAGATTTGATCCTTTTTTGGCAATAAAACGGGTGTTTAGATGTTCAAACACCAAACAGAAACCTTCTTCAATGAATCCTAAGATCTGTTTTATTGCCAGAAAGGATACAACCTATTCTTATTTTTTCATAGCCCATGAGATGTCTCCTTTGTCGGTACCACGTGAGGTGGCCTAAATTGAGCAGTTTCAATTTCTCTACGTGGCCAGTGATAAACAAATGCAATGAGTGAGACTATCAAGTAATTTACTTTCATTTTCCATCCAAATAAATGGGTACGACTGAAGTCTTGCTACCTTAGGTGATACCGAGTTCTGCTCTGGACCATGCGTGGGCCGTGTAATCAATTGTGGCCAGTTTTCAAAATTGTTAGGTCCCTAACAGCAACAGAGCTGTTGTGCTACAATTGTGTTCATATTGGATCATCTTTACAACACAGCAGACATGCAGACAGATCTAATGCTTAATGCTTTCAACCCTCATTGTTGAAATGTGAGTTTACTTGCAAATGGAATCACAGTCCCAAATCATGACCGCAGAATGGTTGGAGTGAGTTGTTGGGGAGGGTGGTGGGTCGGGGGTTGAATTGCCATAATCAAAGCAGCACACGCCCCTCACCTTATGAACCACACAGAGTAATCATGCGAGCCAGACGTTGTATAGAAATGAGTATTGTTGTTAGTGTAGCGTTCACCAAAACGATCCGGCATATGTTTTATTTGGTCACGCCATTCATATCTAGATATTCATTTTGCATGTGTTTCAGAGTGGGCCGATTCATCTTTGATCGGTAGCTTTGCAACTGTTGTGACATTGCCTACACAATTAACTCTGCTGTGGCGAATAGCGCGAGTGGTGTGTGTGTGATTATTATACATGACGACAGTGGTGTAGCTTGTACAGAATAAGTTAACACGATTTTTAATTTAGAGAGCATCTGCATGCAACCAAATCTCACGACGCTATACCACAACAGACGCGTGCACCTAACCGGTAACAACGAGGCGTGATATTTGTCCGGTATTTTAAGAGAGAGACGGCCATAGGCAGAGAAGAGGAGGAAATGTATTTAGCTTGGACTTGGACAGATGGTTGAGGGAAGTAAGTTCCAGATCTTGGAGGCAGCAAGAGGAGAAGGCGAGGCAAATGACGAATCGAGGGTTGACCTCTACACAAGGAGAAGGTCAACTCGCCGCTTCGATCAGAAAGCTTCGGCTCCTGCAGCACAGAGCGCACGGAGGCGGTGCCTGGTGTAAGAGGGGAGATGAGGCTTGCACGTTGGAACCGGCGACAGTTGAATCCACATTCAGAGACGTTCAATTTGTGTACAGGATACATCACGTGAGAGCCCGGAGTGCAGCGGAGGGGGGCGAGGCTGATTCATTCGGCCTCAGAGGAACGCCGTGACCCTCAACCGGTCCGTCATCAGCCTCAGCCGTGGTCTATCCGCTGCGGGGTGAAGGGCACCCCCCTCGTGAGTCGCTCACGGTACTGCAAGGGCCACGTTACACTTCGCTCCTGCGTCATGAAGCGATCCCGTAGCTCCGTCTCTACACGAGTTGGGCCAGACGTGGGCAAAAGACGGCCCGTTGGGCTTCTTAATTTGGCCTGCCGAACTTGTCCATATATTATTATTGTTGTTGTTGTTAAATTAAATTTGACCTTTCTCCTGTAATGCCCCCGTTTCCCAGATTAGACGGCGCACTTTGACCGGGAGTGCGGTAATTGTTTTGGGCGCAGGCCTCAGACGTTTTCGTGATGTCTGATCAGTCACGTTATGACACGTTTTTGAATGGTTCATGTTCGTGCAATTTGTTAAAATTGCCTTGCAAATAAACGCTTTGCTACCTTTTAAAGGCCAATTCCTTTCAAGTAAAGATTTTTGACACCGTCATTTATATTAGTTCACACAAACGCTCCATCCACCACCATCACCACCAACATCACCACCACCACCACCAGCATCACCACCACCATCACCACCACCAGCATCACCACCACCACCACCATCACCACCACCAACAGCACCATCACCACCACCAACATCACCATCACCACCACCAACATCACCACCACAAACATCACCATCACCAACATCACTACCACCACCAACAGCACCATCACCACCACCAACATCACCATCACCACCACCAACATCACCACCACCAACATCACCACCACCAACATCACCACCACCAACATCACCACCACCACCAACATCACCACCAACATCACCACCACCATCACCACCACCAATATCACCACCAACATCCCCACCACCACCAACATCACCACCACCATCACCACCACCAATATCACCACCACCAACATCACCACCAACATCCCCACCACCACCAACATCACCACCAACATCACCACCACCAACATCACCACCACCAACACCACCACCACCAACATCCCCACCACCACCAACATCACCACCAACATCACCACCACCATCACCACCACCAACATCACCACCAACATCCCCACCACCACCAACATCACCACCAACATCACCACCACCAACATCACCACCAACATCACCACCACCACCAACATCACCACCACCAACACCACCACCACCAACATCACCACCACCATCACCACCACCAACATCACCGCCAACATCCCCACCACCACCAACATCACCACCACCAACATCACCACCAACATCACCACCACCACCACCAACATCACCACCACCACCAACACCACCACCAACATCACCATCACCACCACCAACATCACCACCAACATCACCATCACCACCAACATCACCACCACCAACATCACCACCAACATCACCACCACCACCAACATCACCACCACCAACAGCACCATCACCACCACCAACATCACCAACACTAACATCCCCACCACCACCAACATCACCACCACCAACATCACCACCAACATCACCACCACCATCACCACCACCAACATCCCCACCACCACCAACATCACCACCACCATCACCAATATCACCACCACCAACATCACCACCAACATCCCCACCACCACCAACATCACCACCACCACCAACACCACCACCACCAACATCACCACAAACATCACCATCACCAACATCACCACCACCACCACCAACAGCGCCATCACCACCACCAACATCACCATCACCACCACCAACATCACCACCACCAACAGCACCATCACCACCACCAACATCACCACCACCAACATCACCACCACCACCAACATCACCACCACCACCAACAGCACCATCACCACCACCAACATCACCATCACCACCACCAACATCACCACCACCACCAACATCACCACCACTAACATCCCCACCACCACCATCACCACCAACATCACCACCACCACCAACATCACCACCACAAACATCACCATCACCAACATCACCACCACCACCAACAGCACCATCACCACCACCAACATCCCCACCACCACCAACATCACCACCACCAACATCACCACCACCAACATCACCACCACCACCAACATCACCACCAACATCACCACCACCACCACCAACATCACCACCACCACCAACACCACCACCAACATCACCATCACCACCACCAACATCACCACCAACATCACCATCACCACCAACATCACCACCACCAACATCACCACCAACATCACCACCACCACCAACATCACCACCACCAACAGCACCATCACCACCACCAACATCACCAACACTAACATCCCCACCACCACCAACATCACCACCACCAACATCACCACCAACATCACCACCACCATCACCACCACCAACATCCCCACCACCACCAACATCACCACCACCATCACCAATATCACCACCACCAACATCACCACCAACATCCCCACCACCACCAACATCACCACCACCACCAACACCACCACCACCAACATCACCACAAACATCACCATCACCAACATCACCACCACCACCACCAACAGCGCCATCACCACCACCAACATCACCATCACCACCACCAACATCACCACCACCAACAGCACCATCACCACCACCAACATCACCACCACCAACATCACCACCACCACCAACATCACCACCACAAACATCACCATCACCAACATCACCACCACCACCAACAGCACCATCACCACCACCAACATCACCATCACCACCACCAACATCACCACCACCACCAACATCACCACCACTAACATCCCCACCACCACCATCACCACCAACATCACCACCACCACCAACATCACCACCACAAACATCACCATCACCAACATCACCACCACCACCAACAGCACCATCACCACCACCAACATCCCCACCACCACCAACATCACCACCACCAACATCACCACCACCAACATCACCACCACCACCAACATCACCACCAACACCACCACCACCAACATCACCACCACCACCACCAACATCACCGCCAACATCCCCACCACCACCAACATCACCACCACCAACATCACCACCAACATCACCACCACCACCACCAACATCACCACCACCACCACCACCAACACCACCACCAACATCACCACCACCATCACCACCACCAACATCACCACCAACATCACCATCACCACCAACATCACCACCACCAACATCACCACCAACATCACCACCACCACCAACATCACCACCACCACCAACAGCACCATCACCACCACCAACATCACCACCACTAACATCCCCACCACCTCCAACATCACCACCACCACCACCAACATCACCACCAACATCACCACCACCATCACCACCACCAACATCCCCACCACCACCAACATCACCACCACCATCACCAATATCACCACCACCAACATCACCACCAACATCCCCACCACCACCAACATCACCACCAACATCACCACCACCAACATCACCACCGTCACCACCACCACCAACATCACCACCACCACCAACACCACCACCACCAACATCACCACAAACATCACCATCACCAACATCACCACCACCACCACCACCAACAGCGCCATCACCACCACCAACATCACCATCACCACCACCAACATCACCACCACCAACAGCACCATCACCACCACCAACATCACCACCACCAACATCACCACCACCACCAACATCACCACCACAAACATCACCATCACCAACATCACCACCACCACCAACAGCACCATCACCACCACCAACATCACCATCACCACCACCAACATCACCACCACCACCAACATCACCACCACTAACATCCCCACCACCACCATCACCACCAACATCACCACCACCACCAACATCACCACCACAAACATCACCATCACCAACATCACCACCACCAACAGCACCATCACCACCACCAACATCACCATCACCACCACCACCATCACCACCACCACCACCAACATCACCACCACTAACATCCCCACCACCACCATCACCACCACCACCAACATCACCAGCACCAACAGCACCATCACCACCACCATCACCACCACCAACATCACCACCACCAACAGCACCATCACCACCACCAACATCACCACCACCAACATCACCACCACCAACATCACCACCAACACCCCCACCACCACCAACATTACCACCACCATCACCACCACCAACATCACCACCAACATCCCCACCACCACCAACATCACCACCACCATCACCACCACCAACATCACCCCCACCAACATCACCACCAACATCCCCACCACCACCAACATCACCACCAACATCACCACCAACATCACCACCACCACCACCAACATCACCACCACCAACATCACCACCAACATCACCACCAACATCACCACCACCATCACCACCACCAACATCACCACCAACATCATCACCATCACCACCACCAACATCACCACCAACATCACCACCATCACCACCACCATCATCACCACCACCAACATCACCACCATCACCACCACCACCAACATCACCACCACCACCACCACCAACATCACCACCACAAACATCACCACCACCATCACCACCACCAACATCACCACCATCACCACCACCAACATCACCACCACCACCACCATCATCACCACAAACATCACCACCACCATCACTACCACCAACATCACCACCATCACCACCACCATCACCACCACCACCACCATCATCACCACCAACATCATCACCACCACCATCACCACCACCAACATCACCACCAACACCACCAACATCACCACCACCAACATCATCACCACCACCAACATCACCACCACCATCACCACCAACATCACCACCATCACCACCACCACCACCATCACCACCACCACCACCATCATCACCACCAACATCATCACCACCACCATCACCACCATCAAAGACAAACTAGAGAGATGCCCCCCCCCCCCACCGTACGAGCCCTGGAACGAGACCCTTGGGGGGCGAGCCGCTGTTCAGTCTCCAGCAGCAGCAGCAGCAGCCGCCGCGTGGTGCACGATGGGGTGACCAAGCGCCTGAGCGCGCGGCCGCCTTTGTCTCCCCAGCGAGCCCCAGGCGGCCCACATCGCCACCCTGGGCCGGGTGAGCAATCTAGCCGAGACCGGCGACACTCCCGGGGACCAGGCCTCACTACGGCACTTACCGGCGCAAAGCTCCGTAGGTGTCTGGGGGAGGGGGGGAGGGGTCTTGATGAGGTTACACATGAAACTATTTCCTAGTGCGGTGGTGGAAGAGGAGGTCGCTTATGTCTGACGTTCCGTGTCGCTGCCACGGACGGGTGACTTGCGCGCGTGCCTGTGATCACGTCAGAGGCCTTATCTTGACGCTTTCAGAAAACGTAGCGCGGATAGGCGATCACGTGGGGGCGAGCGAGGCTCAGATTCCGTAGATCTGATAAGCACTGCCCGTAGACTCAGCACTGCCCATCGACTCATCACTGCCCATTCACTAGGAGAAAACCCCAATAAGCTGAAATAGAAACAGAATAAACTTAGAGAGAAACCCGCGAAACGTAAAAAGCTATTGAATGCATGGCTGTGTGTGCTGCTTTGCATTGTCGTAGCTACGTATGCAGTCTGCAAGTTTTTTTTAATGTGGGCACGTGCAAATATTGTCTGGGTACATGAAAATATTTCTTTGAAAATGTGTCCTAGACAATAAATGTGTCCTAGACACTATATTTGTAAGTGTGTGAGTTAATAAAAGTAGAATTGAAACATAAGCACAATGTAGATTTGTATATTGTAGGGTAGAAATGTATTTATGATCTAATATAGGTTTAATACAATGTATATTCATCATAAAGGTTTTTGGGTTAGATCGCGTTATTTATAAATGTGTCGTAACCCTCCACCACCCGACACGGCCAATCAGCAAAAAAAAGTGTCACTATGACAAAAGACAAATAGTTCACTATTTTAGCCCACCGGTGTGTTGAAGAGTGAATCCACAACATTTACAGTTTGAGTACGACGTTTCGCTGGTAATTACATCCGCATCAACGGGCAATTCGCCAGAATGGTAAAGCCCTCACTTGCTCCCGGTTTTATATAGAGCAGCAGGGTGACGTCATCACTTAACTCATATCAGGGGCAGTGATTAGAGGCGGAGGGGGGTATTGTAATTATATAATCGATTGGTAATCAGTCAATGGTTTTGATTAGTAATGAGTTGTAGATTAGTAATTAGTTGTAATGTGTGTTATTGTGATTATATGCTACGTTAGTAATCCGTTAATTAGTATGTGTTTCCCCAATAAGGAATTGTAATATGTATGATTTAATAATACGCTTCCAAGCCGCACTAAGCCTGTAGCTGTCAGAGCGATTAAAATTATTTCTATTCCTCTCAATTTCAATGGATTTTCTAATTAGTCTTTGCCAGTAATAATTCGTTTTACACAACACTTCAACGTTATCAAAATCAATTGAGTGTCCTTGTTGACAAGCATGTTCTGCCACTGCCGACAGTTGTTTGAGATAATTTAATATTTCTTTGATGTTCTTTTAGTCTTATGCTGATGTTACGTCCCGTCTGTCTAATATAGCATCTGCCACATAAACAATTAATCCGATATACACCTTCTGTTGATAATTTAGGTAATGCGTCTTTAGTGCAAGATACTAGTTTTTGAATTTTGTGTACTGTACCAAATCTTACTGTAATGTTTTGTTTTTGCAAAACACGGGCTAATTTGTCAGCTACTCCTAAGATATATGGAATTTTTTATTGTTTTAACAATCTGGTCGCTTTCAGCAGTATTGCTTTGCGATCGTGATTTGGCATTCAGTGCTGTTAATTTGAGCATTATTGTAGTCATTCTGTCGTAGTGCGTCTTTAACGTGTTTAATCTCTCTCACTAGACTCTCACCATCAGACACTGTTTTAGCCCGATGTATGAGCGTCTTGATAAGAGAGGATTTCTGAGCTGGATGATGATGATGCGATTCTGCATTCAGATAGGCATCAGTGTGCGTTTGCTTTCTGTAAACGCTGTGTTATTTTACCGTTTAGGCCATGTCCAAGCGTCTTATCACGAGATCAAACCGGTCCGAGATTACGCCAACCTTGCTAATTGAAGGTGCGATATCTCAACACGTGTATGTGTGTGCATACATCAAGGCCGTAGCCATGGAGAAAAAAAATAATCTAAATTTTAAAACGAATTTCCTGCTTAAAAATATTTTTTAAAAATTCACTAACACTAGTGTGGATCTAAACGCGATTCCGTAGTTTCGATTCATTCCCCGACTCGTTCCATCAGAATCGATATTCACCTTCACCGTAAAAAAATTAGATTCTCTCCAATCTAAGAACGCATTGACAAACGATTCATAGAATCGATCATCGATGCCTACCGCCCTCTTTGTTGAACAGCGGCTAAATCGTATTGAGCTATAATTAGGAATCGAATCGGCTATGATGCGATCTGCGCAGCTTAGCCAATAGGAGCGCACGTTGCTCAGAGGCACCGTCCAATCGGAGGAGGCGATGGTTTGGGGTGGCTGGGTGCCACTTGGACCAATCAGGAGGGCTTCAGGTTGTTCCTTCCACCCGCAACACGACGTGCACCTAGCCTGGCACCGGCTTCACTGCTACACAGATACATCACTACAGCAGGTGTACCTAGCCTGGCACCGGCTTCACTGCTTCACTGCTACATCACTAAAGCAGGTGCACCTAGCCTGGCACCGGCTTCACTGCTACACGTATACATCACTAGTGTATAGTAATGTGTAGTGTATAGTAATGTATAGTGTGTAGTGTATAGTAATGTGTAGTGTAGTGTGTAGTGTATAGTAATGTGTAGTGTAGTGTGTAGTGTATAGTAATGGATAGTGTATAGTAATGTATAGTGTAGTGTGTAGTGTATAGTAATGTATAGTGTAGTGTATGGTAATGTGTAGTGTATAGTAATGTATAGTGTGTAGTGTATAGTAATGTATAGTGTAGTGTATAGTGTATGGTAATGTGTAGTGTATAGTAATGTATAGTGTAGTGTGTAGTGTATAGTAATGTATAGTGTATAGTAATGTATAGTGTAGTGTGTAGTGTATAGTAAGGTATAGTGTAGTGTGTAGTATATGGTAATGTATAGTGTAGTGTATATTAATGTATAGTGTAGTGTGTAGTGTATAGTAATGTATAGTAATGGATAGTGTATAGTAATTTATAGTGTATAGTAATGCATAGTGTAGTGTGTAGTGTATATTAATGTATAGTGTAGTGTATAGTAATGTATAGTGTAGTGTGTAGTGTATAGTAATGTATAGTGTAGTGTGTAGTGTATAGTAATGTGTAGTGTATAGTAATGTATAGTGTAGTGTGTTGTGTAGTGTATAGTAATGTATAGTGTAGTGTGTAGTGTATATTAATGTATAGTGTAGTGTGTAGTGTATAGTAATGTGTAGTGTATAGTAATGTATAGTAATGGATAGTGTATAGTAATGTATAGTGTGTAGTGTATATTAATGTATAGTGTAGTGTGTAGTGTACAGTAATGTGTAGTGTATAGTAATGTATAGTGTACTGTGTAGTGTATAGTAATGTATAGTGTAGTGTGTAGTGTATAGTAATGTATAGTGTAGTGTGTAGTGTATAGTAATGTGTAGTGTATAGTAATGTATAGTGTAGTGTGTAATGTATGGTAATGTGTAGTGTATAGTAATGTATAGTGTAGTGTGTAGTGTATATTAATGTATAGTGTAGTGTGCAGTGTATAGTAATGTGTAGTGTATAGTAATGTATAGTAATGGATAGTGTATAGTAATGTATAGTGTGTAGTGTATATTAATGTATAGTGTAGTGTGTAGTGTACAGTAATGTGTAGTGTATAGTAATGTATAGTGTACTGTGTAGTGTATAGTAATGTATAGTGTAGTGTGTAGTGTATAGTAATGTGTAGTGTATAGTAATGTATAGTGTAGTGTATATTAATGTATAGTGTAGTGTATAGTAATGTATAGTGTAGTGTGTAGGGTATAGTAATGTATAGTGTAGTGTATAGTGTAGTGTGCCTGCCACTGTATATTTGGCGTTTGCGTGTCTCTCTCATCACCATGGTGGCTAGGAGATGTTGACTACCTCGCCTGGTCTACAGGACGTCGTGGGTTCGACCCCGACGCCTGCTGCTGCTGTATATTTGTGTCTCTCTCCCCATGGTCGGGTGGATTTTTCTAATCCACATTTAGAATCAACATCGATGACCCGTTTAGAGTATTTGACTGCCGCTATAAATGTCCACGTGATGATGATGATGACGACGCTTCGCCACTCAGTTGAGCTGTCGTCTGTGATGGTCGGGTCGCTTCTGAAAAAGTGGTACACAGCAGCTCAGTTGGCTGTACACAGGCGGCACCCTGGTACCACCCGGTGTGCCACCCGGTGTGCCACCAGTGTGCCACCAGTGTGCCACCCGGGTGCCATCAGTGTGCCACCCGGGTGCCACCAGTGTGCCACCAGTGTGCCACATTGGTACCACCCAGTGTGCCACCAGTGTGCCACCAGTGTGCCACCAGTGTACCACACTGGTACCACCCTGTGTGCCACCAGTGTGCCACCCGGGTGCTGCCCAGTGTGCCACCTGGGTGCTGCCCAGTGTGCCACCCGGGTACTGCTGCAGCACTGGACGGTGCGCTCCGCGATTGGTTTGTTATTTTCGCTGTTCAATGGTGGTGGGTTTTTTACATTTTATTTTTAACAACCTTGGACCTTATTGCTTTTTTTATATATTTGTAGTCACCAAATCATGGGGGTTTTGATAACAAAAAGGGATATGCACCGGGGGGCGTCCCATGCCTATCCCCAGAGTCACACGAGGACACGCTGCACAGCAATAACAAACAACCCCTCTAATGCCCGATGATGCTGGATGTAATTTCCAGTGAAACGTCGTATTAAAAAAAATGTGTAAATGTTGTGGATTCACTCTTCAACACACCGGTGGGCTAAAGTAGTGAGCTATTTTGTCTTTTGTCAACGTGACACTTTTTTTGCTGATTGGCCGTGTCGGGTGGTGGAGGGTTATGACACCCACCCATCATCCACTCACCCACTTACACACCCACTCACTCACTCACCCACTCACTCAGCCACTCACCCACTCACTCACCCACTCACTCAGCCACCCATCCACCCATTCACTCAGCCACCCCACCCACTCACTCACCCACCCACTCACTCACTTACCCACTCACTCACTCACCCACTCACTCAACCACTCACTCACTCAACCACTCACTCACTCAACCACCCACTCACTCACTCAACCACTCACTCAACCACTCACTCAACCACCCACTCACTTACTCATTCACCCATCATCCACTCACCCACCCACTCACTCACCCACTCAACTACCCACCCACTCAATCATCCACTCATCCACGCAGCCACCCACTCACTCACCCACCCACTCACCCACCCACCCATTCACTCACCCACCCACTCAGTCACTCACCCACCCACCCACTCGCCCACCCATCCACCCACTCACCCACCCACCCAGTCACTCACCCACCTAGTCACTCACCCACCCACTCAGTCACTCACTCACCCACTCACTGACACCCACTCACTCACCCACTCACTCACCCACTCACTCAATCACTCACCCACTCAATCACCCACTCACTCATTCACCCACTCACACCCACTCACTCACCCACTCACTCACCCACTCATTCACCCACTCACTCACTCACGCTCACTCACCCACTCACTCACCCGTTCACTCACTCACCCACTCACGCTCACTCACCCACTCACTCATCCGTTCACTCACTCACCCACTCACTCACCCACTCATTCATTCACCCACTCACTCACGCTCACTCGCTCACTCACTCACGCTCACTCACTCACTCACCCACTCACTCGCCCACTCACCGACCTCCACTCAGGAGCAGGCCGCGTGTGTCGGGGTAGAGTGTGGACACTCACAACCTCTCCCAAGGCACCTGGCCCGTGTGGAGAAGTAGGCTAAGTTTACCCACTAAGAGGGCCTCTCTTAAGAGTTCCTTCTGCTTGAGCAAATAACGTGGTGATGCTGCGCTGTCAGTGGTGCACAAATAGCAAAACGACTCACCACCGCACGAGTCAATAATAGTGATTTCTCATGGTAAAAACAATGCACGTGACAGGTGGTTACGCCAATGGTCTCTCTTCATAGCACTTCGTTGTGATTGAAGCTTCCGGTCAAAGTCTCCTCCGCCAGCCATGAGTGGTCTGAGCAAGCAATTGCAGGGGCTGCGCCTCTACACACACACACACAGATCCCCCGTGTAGCCCTGACAGACTACCGGGGGTATTGTTAGCGAGCGCCTATTAAGGCCGACACGGCACACCGTGGCCAACGCCACGCGCCCGTCCGCCTTTGTCTCCCCAATCGCGACGTTTACTACGCACAGGCACCCAGGGTGCTCATTTGAGGCCGAGTCGACCTAGGGGAGTCCCAGGACCGGTTCAGAATAATCGTCACTGACGGTGTTGTCCGTGAGCGGGAATCGAACTCGGGTGGGCCGGGGTCGTGGAGTGACTCGCTGACCACCGCTCCTCCCCCCCACCCACCCACTCACGCGCACGCGCGCGCATTCTGCACGAGGCGGCCACTGATTGGTCCCCCCAAGAGGGGGCCGTCCTCAAGGCCACTCCCCCACCCCCCCACGTGGTCCTGTAGACCACGTGACACGCCTCGAGGGCCTTCACTCCGTCAGTAGCACTCGGCAACGCTGGTAAGCGCCGCAACACTTTTATACATTTATTATTAACTTATATTTATTATTAACTTTTATTTATTAACTTATATTTCTTATTAACTTATATTTATCATTAACTTATATTTATTAACTTATATACATTTATTATTAACTTGTATACATTTAAAATGAACTCTACATCACTGACATCGATTAAACAACACTCGGTGATTGGTGACTGCGGCTGCCTTAGAGAGCCCGAGGTGTTATCGTCGATTGTTTAATGATATAAACAAAAACTTTGTAATAATTAAGGTCTAAAATGTTAAAAGTTACAAGTGTAGGGGACTGTGTCCAATGAACGTCTTGCGAGCTTTTAGACGTTAACTTTGCCGTTGGGGGTTTTCCCGCCTTTTTTGCGCGGGGAAATCAAATGGGCGTAACAAGATGTGGTTATTAACAATAATTATTACAGTACTACTAATACTGTATTCATCGCTTCTTTTATCGATCCAAATCGGAATGACATCGACGCGACCGAGTTGGAAGGTGGCTTTAGAGCGTTTTGGTGAGAAAAGTGCGATGTTATGTAATAGTCGATAACGCCTTGTTAATAATACCAACAACAACAACGTACAGTGGTACCTCGGTACGCGTCGTTAAATCGTTCCAGAAGGTAGGAGGACTTATACCCAAAATGACGAACACCAAACGCAATTTTTCCCCATAAGAAATAAAGTGAAAGGAAATAATCCGTTCCAGAGTGTAAGAAATTATATTTTATATGGCATATTATACATTAGTGGAGTTGTATAATATAATGTAGACTCTACTTTTGATTTAAAGCTTTCGTGACTGCAGTAATTCATATTCTTAGCTCTTTCGGTAAAGTCACGTTGAAGGGAAACAATATATAAAACAATATAGTTTTATATATTTTATTGTTTCCCTTCAACGTGACTTTACCGAAAGAGCTAAGAATATAGACTCTACTTATTACTAAAATGCATACATACATTAAAATAAATGCATAAATTGAAATAAAAATAAAATTTAACGTCACTTTACCTCGCTGAGAGGAGTTGATAGCCTACGAGGATGGTGGTGAGGGGGAGGAGCAGGAGGAGATGTTATTCTTTGGAAGGAGATTCCCCTTCCATTAAAACTTCAGCAAGCTGAAATTCTGAGGGTTTTTTTCTCTTTTCTGTCTTTTTTCTTGACTTGGACCTGGTTGAAGCTCACCAGGTTTGAGTTGTACTAAAAACCTGTCCATTGACGTTTGTTTTTGCCTTCTTCTAAGAACGTTCCTGAAGTGTGACATTGTCTGGTCATTCCACACAATACTCTTACGGCCTTGTTAGAGCTTTATTGGGGTGGTATTTTTCTTGCAAAACTTTGGACTGCCATGCATTTTGCACACATTTGTTTAATAAGTGAAGTAGGGGCTTCCTCTATCTCCTCCTCGCCTGAAGAGAGTGCATCCATCTTCACCTGGTGTTCCTCCCTCTCAAGCTGCCGCAGCTCCTCAGTGGGTACAGCTCTTCCTTGTGCCCCTCCACTAACTCCTCCACATCATCATCACCATTCACCTCCAGGCCCATGGACCTGCCCAGAGAGACAATATCCTCCACAATAGGCACAGCCTCAAAGCCCTCAAAGTCCCTTTCAGTTACGGCTTCTGGCCACAAATTCCTCCAGGCAGAGTTTTTTTACTTGCTTCCTGCCAGGTTTTTGTGTATAAGAGTTATATATATTCTTAGCTCTTTCAGTAAAGTCACGTTGAAGGGAAACAATAAAATATATATAAAACAATAAAAATTCTCACGACGTTTCGACCATAACACAAACGGTCGTCATCAGGTGCGTCGGTTTGCATTAATGTATTTATTTTTAACGGTGTATTTATTTATATAAAACGTCAGCGCCACGCGCAGCGATTTGGCAGTTTATTTAGTGGAGCCACAGCTTGGCTCTGTTCTGAAAAGAGGAGGGGGGAGACGAAAAATTAATGTATGCTGTCTGAAAACCACTGTAAGCGTGAACAATCAATTAAGACCTGAAATGGCTTAGCAATCATTGGAAAGATTTGATTAACTATTTCAGGTCTTAATTGATTGTTCACGCTTACAGTGGCTTTCAGACAGCATACATTAATTTTTCGTTTCCCCCCTCCTCTTTTCAGAACATAGATGGACTAGTCCTTCTAAATAAACTGCCAAATCACTGCGCGTGGCGCTGACGGTTTTTTATAAGTAAATAAATACACCGTTTAAAATAAATTAATGCAAACCGACGCACCTGATGACGACCGTTTGTATTATGGTCGAAACGTCGTGAGAATTTTTATTGTTTTATATATTTTTTATTATTTTATTGTTTCCCTTCAACGTGACTTTACCGAAAGAGCTAAGAATATGAATTACTGCAGTCACGAAAGCTTTAAATAAAAATTCCCCCTTACCTCTCCACGCAACGCCTCTCACCACCCCCCTCAAACCCCCCCAACCAACCCCTCCCCTCACCACCCCCCTAAAACCCCCCCAACCAACCCCTCCCCTCACCAAACCCCTCACCAAACCCCTCCCCTCACCAAACCCCCCTAACCAACCCCTCCCCTCACCAAACCCCTCCCCTCACCAAACCCCTCCCCTCACCAAACCCCTCCCTCACCAAACCCCTCCCCTCACCAAACCCCTCAAACCCCCCTAACCAACCCCTCCCCTCACCAAACCCCTCCCCTCACCAAACCCCTCCCTCACCAAACCCCTCCCCTCACCAAACCCCCCTAACCAACCCCTCCCCTCACTAAACCCCTCCCTCACCAAAACCCTCCCCTCACCAAACCCCTCACCAAACCCCTCCCTCACCAAACCCCTCACCAAACCCCTCACCTAAGCCGCGCCCCTTCTTCCCGTCGTGCCCTTTTCCGGTGGGTAGGCCACGTGACGCCGTTTTGAACTGTTCAGTTTATTAACTGGGAGACGACTAACGGGCCAGCGGAGCCGGGCGAGCGAGGGGAGTGAGAAGAAGAGGAAGAAGAGGAGGAGGAAGGAGAGGAGGAGAGAGGAGGAGGAAGGAGAGGAGAGTGGCGGCGGCGATGTCGGCGCGGCGCTGCGAGGTGACGGTGCGCGGCGCCGTGAGCCAGCGGAGCCTTGGCGCCCTGGTCTGGGAGATCTTCGCTCACGCCCTGTACCAGCGCGGCCAGCTGCCGCTTCCCTACCCGCAGCTGCTGCACTTCCACAGCCACCTGGTGAGGGGAGTGGTGAGGTGGGGGTGGAGTGTTCAGGGGTGGAGTGTTCAGGGGCGGAGTGTGCAGGGTGGAGTGTGCAGGGTGGAGTGTGCAGGGTGGAGTGTTCAGGGGTGGAGTGTTCAGGGTGGAGTGTTCAGGGGTGGAGTGTGCAGGGTGGAGTGTTCAGGGGTGGAGTCTGCAGGGGTGGAGTGTTCAGGGGTGGAGTGTTCAGGGGTGGAGTCTGCAGGTGGAGTGTGCAGGGTGGAGTGTTCAGGGGTGGAGTGTGCAGGGGTGGGGTGTTCAGGGGTGGAGTGTTCAGGGGTGGAGTGTTCAGGGGTGGAGTGTGCAGGGTGGAGTGTTCAGGGGTGGAGTTTTCAGGAGTGGAGTGTTCAGGGGTGGAGTGTTCAGGGGTGGAATGTGCAGGGTGGAGTGTTCAGGGGTGGAGTGTTCAGGGGTGGAGTGTGCAGGGGTGGAGTGTTCAGGGGTGGAGTGTGCAGGGGTGGAGTGTTCAGGGGTGGAGTGTGCAGGGGTGGAGTGTTCAGGGGTGGAATGTTCAGGGGTGGAGTGTGCAGGGTGGAGTGTTCAGGGGTGGAGTGTGCAGGGTGGAGTGTTCAGGGGTGGAGTCTGCAGGGTGGAGTGTTCAGGGGTGGAGTCTGCAGGGTGGAGTGTTCAGGGGTGGAGTCTGCAGGGGTGGAGTCTGCAGGGGTGGAGTGTTCAGGGGTGGAGTGTGCAGGGTGGAGTGTTCAGGGGTGGAGTCTGCAGGGTGGAGTGTTCAGGGGTGGAGTCTGCAGGGGTGGAGTCTGCAGGGGTGGAGTGTTCAGGGGTGGAGTGTTCAGGGGTGGAGTGTGCAGGGTGGCGTGTTCAGGGGTGGAGTGTGCAGGGGTGGAGTGTTCAGGGGTGGAGTGTGCAGGGGTGGAGTGTTCAGGGGTGGAGTGTGCAGGGGTGGCGTGTTCAGGGGTGGAGTGTGCAGGGGTGGAGTGTTCAGGGGTGGAGTGTGCAGGGGTGGCGTGTTCAGGGGTGGAGTGTGCAGGGGTGGAGTGTGCAGGGGTGGAGTGTGCAGGGGTGTAGGCTTTGAGGGTTCAGCAATTTGGGTTTCGGTGTGTGGGCGCAAGGTCACCGATTGGTTTAGACCTGACCCCGGGTCGTGTGTGGAGGCGGAGCGGCTGTGGACGCGAAGGGTGGACACGAGCGGGCGACATTCGACATGAAATTAAGGTTTTAATAATTTCGGTGATGTTTAAACAGTAATAGAAATCTCCATATATATAAAAGGCAAAGTTGTGATTGTGTGTCTGTTCGAAATGTTTAGCGTACTTCCCGACATGCAACAAACTGGAAATTTGCCATGTGGGTACTTTCCAGACTGTACACTATGCAAAAATTATAAAAATACACTTTCTTATTTTTGGGAGGGGGGTTGGGGAGCTCAATGCATTTATTTTTTGCACGGCAAGTGAGCTGTGATTTCAGTTCTGTCACGTGACCCGCGCATGTGGAAGCGTAACGCATTGTAGTGTAGTGGTTAGCGCGCCGCGCTACAAACCCGGCGACCCGAGTTCGATTCCCGCTCACGGCCACCACGATTATTTGAACCGGTCCTGGGCCTCCCCTAGGTCGACTCAAACGAGTAACTGGTGTGGTGTGTGAACATCGCCACTGGGGAGACAAAGACGGCCGGGCGTCCCGGGCGAAGCCAGGTAGTCAAGCTAGTGAGATTATAAAAAGTAAAGATACATTTTATCATGGCCGGTGTCCTTCACGTGTTAGATGACGCTGTACCCATGGAGTACAGTCGCTGAACTACAGCATCTCTTAAGGACTCGTAAATGGGGCGATGGTGGCGAGGTGGCAGTTAAATGTTGGATGTGGTGATAGTCGATGTTGCTGCTGATGTTAAATGTGATGGTGGAGGTGAATGTGATGATGGATAATATGTGCCGGATATAGTGGTGGTGATAGTATGGTGTGACAGGTGACTGTTGCGATGTTTGTGGTAGAGGCCGACCGAAAACGAAACCAGACTGAAAGTTAAAAATTTACTTTCGGCCGAAACCAAAACTATGCCGAAAGAGGCCATTTGCCAACTTTCGGCGCCCAAACCGAATTTCGGTCGGCCTCTAGTTTGTGGTGACGGTGATGGTAGAGGTGGATATATTGACGTGGGACACAACGTAATAATGCTGGACGTGATGTTTATAATATCTGCAATTGCATCTCAGGGCAGCAGTTCTGTTGGTGGCTGAAGACCGTGGCTTTCGTCCTGGTGTGAATGCCTCCCTCCCCTCTTCCCTGCAGGCAGAGGTGCCCCCCAGGTTAAGGCAAGAAGCACGCATGCTGACGGCCCTGCACGAGCTGAGCGGCCACCTGGAGACGCTCTTCTCCCTGTCGCACGTGCCCCGGGTCCTCATCCTGCTAGGGCCGAGCCCCATGTCGCCGCTTGAGCTCTACGAGCTGGACTTCCACGAGCTGGCGCTGGGAGGCAGCGGTGATTCACTGTGCCACGCTCGCTACAGCCGCCACGTGTTTCACTCACTCTTCGTGCAGAATGTGTTTGGCGAGCCGCGCGCTCTGCCTGTCACCTCGGCCACACTGCTGCTGTGGGCGCACAGGGACTGCGGCGTCGACTGGTTCAAGCCCAAGCTCAACTACAAGCCGCCCAACCGCGGGAGGAGGGTCGTCGTCGCGTTTAGCAACAGCCTGGAGGAGCCGCTGGGCACGGCCCTCGGCCAGCCATGCGAGGACGACTGCGTGTGGTTCCAGGCCCCTGTGGCCATCAAGGGCGTCCTGGACAGTGGGTCAGGCCAGGGTTTAGAGGGGCTGATGGATGGGACCAGCTAGGCCAAAATTCTAGGGATGCTGCAAATTTTAATATTACTTATTTCAATATTATATCTGAATCTCCTTCCTTATGGTCAATCAAGGCCAACTATTACAAATTCTGCCGTAAACGTATTCATCCATTAAATTGCCTAGTCTCACGTTTATATTTGGGGCAGTGCGAATTCACGCGCTACGTGGTTTTAATTTCGGAGCCGCAGTTGCACACAGGAGAGTCTCTGATTCGCAACTTGTGCAACTCGCGTGCTTCGTGTGGGTCCGGGTATGTGCTGCCCCGTTCCCATGGCAGTTGGAAGCCAGGGAAGTCGAGCTGGAATATAGTGCTTGCAAGGGTGTCCAGGGTATGGGGACACTTTAGTACATTGTACGATTCAAGGTCTGCAATAACACAATTTTTTTTGTTCCTGGGTAGTGAGTGTTATTTCCTAATTGCTTATGCCTCAAAAGTACAGAAAATGGCTATTATTCCCCACAAACTTTGCTTTTGTGACCAGGAGAATGATATTTAGAAATTATCCTATTTTCCAGAACATTCCAGATAGATTCAGTGCTGAGTAAACTTGTAGTAACTTCTAGAACATTCTGGAACTTTCCAGTAATATAAATAATAGTATAAATACAGGGGCCTTAAGCCCACCAGTTCAGTTTAGTTCCAGCTGCCTAAGTGGATACATATCTGCATTTTTCTGAGATGGCATCAAGAGGCTGCAAGCATCCGGCAGATGCATTTTGCCATATCTGCGGCCAATTTATCAAGACAAGAGCGAAAAAGTACTCTGTGGAAGCATTACATATACATACACAGATACTCAGCTATTGTGAAAGCCTGGTGGGCCGTTTGCCCATTTCTCCACTAACAAAATTATAAGAGGCTTGCAGAAGTCTAAAGAGTTAAGAAATTGGGGAGTAAATATTTGATATAAAAGGTTCCCGAAAATTGTCGACCCCCCCCCTCAAAAGCAAAGTATGTGCTTTGGTAACAAAGTTTGTGTGGAATAATAGCCATTTTCTCTACTTTATAGGCATAAGCAATTACGAAATAACACTATCCATTTCCAAAATAACATCACATTGTGATAATCTATACTGATTATGGTTTTTAAAATGTTATTTCCTGATTAATTTGTGAGATAAACTTTGTCATAAAAGTTGTCAATTTGTAGCCGTTACCCACAACATTGGTGCTTTGCAAAATGTCATGCAGAGTAATTGAACAGTGCTGGTTTTCATGATAATGTTAATAGTTCATTTATTTAATAGTTTTTGTTTTCATTTTACCGAAAGCATATACATGGTGAATGTTATATGTTGAAAAGTTTTAATGTTTGCAAGACTCATAGGCTAATGCTGGATGAACTGCAGTGGAAAGAGTTTACCGGTCTTTATTGGCACTGGAAGCCATCAAGGGTATAAAGACTGTCAAGGCAGCAGGCATTCGGACATCTGCACTGAACAGTTAAAGAATGTTGCACTAAAAACAAGGGATTGGCTCTTGAGAATGTTAAATTTCTGTGCTCATACCCAAGACACGGAAGACTTGTCACGTTTCCAAAGCCAGGAAAAGACCCATCTGACCCTAAGAGCGTCTGACCAATGGCCTTGTTCTGCTACCTCTTCAAACTTTTTGAGAGACTTATCTTGAAGCAGCAATCACCTATACTGGAGGAACAACTCTTTCCAGAACAATCTGATTTCCAGCCGCGCAAGTCCTGCACTGGCCAAGTGCTAAACCTCACCCAGTACATAAGAGACGGTTTCAAGAACAACCAAATTACTGGTGTCGCCTTGGTCAACCTATCAGCAGCATATGCCACTTGTTAACCAGATAATTCTCCTTTCAAAGATCTACAGCCTGACAAAGTACCACCACCGAGTCGGAATAATTCTGTCACTGATTGAATTATTGGAGCAAAATGCAGTGGAATGGACTACCACAAGGAAGTGTTCTGATACCCCTCAAGATCTACACAAAGATCAAACTTTCTACCCACATACAGCTTCATCTATGCCGATAACCTGATAATTGCAACGCAAGCAGGAGACTTCGCCAAAATTGAGCACACCCTGACACCAACCAGCTCCGGCAAAACCCAAGCAAGACAGGTCGGTCATAACGGTGATGTAAAAAAAACGTAAAAGGTCACCGAGAATGACATTCCCCTGACTCGCAGCACCAACTTCATCTACCTTGGAGTGACCCTGGACCGCACACACTCCTTCAAGACCCACGTGTTGTACATGATAGTATACCGTGTGAGGCTATGCAAGGGATAGGTGCCAAATTTGTGGAAGGTGAATAAATGTTTTGACACTGAATCATCTAGAATCCCCCTACAAATCAAACGCATTGTTGAGGAAATGCTGTTAGCAAGCACCTATTACGGGGTTCGCGGCGAAACCAGGGGGTGGTGGAGCCAGCACCATGCTCGGCCACCTTTGTCTCCCCAGTGCTGATGTGTTCGCATCGTGCGGGGTGCTCATTAACTTTTGCAGTGAATGAGTATTTTACTGAATACTTTCAAGTAAGCTCTTATACAGTACGAATTGGAAACGGCAATAACGAATCTCGACGTTTCAGCTACTTTGCCTGCAAGAAATTACGAGAGAACATAAAACATGCAAAATCAACGTATGTTAAATCCACAGACCATGCTCAATCCCTGGTGTGTGTTAAATCCACAGACCATGCCCAACCCATAGCGTGTGTTAAATCCACAGACCATGCCCAACCCATAGCGTGTGTTAAATCCACAGACCATACTCAATCCCTGGTGTGTGTTAAATCCACAGACCTGTGTTAAATCCACAGACCATGCCCAACCCATAGCATGTGTTAAACTCACAGACCATGCCCAACCCATAGCGTGTGTTAAATCCACAGACCATGCCCAACCCATAGCGTGTGTTAAATCCACAGACCATACTCAATCCCTGGTGTGTGTTAAATTTTAGTATTTGGGTGCTACAAATTTCCACATACACTGCTTCGTTGAGCTATCAGTTATGTCCAGATGGCTTTTGAAAAAGAGCTATATAACTCAGCAGGCCTTACCTGGTAGAATAAAACATAGTTTTAAATCGTGTTTTTACAGTCGCTGCTAAACCCAAACATATTACATCTACAGACCATACCCACCCTACAGCCTGTGTTCAAACCACAGACCATGCTCAACCGATGAAGTGTGTTCAATCCACAGACCATGGTTAACCCATGCAGTGTGATCAATCCACAGACCATGCACAACCCTTAGCGTGTGTTAAATCCACAGACCATGCCCAACCCATAGCGTGTGTTAAATCCACAGACCATGTCCAATCCATTGCGTGTGTTAAATCCACAGACCTGTGTTCAATCCACCGACCATGATCAACCCATAGCGTGTGTTAAATCCACAGACCATGCCCAACCCATAGCGTGTGTTAAATCCATAGACCATGTCCAATCCATAGCGTGTGTTAAATCTACAGACCTGTGTTCAATCCACAGACCATGCCCAACCCATAGCGTGTGTTAAATCCACAGACCATGTCCAATCCATTGCGTGTGTTAAATCCACAGACCTGTGTTCAATCCACCGACCATGATCAACCCATATCGTGTGTTAAATCCATAGACCATGTCCAATCCATAGCGTGTGTTAAATCTACAGACCTGTGTTCAATCCACAGACCATGCCCAACCCATAGCGTGTGTTAAATCCACAGACCATGTCCAATCCATAGCGTGTGTTAAATCTACAGACCTGTGTTAAATCCACAGACCATACCCAAACCATAGCGTGTGTTAAATTTATAGACCATGTCCAATCCATAGCGTGTTAAATCTACAGACCTGTGTTCAATCCACAGACCATGCCCAACCCATAGCATGTGTTAAATCCACAGACCATACCCAAACCATAGCGTTTGTTAAATCCACAGACAATGCCCAACCCATAGCGTGTGTTAAATCAACAGACCATACCCAAACCATAGCGTTTGTTAAATCCACAGACCATGCCCAACCCATAGCGTTTGTTAAATCCACAGACCATGCCCAACCCACAGCGTGTGTTAAATCCACAGACCATACCCAAACCATAGCGTGTGTTAAATCCACAGACCATGTCCAATCCATAGCGTGTGTTAAATCCACCGACCTGTGTTCAATCCGCCGACCATGCCCAACCCATAGCGTGTGTTAAATCCACAGACCATACCCAACCCATAGCGTGTGTTAAATCCACAGACCATACCCAACCCACAGCGTGTGTTAAATCCACAGACCATACCCAACCCATAGCGTGTGTAAAAATCCACAGACCATACCCAACCCATAGCGTGTGTTAAATCCACAGACCATGCCCAACCCATAACGTGTGTTAAATTCACAGACCATGCCCAACCCATACCGTGTGTTAAATCCACCGACCATGCCCAACCCATAGCGTGTGTTAAATCTACAGACCATACTCAATCCCTGGTGTGTGTTAAATTTTAGTATTTGGGTGCTATAAATTTCCACATACACCGCTTCGTTGAGCTATCAGTTATGTCCAGATGGCTTTTGAAAAAGCTATATAACTCAGCAGGCCTTACCTGGTAGAATAAAACATAGTTTTAAATCGTGTTTTTACAGTCGCTGCTAAACCCAAAGCATATTACATCTACAGACCATACCCACCCTACAGCCTGTGTTCACACCACAGACCATGCTCAACCCATGAAGTGTGTTCAATCCACAGACCATGGTTAACCCATGCAGTGTGTTCAATCCACAGACCATGCACAACCCTTAGCGTGTGTTAAATCCACAGACCATGCCTAACCCATAGCGTGTGTTAAATCCACAGACCATGTCCAATCCATTGCGTGTGTTAAATCCACAGACCTGTGTTCAATCCACCGACCATGATCAACCCATAGCGTGCTTTAAATCCACAGACCATGTCCAATCCATAGCGTGTGTTAAATCTACAGAACTGTGTTCAATCCACAGACCATGCCCAACCCATAGCGTGTGTTAAAACCACAGACCATGTCCAATCCATAGCGTGTGTTAAATCTACAGACCTGTGTTAAATCCACAGACCATACCCAAACCATAGCGTGTGTTAAATTTATAGACCATGTCCAATCCATAGTGTGTTAAATCTACAGACCTGTGTTCAATCCACAGACCATGCCCAACCCATAGCATGTGTTAAATCCACAGACCATACCCAAACCATAGCGTTTGTTAAATCCACAGACCATGCCCAACCCATAGCGTGTGTTAAATCCACAGACCATACCCAAACCATAGCGTTTGTTAAATCCACAGACCATGCCCAACCCATAGCGTGTGTTAAATCAACAGACCATACCCAAACCATAGCGTTTGTTAAATCCACAGACCATGCCCAACCCATAGCGTTTGTTAAATCCACAGACCATGCCCAACCCACAGCGTGTGTTAAATCCACAGACCATACCCAAACCATAGCGTGTGTTAAATCCACAGACCATGTCCAATCCATAGCGTGTGTTAAATCCACCGACCTGTGTTCAATCCGCCGACCATGCCCAACCCATAGCGTGTGTTAAATCCACAGACCATACCCAACCCATAGCGTGTGTTAAATCCACAGACCATACCCAACCCACAGCGTGTGTTAAATCCACAGACCATACCCAACCCATAGCGTGTGTAAAAATCCACAGACCATACCCAACCCATAGCGTGTGTTAAATCCACAGACCATGCCCAACCCATAACGTGTGTTAAATTCACAGACCATGCCCAACCCATAGCCTGTGTTAAATCCACAGACCATGCCCAACCCATAGCATGTGTTAAATCCACAGACCATACTCAATCCCTGGTGTGAGTTAAATTTTAGTATTTGGGTGCAATAAATTTCCACATACACCGCTTCGTTGAGCTATCAGTTATGTCCAGATGGCTTTTGAAAAAGCGCTATATAACTCAGCAGGCCTTACCTGGTAGAATAAAACATAGTTTTAAATCGTGTTTTTACAGTCGCTGCTAAACCCAAAGCATATTACATCTACAGACCATACCCACCCTACAGCCTGTGTTCAAACCACAGACCATGCTCAACCCATGAAGTGTGTTCAATCCACAGACCATGGTTAACCCATGCAGTGTGTTCAATCCACAGACCATGCACAACCCTTAGCGTGTGTTAAATCCACAGACCATGCCCAACCCATAGCGTGTGTTAAATCCACAGACCATGTCCAATCCATTGCGTGTGTTAAATCCACAGACCTGTGTTCAATCCACCGACCATGATCAACCCATAGCGTGTGTTAAATCCACAGACCATGTCCAATCCATAGCGTGTGTTAAATCTACAGACCTGTGTTCAATCCACAGACCATGCCCAACCCATAGCGTGTGTTAAATCCACAGACCATGTCCAATCCATAGCGTGTGTCAAATCTACAGACCTGTGTTCAATCCACAGACCATGCCCAACCCATAGCATGTGTTAAATCCACAGACCATACCCAAACCATAGCGTTTGTTAAATCCACAGACCATGCCCAACCCATAGCGTGTGTTAAATCCACAGACCATACCCAAACCATAGCGTTTGTTAAATCCACAGACCATGCCCAACCCATAGCGTGTGTTAAATCAACAGACCATACCCAAACCATAGCGTTTGTTAAATCCACAGACCATGTCCAATCCATAGCGTGTGTTAAATCCACCGACCTGTGTTCAATCCGCCGACCATGCCCAACCCATAGCGTGTGTTAAATCCACAGACCATATCCAACCCATAGCGTGTGTTTAATCCACAGACCATACCCAACCCACAGCGTGTGTTAAATCCACAGACCATACCCAACCCATAGCGTGTCTAAAAATCCACAGACCATACCCAACCCATAGCGTGTGTTAAATCCACAGACCATGCCCAACCCATAACGTGTGTTAAATTCACAGACCATGCCCAACCCATAGCGTGTGTTAAATCCACAGACCATGCCCAACCCATAGCGTGTGTTAAAACCACAGACCATGTCCAATCCATAGCGTGTGTTAAATCTACAGACCTGTGTTAAATCCACAGACCATACCCAAACCATAGCGTGTGTTAAATTTATAGACCATGTCCAATCCATAGTGTGTTAAATCTACAGACCTGTGTTCAATCCACAGACCATGCCCAACCCATAGCATGTGTTAAATCCACAGACCATACCCAAACCATAGCGTTTGTTAAATCCACAGACCATGCCCAACCCATAGCGTGTGTTAAATCCACAGACCATACCCAAACCATAGCGTTTGTTAAATCCACAGACCATGCCCAACCCATAGCGTGTGTTAAATCAACAGACCATACCCAAACCATAGCGTTTGTTAAATCCACAGACCATGCCCAACCCATAGCGTTTGTTAAATCCACAGACCATGCCCAACCCACAGCGTGTGTTAAATCCACAGACCATACCCAAACCATAGCGTGTGTTAAATCCACAGACCATGTCCAATCCATAGCGTGTGTTAAATCCACCGACCTGTGTTCAATCCGCCGACCATGCCCAACCCATAGCGTGTGTTAAATCCACAGACCATACCCAACCCATAGCGTGTGTTAAATCCACAGACCATACCCAACCCACAGCGTGTGTTAAATCCACAGACCATACCCAACCCATAGCGTGTGTAAAAATCCACAGACCATACCCAACCCATAGCGTGTGTTAAATCCACAGACCATGCCCAACCCATAACGTGTGTTAAATTCACAGACCATGCCCAACCCATAGCCTGTGTTAAATCCACAGACCATGCCCAACCCATAGCATGTGTTAAATCCACAGACCATACTCAATCCCTGGTGTGAGTTAAATTTTAGTATTTGGGTGCAATAAATTTCCACATACACCGCTTCGTTGAGCTATCAGTTATGTCCAGATGGCTTTTGAAAAAGCGCTATATAACTCAGCAGGCCTTACCTGGTAGAATAAAACATAGTTTTAAATCGTGTTTTTACAGTCGCTGCTAAACCCAAAGCATATTACATCTACAGACCATACCCACCCTACAGCCTGTGTTCAAACCACAGACCATGCTCAACCCATGAAGTGTGTTCAATCCACAGACCATGGTTAACCCATGCAGTGTGTTCAATCCACAGACCATGCACAACCCTTAGCGTGTGTTAAATCCACAGACCATGCCCAACCCATAGCGTGTGTTAAATCCACAGACCATGTCCAATCCATTGCGTGTGTTAAATCCACAGACCTGTGTTCAATCCACCGACCATGATCAACCCATAGCGTGTGTTAAATCCACAGACCATGTCCAATCCATAGCGTGTGTTAAATCTACAGACCTGTGTTCAATCCACAGACCATGCCCAACCCATAGCGTGTGTTAAATCCACAGACCATGTCCAATCCATAGCGTGTGTCAAATCTACAGACCTGTGTTCAATCCACAGACCATGCCCAACCCATAGCATGTGTTAAATCCACAGACCATACCCAAACCATAGCGTTTGTTAAATCCACAGACCATGCCCAACCCATAGCGTGTGTTAAATCCACAGACCATACCCAAACCATAGCGTTTGTTAAATCCACAGACCATGCCCAACCCATAGCGTGTGTTAAATCAACAGACCATACCCAAACCATAGCGTTTGTTAAATCCACAGACCATGTCCAATCCATAGCGTGTGTTAAATCCACCGACCTGTGTTCAATCCGCCGACCATGCCCAACCCATAGCGTGTGTTAAATCCACAGACCATATCCAACCCATAGCGTGTGTTTAATCCACAGACCATACCCAACCCACAGCGTGTGTTAAATCCACAGACCATACCCAACCCATAGCGTGTCTAAAAATCCACAGACCATACCCAACCCATAGCGTGTGTTAAATCCACAGACCATGCCCAACCCATAACGTGTGTTAAATTCACAGACCATGCCCAACCCATAGCGTGTGTTAAATCCACAGACCATGCCCAACCCATAGCGTGTGTTAAATCCACAGACCATACTCAATCCCTGGTGTGTGTTAAATTTTAGTATTTGGGTGCTATAAATTTCCACATACACCGCTTCGTTGAGCTATCAGTTATGTCCAGATGGCTTTTGAAAAAGAGCTATATAACTCAGCAGGCCTTACCTGGTAGAATAAAACAGTTTTAAATCGTGTTTTTACAGTCGCTGCTAAACCCAAAGCATATTACATCTACAGACCATACCCACCCTACAGCCTGTGTTCAAACCACAGACCATGCTCAACCCATGAAGTGTGTTCAATCCACAGACCATGGTTAACCCATGCAGTGTGTTCAATCCACAGACCATGCACAACCCTTAGCGTGTGTTAAATCCACAGACCATGCCCAACCCATAGCGTGTGTTAAATCCACAGACCTGTGTTCAATCCACCGACCATGATCAACCCATAGCGTGTGTTAAATCCACAGACCATGTCCAATCCATAGCGTGTGTTAAATCTACAGACCTGTGTTCAATCCACAGACCATGCCCAACCCATAGCGTGTGTTAAATCCACAGACCATGTCCAATCCATAGCGTGTGTTAAATCTACAGACCTGTGTTAAATCCACAGACCATACCCAAACCATAGCGTGTGTTAAATTTATAGACCATGTCCAATCCATAACGTGTTAAATCTACAGACCTGTGTTCAATCCACAGACCATGCCCAACCCATAGCATGTGTTAAATCCACAGACCATACCCAAACCATAGCGTTTGTTAAATCCACAGACCATGCCCAACCCATAACGTGTGTTAAATCCACAGACCATACCCAAACCATAGCGTTTGTTAAATCCACAGACCATGCCCAACCCATAGCGTGTGTTAAATCAACAGACCATACCCAAACCATAGCGTTTGTTAAATCCACAGACCATGCCCAACCCATAGCGTTTGTTAAATCCACAGACCATGCCCAACCCACAGCGTGTGTTAAATCCACAGACCATACCCAAACCATAGCGTGTGTTAAATCCACAGACCATGCCCAACCCATAGCGTGTGTTAAATCCACAGACCATACCCAACCCATAGCGTGTGTTAAATCCACAGACCATACCCAACCCACAGCGTGTGTTAAATCCACAGGCCATACCCAACCCATAGCGTGTGTAAAAATCCACAGACCATACCCAACCCATAGCGTGTGTTAAATCCACAGACCATGCCCAACCCATAGCGTGTGTTAAATCTACAGACCATACTCAATCCCTGGTGTGTGTTAAATTTTAGTATTTGGGTGCTATAAATTTCCACATACACCGCTTCGTTGAGCTATCAGTTATGTCCAGATGGCTTTTGAAAAAGAGCTATATAACTCAGCAGGCCTTACCTGGTAGAATAAAACATAGTTTTAAATCGTGTTTTTACAGTCGCTGCTAAACCCATAGCATATTACATCTACAGACCATACCCACCCTACAGCCTGTGTTCAAACCACAGACCATGCTCAACCCATAAAGTGTGTTCAATCCACAGACCATGGTTAACCCATGCAGTGTGTTCAATCCACAGACCATGCACAACCCTTAGCGTGTGTTAAATCCACAGACCATGCCCAACCCATAGCGTGTGTTAAATCCACAGACCATGTCCAATCCATAGCGTGTGTTAAATCTACAGACCTGTGTTCAATCCACAGACCATGCCCAACCCATAGCGTGTGTTAAATCCACAGACCATGTCCAATCCATAGCGTGTGTTAAATCTACAGACCTGTGTTAAATCCACAGACCATACCCAAACCATAGCGTGTGTTAAATTTATAGACCATGTCCAATCCATAGCGTGTTAAATCTACAGACCTGTGTTCAATCCACAGACCATGCCCAACCCATAGCATGTGTTAAATCCACAGACCATACCCAAACCATAGCGTGTGTTAAATCCACAGACCATGTCCAATCCATTGCGTGTGTTAAATCCACAGACCTGTGTTCAATCCACCGACCATGATCAACCCATAGCGTGTGTTAAATCCACAGACCATGTCCAATCCATAGCGTGTGTTAAATCTACAGACCTGTGTTCAATCCACAGACCATGCCCAACCCATAGCGTGTGTTAAATCCACAGACCATGTCCAATCCATAGCGTGTGTTAAATCTACAGACCTGTGTTAAATCCACAGACCATACCCAAACCATAGCGTGTGTTAAATTTATAGACCATGTCCAATCCATAGCGTGTCAAATCTACAGACCTGTGTTCAATCCACAGACCATGCCCAACCCATAGCATGTGTTAAATCCACAGACCATACCCAAACCATAGCGTTTGTTAAATCCACAGACCATGCCCAACCCATAGCGTGTGTTAAATCCACAGACCATACCCAAACCATAGCGTTTGTTAAATCCACAGACCATGCCCAACCCATAGCGTGTGTTAAATCAACAGACCATACCCAAACCATAGCGTTTGTTAAATCCACAGACCATGTCCAATCCATAGCGTGTGTTAAATCCACCGACCTGTGTTCAATCCGCCGACCATGCCCAACCCATAGCGTGTGTTAAATCCACAGACCATATCCAACCCATAGCGTGTGTTTAATCCACAGACCATACCCAACCCACAGCGTGTGTTGAATCCACAGACCATACCCAACCCATAGCGTGTGTAAAAATCCACAGACCATACCCAACCCATAGCGTGTGTTAAATCCACAGACCATGCCCAACCCATAACGTGTGTTAAATTCACAGACCATGCCCAACCCATAGCGTGTGTTAAATCCACAGACCATGCCCAACCCATAGCGTGTGTTAAATCCACAGACCATACTCAATCCCTGGTGTGTGTTAAATTTTAGTATTTGGGTGCTATAAATTTCCACATACACCGCTTCGTTGAGCTATCAGTTATGTCCAGATGGCTTTTGAAAAAGAGCTATATAACTCAGCAGGCCTTACCTGGTAGAATAAAACAGTTTTAAATCGTGTTTTTACAGTCGCTGCTAAACCCAAAGCATATTACATCTACAGACCATACCCACCCTACAGCCTGTGTTCAAACCACAGACCATGCTCAACCCATGAAGTGTGTTCAATCCACAGACCATGGTTAACCCATGCAGTGTGTTCAATCCACAGACCATGCACAACCCTTAGCGTGTGTTAAATCCACAGACCATGCCCAACCCATAGCGTGTGTTAAATCCACAGACCTGTGTTCAATCCACCGACCATGATCAACCCATAGCGTGTGTTAAATCCACAGACCATGTCCAATCCATAGCGTGTGTTAAATCTACAGACCTGTGTTCAATCCACAGACCATGCCCAACCCATAGCGTGTGTTAAATCCACAGACCATGTCCAATCCATAGCGTGTGTTAAATCTACAGACCTGTGTTAAATCCACAGACCATACCCAAACCATAGCGTGTGTTAAATTTATAGACCATGTCCAATCCATAACGTGTTAAATCTACAGACCTGTGTTCAATCCACAGACCATGCCCAACCCATAGCATGTGTTAAATCCACAGACCATACCCAAACCATAGCGTTTGTTAAATCCACAGACCATGCCCAACCCATAACGTGTGTTAAATCCACAGACCATACCCAAACCATAGCGTTTGTTAAATCCACAGACCATGCCCAACCCATAGCGTGTGTTAAATCAACAGACCATACCCAAACCATAGCGTTTGTTAAATCCACAGACCATGCCCAACCCATAGCGTTTGTTAAATCCACAGACCATGCCCAACCCACAGCGTGTGTTAAATCCACAGACCATACCCAAACCATAGCGTGTGTTAAATCCACAGACCATGCCCAACCCATAGCGTGTGTTAAATCCACAGACCATACCCAACCCATAGCGTGTGTTAAATCCACAGACCATACCCAACCCACAGCGTGTGTTAAATCCACAGGCCATACCCAACCCATAGCGTGTGTAAAAATCCACAGACCATACCCAACCCATAGCGTGTGTTAAATCCACAGACCATGCCCAACCCATAGCGTGTGTTAAATCTACAGACCATACTCAATCCCTGGTGTGTGTTAAATTTTAGTATTTGGGTGCTATAAATTTCCACATACACCGCTTCGTTGAGCTATCAGTTATGTCCAGATGGCTTTTGAAAAAGAGCTATATAACTCAGCAGGCCTTACCTGGTAGAATAAAACATAGTTTTAAATCGTGTTTTTACAGTCGCTGCTAAACCCATAGCATATTACATCTACAGACCATACCCACCCTACAGCCTGTGTTCAAACCACAGACCATGCTCAACCCATAAAGTGTGTTCAATCCACAGACCATGGTTAACCCATGCAGTGTGTTCAATCCACAGACCATGCACAACCCTTAGCGTGTGTTAAATCCACAGACCATGCCCAACCCATAGCGTGTGTTAAATCCACAGACCATGTCCAATCCATAGCGTGTGTTAAATCTACAGACCTGTGTTCAATCCACAGACCATGCCCAACCCATAGCGTGTGTTAAATCCACAGACCATGTCCAATCCATAGCGTGTGTTAAATCTACAGACCTGTGTTAAATCCACAGACCATACCCAAACCATAGCGTGTGTTAAATTTATAGACCATGTCCAATCCATAGCGTGTTAAATCTACAGACCTGTGTTCAATCCACAGACCATGCCCAACCCATAGCATGTGTTAAATCCACAGACCATACCCAAACCATAGCGTTTGTTAAATCCACAGACCATGCCCAACCCATAGCGTGTGTTAAATCCACAGACCATACCCAAACCATAGCGTTTGTTAAATCCACAGACCATGCCCAACCCATAGCGTGTGTTAAATCAACAGACCATACCCAAACCATAGCGTTTGTTAAATCCACAGACCATGTCCAATCCATAGCGTGTGTTAAATCCACCGACCTGTGTTCAATCCGCCGACCATGCCCAACCCATAGCGTGTGTTAAATCCACAGACCATATCCAACCCATAGCGTGTGTTTAATCCACAGACCATACCCAACCCACAGCGTGTGTTAAATCCACAGACCATACCCAACCCATAGCGTGTGTAAAAATCCACAGACCATACCCAACCCATAGCGTGTGTTAAATCCACAGACCATGCCCAACCCATAACGTGTGTTAAATTCACAGACCATGCCCAACCCATAGCGTGTGTTAAATCCACAGACCATGCCCAACCCACAGCGTGTGTTAAATCCACAGACCATACCCAAACCATAGCGTGTGTTAAATCCACAGACCATGCCCAACCCATAGCGTGTGTTAAATCCACAGACCATACCCAACCCATAGCGTGTGTTAAATCCACAGACCATAACCAACCCACAGCGTGTGTTAAATCCACAGGCCATACCCAACCCATAGCGTGTGTAAAAATCCACAGACCATACCCAACCCATAGCGTGTGTTAAACCCACAGACCATGCCCAACCCATAGCGTGTGTTAAATCCACAGACCATGTCCAATCCATTGCGTGTGTTAAATCCACAGACCTGTGTTCAATCCACCGACCATGATCAACCCATAGCGTGTGTTAAATCCACAGACCATGTCCAATCCATAGCGTGTGTTAAATCTACAGACCTGTGTTCAATCCACAGACCATGCCCAACCCATAGCGTGTGTTAAATCCACAGACCATGTCCAATCCATAGCGTGTGTTAAATCTACAGACCTGTGTTAAATCCACAGACCATACCCAAACCATAGCGTGTGTTAAATTTATAGACCATGTCCAATCCATAGCGTGTCAAATCTACAGACCTGTGTTCAATCCACAGACCATGCCCAACCCATAGCATGTGTTAAATCCACAGACCATACCCAAACCATAGCGTTTGTTAAATCCACAGACCATGCCCAACCCATAGCGTGTGTTAAATCCACAGACCATACCCAAACCATAGCGTTTGTTAAATCCACAGACCATGCCCAACCCATAGCGTGTGTTAAATCAACAGACCATACCCAAACCATAGCGTTTGTTAAATCCACAGACCATGTCCAATCCATAGCGTGTGTTAAATCCACCGACCTGTGTTCAATCCGCCGACCATGCCCAACCCATAGCGTGTGTTAAATCCACAGACCATATCCAACCCATAGCGTGTGTTTAATCCACAGACCATACCCAACCCACAGCGTGTGTTGAATCCACAGACCATACCCAACCCATAGCGTGTGTAAAAATCCACAGACCATACCCAACCCATAGCGTGTGTTAAATCCACAGACCATGCCCAACCCATAACGTGTGTTAAATTCACAGACCATGCCCAACCCATAGCGTGTGTTAAATCCACAGACCATGCCCAACCCATAGCGTGTGTTAAATCCACAGACCATACTCAATCCCTGGTGTGTGTTAAATTTTAGTATTTGGGTGCTATAAATTTCCACATACACCGCTTCGTTGAGCTATCAGTTATGTCCAGATGGCTTTTGAAAAAGAGCTATATAACTCAGCAGGCCTTACCTGGTAGAATAAAACAGTTTTAAATCGTGTTTTTACAGTCGCTGCTAAACCCAAAGCATATTACATCTACAGACCATACCCACCCTACAGCCTGTGTTCAAACCACAGACCATGCTCAACCCATGAAGTGTGTTCAATCCACAGACCATGGTTAACCCATGCAGTGTGTTCAATCCACAGACCATGCACAACCCTTAGCGTGTGTTAAATCCACAGACCATGCCCAACCCATAGCGTGTGTTAAATCCACAGACCATGTCCAATCCATTGCGTGTGTTAAATCCACAGACCTGTGTTCAATCCACCGACCATGATCAACCCATAGCGTGTGTTAAATCCACAGACCATGTCCAATCCATAGCGTGTGTTAAATCTACAGACCTGTGTTCAATCCACAGACCATGCCCAACCCATAGCGTGTGTTTAATCCACAGACCATGTCCAATCCATAGCGTGTGTTAAATCTACAGACCTGTGTTAAATCCACAGACCATACCCAAACCATAGCGTGTGTTAAATTTATAGACCATGTCCAATCCATAATGTGCTAAATCTACAGACCTGTGTTCAATCCACAGACCATGCCCAACCCATAGCATGTGTTAAATCCACAGACCATACCCAAACCATAGCGTTTGTTAAATCCACAGACCATGCCCAACCCATAACGTGTGTTAAATCCACAGACCATACCCAAACCATAGCGTTTGTTAAATCCACAGACCATGCCCAACCCATAGCGTGTGTTAAATCAACAGACCATACCCAAACCATAGCGTTTGTTAAATCCACAGACCATGCCCAACCCATAGCGTTTGTTAAATCCACAGACCATGCCCAACCCACAGCGTGTGTTAAATCCACAGACCATACCCAAACCATAGCGTGTGTTAAATCCACAGACCATGCCCAACCCATAGCGTGTGTTAAATCCACAGACCATACCCAACCCATAGCGTGTGTTAAATCCACAGACCATACCCAACCCACAGCGTGTGTTAAATCCACAGGCCATACCCAACCCATAGCGTGTGTAAAAATCCACAGACCATACCCAACCCATAGCGTGTGTTAAATCCACAGACCATGCCCAACCCATAGCGTGTGTTAAATCTACAGATCATACTCAATCCCTGGTGTGTGTTAAATTTTAGTATTTGGGTGCTATAAATTTCCACATACACCGCTTCGTTGAGCTATCAGTTATGTCCAGATGGCTTTTGAAAAAGAGCTATATAACTCAGCAGGCCTTACCTGGTAGAATAAAACATAGTTTTAAATCGTGTTTTTACAGTCGCTGCTAAACCCATAGCATATTACATCTACAGACCATACCCACCCTACAGCCTGTGTTCAAACCACAGACCATGCTCAACCCATAAAGTGTGTTCAATCCACAGACCATGGTTAACCCATGCAGTGTGTTCAATCCACAGACCATGCACAACCCTTAGCGTGTGTTAAATCCACAGACCATGCCCAACACATAGCGTGTGTTAAATCCACAGACCATGTCCAATCCATAGCGTGTGTTAAATCTACAGACCTGTGTTCAATCCACAGACCATGCCCAACCCATAGCGTGTGTTAAATCCACAGACCATGTCCAATCCATAGCGTGTGTTAAATCTACAGACCTGTGTTAAATCCACAGACCATACCCAAACCATAGCGTGTGTTAAATTTATAGACCATGTCCAATCCATAGCGTGTTAAATCTACAGACCTGTGTTCAATCCACAGACCATGCCCAACCCATAGCATGTGTTAAATCCACAGACCATACCCAAAGCATAGCGTTTGTTAAATCCACAGACCATGCCCAACCCATAGCGTGTGTTAAATCCACAGACCATACCCAAACCATAGCGTTTGTTAAATCCACAGACCATGCCCAACCCATAGCGTGTGTTAAATCAACAGACCATACCCAAACCATAGCGTTTGTTAAATCCACAGACCATGTCCAATCCATAGCGTGTGTTAAATCCACCGACCTGTGTTCAATCCGCCGACCATGCCCAACCCATAGCGTGTGTTAAATCCACAGACCATATCCAACCCATAGCGTGTGTTTAATCCACAGACCATACCCAACCCACAGCGTGTGTTAAATCCACAGACCATACCCAACCCATAGCGTGTGTAAAAATCCACAGACCATACCCAACCCATAGCGTGTGTTAAATCCACAGACCATGCCCAACCCATAACGTGTGTTAAATTCACAGACCATGCCCAACCCATAGCGTGTGTTAAATCCACAGACCATGCCCAACCCATAGCGTGTGTTAAATCCACAGACCATACTCAATCCCTGGTGTGTGTTAAATTTTAGTATTTGGGTGCTATAAATTTCCACATACACCGCTTCGTTGAGCTATCAGTTATGTCCAGATGGCTTTTGAAAAAGAGCTATATAACTCAGCAGGCCTTACCTGGTAGAATAAAACAGTTTTAAATCGTGTTTTTACAATCGCTGCTAAACCCAAAGCATATTACATCTACAGACCATACCCACCCTACAGCCTGTGTTCAAACCACAGACCATGCTCAACCCATGAAGTGTGTTCAATCCACAGACCATGGTTAACCCATGCAGTGTGTTCAATCCACAGACCATGCACAACCCTTAGCGTGTGTTAAATCCACAGACCATGCCCAACCCATAGCGTGTGTTAAATCCACAGACCATGTCCAATCCATTGCGTGTGTTAAATCCACAGACCTGTGTTCAATCCACCGACCATGATCAACCCATAGCGTGTGGTAAATCCACAGACCATACCCAAACCATAGCGTTTGTTAAATCCACAGACCATGCCCAACCCATAGCGTGTGTTAAATCAACAGACCATACCCAAACCATAGCGTTTGTTAAATCCACAGACCATGCCCAACCCATAGCGTTTGTTAAATCCACAGACCATGCCCAACCCACAGCGTGTGTTAAATCCACAGACCATACCCAAACCATAGCGTGTGTTAAATCCACAGACCATGCCCAACCCATAGCGTGTGTTAAATCCACAGACCATGCCCAACCCATAGCGTGTGTTAAATCCACAGACCATACCCAACCCATAGCGTGTGTTAAATCCACAGACCATACCCAACCCACAGCGTGTGTTAAATCCACAGGCCATACCCAACCCATAGCGTGTGTAAAAATCCACAGACCATACCCAACCCATAGCGTGTGTTAAATCCACAGACCATGCCCAACCCATAACGTGTGTTAAATTCACAGACCATGCCCAACCCATAGCGTGTGTTAAATCCACCGACCATGCCCAACCCATAGCGTGTGTTAAATCAACAGACCATACTCAATCCCTGGTGTGTGTTAAATTTTAGTATTTGGGTGCTATAAATTTCCACATACACCGCTTCGTTGAGCTATCAGTTATGTCCAGATGGCTTTTGAAAAAGAGCTATATAACTCAGCAGGCCTTACCTGGTAGAATAAAACATAGTTTTAAATCGTGTTTTTACAGTCGCTGCTAAACCCATAGCATATTACATCTACAGACCATACCCACCCTACAGCCTGTGTTCAAACCACAGTCCATGCTCAACCCATAAAGTGTGTTCAATCCACAGACCATGGTTAACCCATGCAGTGTGTTCAATCCACAGACCATGCACAACCCTTAGCGTGTGTTAAATCCACAGACCATGCCCAACCCATAGCGTGTGTTAAATCAACAGACCATACCCAAACCATAGCGTTTGTTAAATCCACAGACCATGTCCAATCCATAGCGTGTGTTAAATCCACCGACCTGTGTTCAATCCGCCGACCATGCCCAACCCATAGCGTGTGTTAAATCCACAGACCATATCCAACCCATAGCGTGTGTTTAATCCACAGACCATACCCAACCCATAGCGTGTGTAAAAATCCACAGACCATACCCAACCCATAGCGTGTGTTAAATCCACAGACCATGCCCAACCCATAACGTGTGTTAAATTCACAGACCATGCCCAACCCATAGCGTGTGTTAAATCCACAGACCATGCCCAACCCATAGCGTGTGTTAAATCTACAGACCATACTCAATCCCTGGTGTGTGTTAAATTTTAGTATTTGGGTGCTATAAATTTCCACATACACCGCTTCGTTGAGCTATCAGTTATGTCCAGATGGCTTTTGAAAAAGAGCTATATAACTCAGCAGGCCTTACCTGGTAGAATAAAACATAGTTTTAAATCGTGTTTTTACAGTCGCTGCTAAACCCAAAGCATATTACATCTACAGACCATACCCACCCTACAGCCTGTGTTCAAACCACAGACCATGCTCAACCCATGAAGTGTGTTCAATCCACAGACCATGGTTAACCCATGCAGTGTGTTCAATCCACAGACCATGCACAACCCTTAGCGTGTGTTAAATCCACAGACCATGCCCAACCCATAGCGTGTGTTAAATCCACAGACCATGTCCAATCCATTGCGTGTGTTAAATCCACAGACCTGTGTTCAATCCACCGACCATGATCAACCCATAGCGTGTGTTAAATCCACAGACCATGTCCAATCCATAGCGTGTGTTAAATCTACAGACCTGTGTTCAATCCACAGACCATGCCCAACCCATAGCGTGTGTTAAATCCACAGACCATGTCCAATCCATAGCGTGTGTTAAATCTACAGACCTGTGTTAAATCCACAGACCATACCCAAACCATAGCGTGTGTTAAATTTATAGACCATGTCCAATCCATAACGTGTTAAATCTACAGACCTGTGTTCAATCCACAGACCATGCCCAACCCATAGCATGTGTTAAATCCACAGACCATACCCAAACCATAGCGTTTGTTAAATCCACAGACCATGCCCAACCCATAGCGTGTGTTAAATCCACAGACCATACCCAAACCATAGCGTTTGTTAAATCCACAGACCATGCCCAACCCATAGCGTTTGTTAAATCCACAGACCATGCCCAACCCACAGCGTGTGTTAAATCCACAGACCATACCCAAACCATAGCGTGTGTTAAATCCACAGACCATGCCCAACCCATAGCGTGTGTTAAATCCACAGACCATACCCAACCCATAGCGTGTGTTAAATCCACAGACCATAACCAACCCACAGCGTGTGTTAAATCCACAGGCCATACCCAACCCATAGCGTGTGTAAAAATCCACAGACCATACCCCACCCATAGCGTGTGTTAAATCCACAGACCATACCCAAACCATAGCGTGTGTTAAATTTATAGACCATGTCCAATCCATAACGTGTTAAATCTACAGACCTGTGTTCAATCCACAGACCAGGCCCAACCCATAGCATGTGTTAAATCCACAGACCATACCCAAACCATAGCGTTTGTTAAATCCACAGACCATGCCCAACCCATAGCGTGTGTTAAATCCACAGACCATTCCCAAACCATAGCGTTTGTTAAATCCACAGACCATGCCCAACCCATAGCGTGTGTTAAACCAACAGACCATACCCAAACCATAGCGTTTGTTAAATCCACAGACCATGCCCAACCCATAGCGTTTGTTAAATCCACAGACCATGCCCAACCCACAGCGTGTGTTAAATCCACAGACCATACCCAAACCATAGCGTGTGTTAAATCCACAGACCATGCCCAACCCATAGCGTGTGTTAAATCCACAGACCATACCCAACCCATAGCGTGTGTTAAATCCACAGACCATAACCAACCCACAGCGTGTGTTAAATCCACAGGCCATACCCAACCCATAGCGTGTGTAAAAATCCACAGACCATACCCAACCCATAGCGTGTGTTAAATCCACAGACCATGCCCAACCCATAACGTGTGTTAAATTCACAGACCATGCCCAACCCATAGCGTGTGTTAAATCCACCGACCATGCCCAACCCATAGCGTGTGTTAAATCTACAGACCATACTCAATCCCTGGTGTGTGTTAAATTTTAGTATTTGGGTGCTATAAATTTCCACATACACCGCTTCGTTGAGCTATCAGTTATGTCCAGATGGCTTTTGAAAAAGAGCTATATAACTCAGCAGGCCTTACCTGGTAGAATAAAACATAGTTTTAAATCGTGTTTTTACAGTCGCTGCTAAACCCATAGCATATTACATCTACAGACCATACCCACCCTACAGCCTGTGTTCAAACCACAGACCATGCTCAACCCATAAAGTGTGTTCAATCCACAGACCATGGTTAACCCATGCAGTGTGTTCAATCCACAGACCATGCACAACCCTTAGCGTGTGTTAAATCCACAGACCATGCCCAACCCAAAGCGTGTGTTAAATCTACAGACCATGTCCAATCCATTGCTTGTGTTAAATCCACAGACCTGTGTTCAATCCACTGACCATGATCAACCCATAGCGTGTGTTAAATCCACAGACCATGTCCAATCCATAGCGTGTGTTAAATCTACAGACCTGTGTTCAATCCACAGACCATGCCCAACCCATAGCGTGTGTTAAATCCACAGACCATGTCCAATCCATAGCGTGTGTTAAATCTACAGACCTGTGTTAAATCCACAGACCACACCCAAACCATAGCGTGTGTTAAATTTATAGACCATGTCCAATCCATAGCGTGTTAAATCTACAGACCTGTGTTCAATCCACAGACCATGCCCAACCCATAGCATGTGTTAAATCCACAGACCATACTCAATCCCTGGTGTGTGTTAAATTTTAGTATTTGGGTGCTATAAATTTCCACATACACCGCTTCGTTGAGCTATCAGTTATGTCCAGATAGCTTTTGAAAAAGAGCTATATAACTCAGCAGGCCTTACCTGGTAGAATAAAACATAGTTTTAAATCGTGTTTTTACAGTCGCTGCTAAACCCAAACATATTACATCTACAGACCATACCCACCCTACAGCCTGTGTTCAAACCACAGACCATGGTTAACCCATGCAGTGTGTTCAATCCACAGACCATGCACAACCCTTAGCGTGTGTTAAATCCACAGACCATGCCCAACCCATAGCGTGTGTTAAATCCACAGACCATGTCCAATCCATTGCGTGTGTTAAATCCACAGACCTGTGTTCAATCCACCGACCATGATCAACCCATATCGTGTGTTAAATCCATAGACCATGTCCAATCCATAGCGTGTGTTAAATCTACAGACCTGTGTTCAATCCACAGACCATGCCCAACCCATAGCGTGTGTTAAATCCACAGACCATGTCCAATCCATTGCGTGTGTTAAATCCACAGACCTGTGTTCAATCCACCGACCATGATCAACCCATATCGTGTGTTAAATCCATAGACCATGTCCAATCCATAGCGTGTGTTAAATCTACAGACCTGTGTTCAATCCACAGACCATGCCCAACCCATAGCGTGTGTTAAATCCACAGACCATGTCCAATCCATAGCGTGTGTTAAATCTACAGACCTGTGTTAAATCCACAGACCATACCCAAACCATAGCGTGTGTTAAATTTATAGACCATGTCCAATCCATAGCGTGTTAAATCTACAGACCTGTGTTCAATCCACAGACCATGCCCAACCCATAGCATGTGTTAAATCCACAGACCATACCCAAACCATAGCGTTTGTTAAATCCACAGACCATGCCCAACCCATAGCGTGTGTTAAATCAACAGACCATACCCAAACCATAGCGTTTGTTAAATCCACAGACCATGCCCAATCCATAGCGTTTGTTAAATCCACAGACCATGCCCAACCCACAGCGTGAGTTAAATCCACAGACCATACCCAAACCATAGCGTGTGTTAAATCCACAGACCATGTCCAATCCATAGCGTGTGTTAAATCCACCGACCTGTGTTCAATCCGCCGACCATGCCCAACCCATAGCGTGTGTTAAATCCACAGACCATACCCAACCCATAGCGTGTGTTAAATCCACAGACCATACCCAACCCACAGCGTGTGTTAAATCCACAGACCATACCCAACCCATAGCGTGTGTAAAAATCCACAGACCATGGTTAACCCATGCAGTGTGTTCAATCCACAGACCATGGTTAACCCATGCAGTGTGTTCAATCCACAGACCATGCACAACCCTTAGCGTGTGTTAAATCCACAGACCATGCCCAACCCATAGCGTGTGTTAAATCCACAGTCCATGTCCAATCCATTGCGTGTGTTAAATCCACAGACCTGTGTTCAATCCACCGACCATGATCAACCCATAGCGTGTGTTAAATCCACAGACCATGTCCAATCCATAGCGTGTTAAATCTACAGACCTGTGTTCAATCCACAGACCATGCCCAACCCATAGCATGTGTTAAATCCACAGACCATACCCAAACCATAGCGTTTGTTAAATCCACAGACCATGCCCAACCCATAGCGTGTGTTAAATCAACAGACCATACCCAAACCATAGCGTTTGTTAAATCCACAGACCATGCCCAATCCATAGCGTTTGTTAAATCCACAGACCATGCCCAACCCACAGCGTGAGTTAAATCCACAGACCATACCCAAACCATAGCGTGTGTTAAATCCACAGACCATGTCCAATCCATAGCGTGTGTTAAATCCACCGACCTGTGTTCAATCCGCCGACCATGCCCAACCCATAGCGTGTGTTAAATCCACAGACCATACCCAACCCATAGCGTGTGTTAAATCCACAGACCATACCCAACCCACAGCGTGTGTTAAATCCACAGACCATACCCAACCCATAGCGTGTGTAAAAATCCACAGACCATGGTTAACCCATGCAGTGTGTTCAATCCACAGACCATGGTTAACCCATGCAGTGTGTTCAATCCACAGACCATGCACAACCCTTAGCGTGTGTTAAATCCACAGACCATGCCCAACCCATAGCGTGTGTTAAATCCACAGTCCATGTCCAATCCATTGCGTGTGTTAAATCCACAGACCTGTGTTCAATCCACCGACCATGATCAACCCATAGCGTGTGTTAAATCCACAGACCATGTCCAATCCATAGCGTGTGTTAAATCTACAGACCTGTGTTCAATCCACAGACAATGCCCAACCCATAGCGTGTGTTAAATCCACAGACCATGTCCAATCCATAGCGTGTGTTAAATCTACAGACCTGTGTTAAATCCACAGACCATACCCAAACCATAGCGTGTGTTAAATTTATAGACCATGTCCAATCCATAGCGTGTTAAATCTACAGACCTGTGTTCAATCCACAGACCATGCCCAACCCATAGCATGTGTTAAATCCACAGACCATACCCAAACCATAGCGTTTGTTAAATCCACAGACCATGCCCAACCCATAGCGTTTGTTAAATCTACAGACCATGCCCAACCCACAGCGTGTGTTAAATCCACAGACCATACCCAAACCATAGCGTGTGTTAAATCCACAGACCATGTCCAATCCATAGCGTGTGTTAAATCCACCGACCTGTGTTCAATCCGCCGACCATGCCCAACCCATAGCGTGTGTGAAATCCACAGACCATACCCAACCCATAGCGTGTGTTAAATCCACAGACCATACCCAACCCACAGCGTGTGTTAAATCCACAGACCATACCCAACCCATAGCGTGTGTAAAAATCCACAGACCATACCCAACCCATAGCGTGTGTTAAATCCACAGACAATACCCAACCCATAGCGTGTGTTAAATCCAGTAAGCGGGGATGCATGCAGGCTTGAGAGCAACTCGTAAACAATGTCATTTTTTTCCTCCCTTAAAGCACTTCTATTCAATGGTTTCTCTAGAGTTTTTACAGTGATAAATACTAAAGCCGTGAATGTTCACCGTTTGCAGACTTCATGAAGGGAGTGGTGGACTCCGAGGACCTTCCCCTCAACATCTCGCGTGAGATGCTGCAGCAGGGCAAAATCCTCAAGGTGATCCGCAAGAACATCATCAAGAAGTCCATGGAGCTGTTCGCGGAGCTCGCCGAGGACAAAGATAACTACAAGAAGTTCTATGAGCAGTTCTCCAAAAACATCAAGGTGGATGCTCTCACCATTTGCCGAATTTCTGCAGCGGTGTGGATTTGAATATTTTGCGATTCGTGCTTTTCCCGTCGTTCAGTTCGTCAGGGGGAAATCTGACCCTGTCGCTCTGCCTTTTATCGTTATTCCCCACAGCTGGGAATCCACGAGGACTCTCAGAACCGGAAGAAGCTGGCGGAGCTGCTCCGCTACCATACGTCCATGTCGGGCGAGGACATGTGCTCGCTGAAGGACTACGTGTCTCGAATGAAAGAAAACCAGAAGCACATCTACTACATCACCGGTGCGGGCAGACACGCACGTGCCAACAGCACCACACGCGCCACGACACCACACTCCATGGCACCACACACGCACTGCTGCACGACACACGCTGCTCTTCACACAGCCTGCTAGCACTTCCTGGCTAAGAACGTTGCCCAAGTATTGAATTTAAGTGTAGACTGTACAAGTAATCTAATTGTGAAGCTTTGCAGACTGTTAATCGTCCCTCGGTCTATAAATAGCATTCCACTTTGTGGTTGTTAACAGTGGTTCTCCTTTAGATTAGTCTTCGCCAAAGGAATTTGGAATGGGACTGTAAACGGGAGATGAGCATCGTCGCGATGCTCATTTGAGCGGGAATTTGCCAAACCGTTAGACGAGGCCGTGGTGCCGGAAGGCTAATTTGTGAACCGCGATTTAGCTCGCAGGCGAGTCAAAAGCGCAAGTGGCCAACTCTGCGTTTGTGGAGCGCGTGCGCAAGCGTGGCCTGGAGGTGGTGTACATGGTGGAGCCCATCGATGAGTACTGCGTGCAGCAGCTGAAGGAGTTTGACGGGAAGACCCTCGTCTCCGTCACCAAGGAGGGCATGGAGCTTCCGGAAGATGAGGAAGAGAAAAAGAGACAGGAGGAGGCCAAGGCCAAGTTTGAGAATCTCTGCAAGGTGGTCAAGGAGATCCTGGAGAAGAAGGTGGAGAAGGTGAGCACTCGGCAGGACTTGTGATGTGAACCTGTCTGGGGTGGGGAGCCACCCCCAAACTGAAACTAAATTATTTTTAGCTTACCAGGCAAGGCCCACTGAGCTATACAGCTCTTAGAAGCGATCTGGCCACAAATGATAGCCCAATGAAGTGGCTTATCATGTGGAAATTTCTAGGAGCTATATACTCTCGATGCATGTTTCTAAATGTGGAGAGAACAACCGGAGGTACTGGAGAAAAATCCATGTGACCACGGGGAGAACATGCAAACTCCAAATATCCAGGTGTCAGGACTGGGATCGAACCCACGACCTGTATACCAGGCGAGGTAGTTAACATCTCAACACTGCGGCACCCAGTTCCTACCTCGCTGTGCTTGTTATAATTCAATGTAGAGTAGGTTTATGGTTGATGCAGCACTCCATCCAGTCACTTATTCAACGATGGTCAGTCCCCTCATCAATCTTCATGTTTACATTGACGACCCCCCTCAACCCCCCCCAACCAACCCCTCCCCTCAACTCCCGCTAACCTATTCTCAGCTCTTTCAGACAGCAAACATTAATTTTTCGTCTTCCCCCTCCTCTTTTCAGAACATAGATGGACTTGTCCTTCTAAATAAACTGCCAAATCACTGCCCGTGATGCTAACGGTTTTTTGGTTTTTTTTAAAAGAAATAAAACACCCGTTTAGAAATAAATAAATACCGACACTTCTTTCAAATGTTTCTTGCCATTGCTTTTCACACCTGATGATGACCGTTTGTGTTATGGTCGAAACGTCGTGAGAATTTTTATTGTTTTGTATATATTTTATTATTTTATTGTTTCCCTTCAACGTGACTTTACCGAAAGAGCTAAGAATATGAATTACTGCAGTCACGAAAGCTTTAAATAAAAATTCCCCCTTACCTCTCCACGCAACGCCTCTCACCACCCCCCTCAAACCCCCCCAACCAACCCCTCCCCTCACCACCCCCCTAAAACCCCCCAACCAACCCCTCCCCTCACCAAACCCCTCACCAAACCCCTCCCCTCACCAAACCCCTCAAACCCCCCTAACCAACCCCTCCCCTCACCAAACCCCTCCCCTCACCAAACCCCTCCCCTCACCAAACCCCTCCCCTCACCAAACCCCTCCCTCACCAAACCCCTCCCCTCACCAAACCCCTCAAACCCCCATAACCAACCCCTCCCCTCACCAAACCCCTCCCCTCACCAAACCCCTCCCTCACCAAACCCCTCCCCTCACCAAACCCCCCTAACCAACCCCTCCCCTCACCAAACCCCTCCCTCACCAAAACCCTCCCCTCACCAAACCCCTCACCAAACCCCTCCCTCACCAAACCCCTCACCAAACCCCTCCCCTCACCTAAGCCGCGCCCCTTCTTCCCGTCGTGCCCTTTTCCGGTGGGTAGGCCACGTGACGCCGTTTTGAACTGTTCAGTTTATTAACTGGGAGACGACTAACGGGCCAGCGGAGCCGGGCGAGCGAGGGGAGTGAGAAGAAGAGGAAGAAGAGGAGGAGGAAGGAGAGGAGGAGAGAGGAGGAGGAAGGAGAGGAGAGTGGCGGCGGCGATGTCGGCGCGGCGCTGCGAGGTGACGGTGCGCGGCGCCGTGAGCCAGCGGAGCCTTGGCGCCCTGGTCTGGGAGATCTTCGCTCACGCCCTGTACCAGCGCGGCCAGCTGCCGCTTCCCTACCCGCAGCTGCTGCACTTCCACAGCCACCTGGTGAGGGGAGTGGTGAGGTGGGGGTGGAGTGTTCAGGGGTGGAGTGTTCAGGGGTGGAGTGTGCAGGGTGGAGTGTTCAGGGGTGGAGTGTTCAGGGGTGGAGTGTTCAGGGTGGAGTGTTCAGGGGTGGAGTGTGCAGGGTGGAGTGTTCAGGGGTGGAGTCTGCAGGGGTGGAGTGTTCAGGGGTGGAGTGTTCAGGGGTGGAGTGTTCAGGGGTGGAGTCTGCAGGGGTGGAGTCTGCAGAGGTGGAGTGTGCAGGGTGGAGTGTTCAGGGGTGGAGTGTGCAGGGGTGGGGTGTTCAGGGGTGGAGTGTTCAGGGGTGGAGTGTGCAGGATGGAGTGTTCAGGGGTGGAGTTTTCAGGAGTGGAGTGTTCAGGGGTGGAGTGTTCAGGGGTGGAATGTGCAGGGTGGAGTGTTCAGGGGTGGAGTGTTCAGGGGTGGAGTGTGCAGGGGTGGAGTGTTCAGGGGTGGAGTGTGCAGGGGTGGAGTGTTCAGGGGTGGAGTGTGCAGGGGTGGAGTGTTCAGGGGTGGAGCGTGCAGGGGTGGAGTATGCAGGGTGGAGTGTTCAGGGGTGGAGTGTGCAGGGTGGAGTGTTCAGGGGTGGAGTCTGCAGGGTGGAGTGTTCAGGGGTGGAGTCTGCAGGGGTGGCGTGTTCAGGGGTGGAGTGTTCAGGGGTGGAGTCTGCAGGGTGGAGTGTTCAGGGGTGGAGTCTGCAGGGGTGGCGTGTTCAGAGGTGGAGTATTCAGGGGTGGAGTGTGCAGGGGTGGAGTGTTCAGGGGTGGAGTCTGCAGGGGTGGAGTGTGCTGGGTGGAGTGTTCAGGGGTGGAGAGTGCAGGGGTGGAGTGTTCAGGGGTGGAGTGTGCAGGGGTGGCGTGTTCAGGGGTGGAGTGTGCAGGGGTGGAGTGTTCAGGGGTGGAGTGTGCAGGGGTGGAGTGTTCAGGGGTGGAGTGTGCAGGGGTGGCGTGTTCAGGGGTGGAGTGTGCAGGGGTGGAGTGTTCAGGGGTGGAGTGTGCAGGGGTGGCGTGTTCAGGGGTGGAGTGTGCAGGGGTGGAGTGTGCAGGGGTGGAGTGTGCAGGGGTGTAGGCTTTGAGGGTTCAGCAATTTGGGTTTCGGTGTGTGGGCGCAAGGTCACCGATTGGTTTAGACCTGACCCCGGGTCGTGTGTGGAGGCGGAGCGGCTGTGGACGCGAAGGGTGGACACGAGCGGGCTACATTCGACATGAAATTAAGGTTTTAATAATTTCGGTGATGTTTATACAGTAATAGAAATCTCCATATATATAAAAGGCAAAGTTGTGATTGTGTGTCTGTTCGAAATGTTTAGCGTACTTCCCGACATGCAACAAACTGGAAATTTGCCATGTGGGTACTTTCCAGACTGTACACCATGCAAAAATTATAAAAATACACTTTCTTATTTTTCGGAGGGGGGTTGGGGAGCTCAATAATGCATTTATTTTTTGCACGGCAAGTGAGCTGTGATTTCAGTTCTGTCACGTGACCCACGCATGTGGAAGCGTAACGCATTGTAGTGTAGTGGTTAGCGTTGTCTGTGTTTGTGTGTCTGTGTGTGTCTGTGTGTGTGTGGAAGAGTAACGCATTGTAGTGTAGCAGTTAGCGCGCCGCACTACAAACCCGGCGACCCGAGTTCGATTCCCGCTCACGGCCACCACGATTATTTGAACCGGTCCTGGGCCTCCCCTAGGTCGACTCAAACGAGTAACTGGTGTGGTGTGTGAACATCGCCACTGGGGAGACAAAGACGGCCGGGCGTCCCGGGCGCAGCCAGGTAGTCAAGCTAGTGAGATTATAAAAAGTAAAGATACATTTTATCATTATGGCTGGTGTCCTTCACGTGTTAGATGATGCTGTACCCATGGAGTACAGTCGCTGAACTACAGCATCTCTTAAGGACTCGTACATGTGGCGATGGTGGCGAGGTGGCAGTTTAATGTTGGATGGGGTGATAGTCGATGTTGCTGCTGATGTTAAATGTGATGGTGGAGGTGAATGTGATGATGGATAATATGTGCCGGATATAGTGGTGGTGATAGTATGGTGTGACAGGTGACTGTTGCGATGTTTGTGGTAGAGGCCGACCGAAAACGAAACCAGACCGAAAGTTAAAAATTTACTTTCGGCCGAAACCAAAACTATGCCGAAAGAGGCCATTTGCCAACTTTCGGCGCCCAAACCGAATTTCGGTCGGCCTCTAGTTTGTGGTGACGGTGATGGTAGAGGTGGATATATTGATGTGGGACACAACGTAATAATGCTGGACGTGATGTTTATAATATCCGCAATTGCATCTCAGGGCAGCAGTTCTGTTGGTGGCTGAAGACCGTGGCTTTCGTCCTGGTGTGAACGCCTCCCTCCCCTCTTCCCTGCAGGCAGAGGTGCCCCCCAGGTTAAGGCAAGAAGCACGCATGCTGACGGCCCTGCGCGAGCTGAGCGGCCACCTGGAGACGCTCTTCTCCCTGTCGCACGTGCCCCGGGTCCTCATCCTGCTAGGGCCGAGCCCCATGTCGCCGCTTGAGCTCTACGAGCTGGACTTCCACGAGCTGGCGCTGGGAGGCAGCGGCGATTCACTGTGCCACGCTCGCTACAGCCGCCACGTGTTTCACTCACTCTTCGTGCAGAATGTGTTTGGCGAGCCGCGCGCTCTGCCTGTCACCTCGGCCACACTGCTGCTGTGGGCGCACAGGGACTGCGGCGTCGACTGGTTCAATCCCAAGCTCAACTACAAGCTGCCCAACCGCGGGAGGAGGGTCGTCGTCGCGTTTAGCAACAGCCTGGAGGAGCCGCTGGGCACGGCCCTCGGCCAGCCATGCGAGAACGACTGCGTGTGGTTCCAGGCCCCTGTGGCCATCAAGGGCGTCCTGGACAGTGGGTCAGGCCAGGGTTAGAGGGGCTGATGGATGGGACCAGCTAGGCCAAAATTCTAGGGATACTGCAAATTTTAATATTACTTATTTCAATATTATATCTGAATCTCCTTCCTTATGGTCAATCAAGGCCAACTATTAAAGATTCTGCCGTAAACGTATTCATCCATTAAATTGCCTAGTCTCACGTTTATATTTGGGGCAGTGCGAATTCACGCGCTACGTGGTTTTAATTTCGGAGCCGCAGTTGCACACAGGAGAGTCTCTGATTCGCAACTTGTGCATCGGGCGTTTGCAACTCGCGTGCTTCGTGTGGGTCCGGGTATGTGCTGCCCCGTTGTTCCCATGGCAGTTGGAAGCCAGGGAAGTCGAGCTGGAATATAGTGCTTGCAAGGGTGTCCAGGGTATGGGGACACTTTAGTACATCGTACGATTCAAGGTCTGCAATAACACAATTTTTTTTGTTCCTGGGTAGTGAGTGTTATTTCCTAATTGCTTATGCCTCAAAAGTACAGAAAATGGCTATTATTCCCCACAAACTTTGCTTTTGTGACCAGGAGAGTGATATTTAGAAATTATCCTATTTTCCAGAACATTCCAGATAGATTCAGTGCTGAGTAAACTTGTAGTAACTTCTAGAACATTCTGGAACTTTCCAGTAATATAAATAGTATAAATACAGGGGCCTTAAGCCCACCAGTTCAGTTTAGTTCCAGCTGCCTAAGTGGATACATATCTGCATTTTTCTGAGATGGCATCAAGAGGCTGCAAGCATCCGGCAGACGCATTTTGCCATGTCTGCGGCCAATTTATCAAGACAAGAGCGAAAAAGTACTCTGTGGAAGCATTACATATACATACACAGATACTCAGCTATTGTGAAAGCCTGGTGGGCCGTTTGCCCATTTCTCCACTAACAAAATTATAAGAGGCTTGCAGAAGTCTAAAGAGTTAAGAAATTGGGGAGTAAATATTTGATATAAAAGGTTCCCGAAAATTGTCGACCCCCCCCCCTCAAAAGCAAAGTATGTGCTTTGGTAACAAAGTTTGTGGGGAATAATAGCCATTTTCTCTACTTTATAGGCATAAGCAATTACGAAATAACACTATCCATTTCCAAAATAACATCACATTGTGATAATCTATACTGATTATGGTTTTTAAAATGTTATTTCCTGATTATTTTGTGAGATAAACTTTGTCATAAAAGTTGTCAATTTGTAGCCGTTACCCACAACATTGGTGCTTTGCAAAATGTCATGCAGAGTAATTGAACAGTGCTGGTTTTCATGATAATGTTAATAGTTCATTTATTTAATAGTTTTTGTTTTCATTTTACCGAAAGCATATACATGGTGAATGTTATATGTTGAAAAGTTTTAATGTTTGCAAGACTCATAGGCTCATGCTGGATGAACTGCAGTGGAAAGAGTTTACCGGTCTTTATTGGCACTGGAAGCCATCAAGGGTATAAAGACTGTCAAGGCAGCAGGCATTCGGACATCTGCACTGAACAGTTAAAGAATGTTGCACTAAAAACAAGGGATTGGCTCTTGAGAATGTTAAATTTCTTTGCTCATACCCAAGACACGGAAGACTTGTCACGTTTCCAAAGCCAGGAAAAGACCCATCTGACCCTAAGAGCGTCTGACCAATGTCCTTGTTCTGCTACCTCTTCAAACTTTTTGAGAGACTTATCTTGAAGCAGCAATCACCTATACTGGAGGAACAACTCTTTCCAGAACAATCTGATTTCCAGCCGCGCAAGTCCTGCACTGGCCAAGTGCTAAACCTCACCCAGTACATAGGAGACGGTTTCAAGAACAACCAAATTACTGGTGTCGCCTTGGTCAACCTATCAGCAGCATATGCCACTTGTTAACCAGATGTGTGTTAAATTTTAGTATTTGGGTGCTATAAATTTCCACATACACCGCTTCGTTGAGCTATCAGTTATGTCCAGATGGCTTTTGAAAAAGAGCTATATAACTCAGCAGGCCTTACCTGGTAGAATAAAACATAGTTTTAAATCGTGTTTTTACAGTCGCTGCTAAACCCAAAGCATATTACATCTACAGACCATACCCACCCTACAGCCTGTGTTCAAACCACAGACCATGCTCAACCCATGAAGTGTGTTCAATCCACAGACCATGGTTAACCCATGCAGTGTGTTCAATCCACAGACCATGCACAACCCTTAGCGTGTGTTAAATCCACAGACCATGCCCAACCCATAGCGTGTGTTAAATCCACAGACCATGTCCAATCCATTGCGTGTGTTAAATCCACAGACCTGTGTTCAATCCACCGACCATGATCAACCCATAGCGTGTGTTAAATCCACAGACCATGTCCAATCCATAGCGTGTGTTAAATCTACAGACCTGTGTTCAATACACAGACCATGCCCAACCCATAGCGTGTGTTAAATCCACAGACCATGTCCAATCCATAGCGTGTGTTAAATCTACAGACCTGTGTTAAATCCACAGACCATACCCAAACCATAGCGTGTGTTAAATTTATAGACCATGTCCAATCCATAGCGTGTTAAATCTACAGACCTGTGTTCAATCCACAGACCATGCCCAACCCATAGCATGTGTTAAATCCACAGACCATACCCAAACCATAGCGTTTGTTAAATCCACAGACCATGCCCAACCCATAGCGTGTGTTAAATCAACAGACCATACCCAAACCATAGCGTTTGTTAAATCCACAGACCATACCCAAACCATAGCGTGTGTTAAATCCACAGACCATGTCCAATCCATAGCGTGTGTTAAATCCACCGACCTGTGTTCAATCCGCCGACCATGCCCAACCCATAGCGTGTGTTAAATCCACAGACCATACCCAACCCATAGCGTGTGTTAAATCCACAGACCATACCCAACCCACAGCGTGTGTTAAATCCACAGACCATACCCAACCCATAGCGTGTGTAAAAATCTACAGACCATACCCAACCCATAGCGTGTGTTAAATCCACAGACCATACCCAACTCATAGTGTGTGTTAATCCACAGACCATACCCAACCCATAGCGTGTGTAAAAATCCACAGACCATACCCAACCCATAGCGTGTGTTCAATCCACAGATCATACCCAACCCATAGCGTGTGTTAAATCCACAGACCATGTCCAACCCATAGCGTGTGTTAAATCCACAGACCATACCCAACCCATAGCTTGTGTTAAATCCACAGACCATACCCAACCCATAGCGTGTGTAAAAATCCACAGACCATACCCAACCCATAGCGTGTGTTAAATCCACAGACCATACCCAACCCATAGCGTGTGTTAAATCCACAGACCATACCCAACCCATAGCGTGTGTAAAAATCCACAGACCATACCCAACCCATAGTGTGTGTTCAATCCACAGATCATACCCAACCCATAGCGTGTGTTAAATCCACAGACCATGTCCAACCCATAGCGTGTGTTAAATCCACAGACCATGCCCAACCAATAAGCGTGTGTTAAATCCACCGACCATGCCCAACCCATAGCGTGTGTTAAATCCACAGACCATGCCCAACCCATAGCGTGTGTTAAATCCACCGACCATGCCCAACCCATAGCGTGTGTTAAATCCACAGACCATACTCAATCCCTGGTGTGTGTTAAATCCACAGACCATGCCCAACCCATAGCGTGTGTTAAATCCACAGACCATGCCCAACCCATCGCGTGTGTTAAATCCACAGACCATGCCCAACCCATAGCGTGTGTTAAATCCACAGACCATGCCCAACCCATAGCGTGTGTTAAATCCACAGACCATACCCAACCCATAGCGTGTGTAAAAATCCACAGACCATACCCAACCCATAGCGTGTGTTAAATCCACAGACCATGTCCAATCCATAGCGTGTGTTAAATCCACAGACCATACTCAATCCCTGGTGTGTGTCAAATCCACATACCATGTCCAATCAATAGCGTGTGTTAAATCCACAGACCATGCCCAACCCATAGCGTGTGTTAAATCCACAGACCATACCCAACCCATAGCGTGTGTAAAAATCCACAGACCATACCAAACCCACAGCGTGTGTTAAATCCACAGACCATGCCCAACCCATAGCGTGTGTTAAATCCACAGACCATGCCCAACCCATAGCGTGTGTTAAATCCACCGACCATGCCCAACCCATAGCGTGTGTTAAATCCACAGACCATACTCAATCCCTGGTGTGTGTTAAATCCACAGACCATGCCCAACCCATAGCGTGTGTTAAATCCACAGACCATGCCCAACCCATCGCGTGTGTTAAATCCACAGACCATGCCCAACCCATAGCGTGTGTTAAATCCACAGACCATGCCCAACCCATAGCGTGTGTTAAATCCACAGACCATACCCAACCCATAGCGTGTGTAAAAATCCACAGACCATACCCAACCCATAGCGTGTGTTAAATCCACAGACCATGTCCAATCCATAGCGTGTGTTAAATCCACAGACCATACTCAATCCCTGGTGTGTGTCAAATCCACATACCATGTCCAATCAATAGCGTGTGTTAAATCCACAGACCATGCCCAACCCATAGCGTGTGTTAAATCCACAGACCATACCCAACCCATAGCGTGTGTAAAAATCCACAGACCATACCAAACCCACAGCGTGTGTTAAATCCACAGACCATGCCCAACCCATAGCGTGTGTTAAATCCACAGACCATGTCCAACCCATAGCGTGTGTTAAATCCACAGAGCATACCAACCCATAGCGTGTGTTAAATCCACAGACCATACTCAATCCCTGGTGTGTGTTAAAATACACAGAGCATACTGGCCTTAGAGAACACCGCTCGAGCACGTGTGTGCCACTGTTGTCGAGTGCCCGCCACAACAATCCATCTCCCCAGCCCGCCGCAGGCTGCCTGCCACACGGCACAATGGAGCCGAACTGCGGCGAACAGAGCGCCCAGTGAGGCCCGGCGAGCCCGTGTCCCCGTACTGCTCGCGGCCCGGTGAACAGCACAAAGACCCCGCTAGCTGGAGCCACGGGCCACGATGACCGCCGGGCGTGTGGCTCCGCTTCACGTGAGCCCGTGTTGCGGCTACTTCTAGAAGCGTCCTCGGTCGGGGTTCTTAGGGTTCGCCGTAGTGGAGTGATTCACGCCGACACGCAAAGGGCTCCGCAATGTGGAGTGGGATGCCGACGCGTTCCGACTCAACGCGTGCCAAGACCGAACTCAGCAGTGGATTCAAACGAAGGTCACAAAGAAGAATGCCCGTAAAATAAAATAGTTATGTTTTCTGTTACACGTTTAGTAGTCTATGGGTAATGTTTTTACCATTACATTCCATCGGCATTGCTGGTACCACGATAGTCTATGGGCATTACTGACACACCACGGTAGTCTATGGGCATTACTGTGATACACCACGATAGTCTATGGGCATTACTGTGATACACCACGATAGTCTATGGGCATTACTGTGATACACCACGATAGTCTATGGGCATTACTGTGATACACCACGATAGTCTATGGGCATTACTGTGATACACCACGGTAGTCTATGGGCATTACTGTGATACACCACGGTAGTCTATGGGCATTACTGTGATACACCACGATAGTCTATGGGCATTACTGTGACACACCACGGTAGTCTATGGGCATTACTGTGATACACCACGATAGTCTATGGGCATTGCTGTGATACACCACGATAGTCTATGGGCACGTGGAAGCGAAAGCGCTTTGAGAATTCTCGAGAGCGAGGGGGCGGGGCTTTGAGAATTCTCGAGAGCGAGGGGGCGGGGCTTTTAGAATTCTCGAGAGCGAGGGGGCGGGGCTTTGAGAATTCTCGCGAGCGAGGGGGCGGGGCTTTGAGAATTATTGAGAGCGAGGGGGCGAGGCTTTGATAATTATCGAGAGCGAGGGGGCGGGGTTTCGCGAAACTTCCACCAATCACCGGAGCACGCCGGGGCGAGACCCCCGCCCGCGTCTTCTCGAAATTTCGCGTTCGCTATAAGCAGCGGCGCCGGCAGCCGCCGCGCTCACAGAAATCTGCCGCAGCCACCGCGAAAGCGCGAACCACTGCGCCTTGACGACTTCTCACTGCTACGGCAGAACGATACGAGGGAACGACGGCGTTATTGAGAGCAGTGTACGGTGTATGCGTCGTGCTCGGCGATGCTTGTAATGTTGAAGTAGCGACTGTCGGCTGGCTACTCGGAGGTGCAGTGGCTGCTCGGTGTCACGTCGAGTTGCACCACCACTCGGTCGGCCGTAAACCGGAGACCATCGGGCGGCGCCCGCCACTGACGGGGGACGCGAGAGAGCGAGCGAGGCGGTGGTGGGTGCCGTGGGGGTGCCGTGGGGGTGCCGTGGTGGGGTGCCGTGGTGGGGTGCCGTGGGTGGATGCCGTGTAGGGTGCCGTGGTGGGGTGCCGTGTGGGTGCCGTGGGGGTGCCGTGGTGGGTGTCGTGGGTGGGTGCCGTGGGGGGGTTCCGTGGGTGGATGCCGTGGGGGGGTGCCGTGGTGGGGGCCGTGGATGGATGCCGTGGTGGGGGCCGTGTGGGGGTGCCGTGGGTGGGTGCCGTGGGGGGTGCCGTGTGGGTGCCGTGGTGGGTGGGCGATGGTGCAGGCGGAGCGGTCAGCGGGTGGTGCCCGTGAGAGGGAACATTCTGGAAGGTCCATAGGGACTCTGTGCCTGCATAGGGGCTCCGTGTCTGCATAGGGGCTCCGTGTCCGCACAGGGGGCTCCGTGTCCGCACAGGGGGCTCCGTGTCCGCACAGGGGGCTCCGTGTCCGCACAGGGACTCCGTGTCCGTACAGGGGGCTCCGTGTCCGCACAGGGACTCCGTGTCCGCACAGGGGGCTCCGTGTCCGCACAGGGGGCTCCGTGTCCGCACAGGGACTCCGTGTCCGCACAGGGGGCTCCGTGTCCGCACAGGGGGCTCCGTGTCCGCGTGTCCGCACAGGGGGCTCCGTGTCCGCACAGGGACTCCGTGTTCGCGTGTCTCCACAGGGGCTCTCTAGAGGCTCAGTGGGTGCCCCCACGCGTCTCCTCTCCTGCGCTGCTATCTCCACAGATGCCCGAGGTGTCGGAGACGACGCAGCCCATGGCGGGCAGTGGCGAGGAGGCGGAGACCTTCGCCTTCCAGGCGGAGATCGCCCAGCTCATGTCCCTCATCATCAACACCTTCTACTCCAACAAGGAGATCTTCCTGCGCGAGCTCATCTCCAACAGCTCCGACGTACGGAACCACTCACACCCCGCTCCTCGCACACACGGACACACCATGCTCCACACACACGGACACACCCCGCTCCACACACACGGACACACACCGCTCCTCACACACCCTGACACACGGACACACCAGGCTCCACACACACGGACACACCCCGCTCCACACACACGGACACACACCGCTCCTCACACACGGACACACACCGCTACACACACACCCTGACACACGGACACACCAGGCTCCACACACACGGACACACCAGGCTCCACACACCCTCACACACGGACACACCCCGCTCCACACACCCTCACACACGGACACACCCCGCTCCACACACCCTGACACACGGACACACCCCGCTCCACACACCCTCACACACGGACACACCCCGCTCCACACACCCTGACACACGGACACACCCCGCTCCACACACCCTCACACACGGACACACCCCGCTCCTCACACCCTCACACACGGACACACCCCGCTCCACACACACGGACACACGGACACACCCCGCTCCACACACCCTCACACACGGACACATCCCGCTCCACACACCCTCACACACGGACACACCCCACTCCACACACCGTCACACACGGACACACCCCGCCACACCCCTGACGCCACCGGCCCCCCACGCTATTAAGGGGGAGGGGATGCTAGGACCCCCCCCACCCGCCCCTTCACACATCCAAAGTATCGTATGGGCCGCTTGCGGTCTAATTGTGATTTTAGATTAACGTTGCTGCTGTCATTGTGAGTGGCCCCATGTCCACTGCTACTGTGTAGACTGCTTGCCAATACACTTCCATGACTGACAGTGTGGAAATGAGGCCTTCATCCAACAGTAGATTGGCAGACATCTTTGCAATGTATTATTTTATTTACTCCGCTTGTTTACCTCAGAGTCCTAAGACTCGTTTTCAGGAGGGTCCTGCAAAGTTTTTGTGGTTGGGGACGATGTTACTTGGTGTGTGTGATCCAAATTGAGTAATTTGCCGGTATTCTTTCAGCCAGCATTGGGATGTTTTTGGCCAATATCTCGATATAGGAAGTTGATGCGTTCCTGGAGCTTCATTTGTATATCAAAAGTTGTTACATTGAATAGCATGTACGTTAGTACTCTGAGGGTGCGTTCCAATTTCATACAATAAACATTCAATAACTTCCCATTCGTATCAAGATCATTTATATTGAAAATATTTTATTCTGTACAGTATTAAAATACAAAAACCGTCATAATTAAAAGAAACCGTGTAATGTACTGAAAAAATATTCACACTAGCCAGTGTAGTCTTCGGTGCAGTCATGAGGGGCTACATTGCCCACCAAACACCATATCACCGTAACAGTGTATTGTTGCATGCTGATTGGCCGAGACGAATGTAGACACAATTTCTATAGCCGATCTCAATGCTCATAAAACTGTATCTTGTAATTTTATTCTTATTTATATTGAACTGTAGATGGGCTATTTTATTTATCAAATTTCAGTGAATTTATTTTTTGCCATTAATATAATAGTAATAAATCCAAAGTTTGTATATCGAAAATTTGCTTATCGAGGTATTATTTACCAAGTTACATAACCAAAGTATTGTTCGCTATGGGAGGAAACCTGAGCAAACCTGATGAAGCCCATGAAAAATAGGGGGAGAGTGTATAAACTCCAGGCACCCTCATAGTCAGTAATAAAACCCAGGCCCTTCTTGCCGTGAGGCACATGAGTTGCCACTGTGCCGCCACCCTGCCGCTTAGTCGTAGATTCCGGAATTTGGTCGAGCCGTGAATGTGATGGTCGTGGATGTGGTAGCATGCGTCGATCTGCTGTTGCCATGGCATTGTAAACATCACTGTGCGGTCCCCCGTCTGCCCAGGCGCTGGACAAGATCCGCTATGAGAGCCTCACTGACCCCAGCAAGCTGGACACTGGCAAGGAGCTCAAGATCGACATCGTCCCCAATAAGATCGACCGCACACTCACACTCGTCGACACGGGCATCGGCATGACCAAGGCCGACCTCGTCAACAACCTAGGCACCATCGCCAAGTCGGGCACCAAAGCCTTCATGGAGGCCCTGCAGGCGGGCGCCGACATCTCGATGATCGGCCAGTTCGGCGTGGGCTTCTATTCTGCCTACCTGGTGGCCGAGCGCGTCACCGTCGTCACCAAGCACAACGACGACGAGCAATATGTGTGGGAGTCTTCGACCGGCGGCTCGTTTACCGTGAGGCCCGACAACGATGGTGAGTATGAGCTCCCGGTGGAGCACGCGTGGCTCTCGCCATGCCGCACGCCCAGCACACCCCGCTGCCGGGTGATGAGTTTGCTAATCTCGAGTGGCTGCGATGATGCGGTGCAGGGGAGCCTCTCGGTCGTGGCACCAAGATCGTGCTCCACATTAAGGAGGACCAGACTGAGTACCTGGAGGAGAGGTCAATTAAGGACATTGTCAAGAAGCACTCCCAGTTCATCGGCTACCCCATCACGCTTTACGTGAGTAACGTGCTGCGTTTCGTACATTCGACCAACTCGGACCGCAGTCCGTTTGTTTCATCGCTGTTTTGGTGAGCAACCTCCATCGTATGTCGTCTGAAGTTTGGGTAATCCGTCTGTTGCAGGTGGAGAAAGAACGCAACAAGGAGGTGAGCGATGACGAGGAGGATAAGGAGGAGGCGGCTCCTGATAAATCTAAGAGAGGTCTGACGACGACACTCCCAACATCGAAGACGTAGGCTCCGATGAGGAGGAGGACAAGGCCAAGGACTCGGACAAGAAGATAAAGAAGAAGATCAAGGAGAAGTACACGGACAAGGAGGAGCTGAACAAGACAAAGCCGCTGTGGACACGCAACCCGGACGACATCACGGCGGAGGAGTATGGCGAGTTCTACATGAGCCTCACCAACGACTGGGAGGACCACCTTGCCGTGAAGGTGAGCGTGGTGGTGCCGTTGTCTCTGGACATAGTGGAGGTGACGAGCCAGGGCCTCGTGGCTGCCGTATGTGGCCTGGCGTGTGTTGCCCGTCTGTTGACTTGTGCGATGATGCGGCCCAGAGGGTAGCATGTTCGCTGCTTGTTACAGAGGTTTGTTCAATTGTTAAGAGGCCTGCCTGGTTATAACTGCGGGGTGTATGAACCGTAAAAATACGCTATATCTGCCTCGGTGTACGGTTCAGAGATTGTGTGACGTAATTTGTGTTGTGGCATCATAGTCCAAATTCACTACATTTGTAACGTTAAACCACAGCGTTGCTTAATTGGAACAACAAGTGGCAACATTGCCTCCCCCCTCCTCCACCCAACTGTGAAGCAACTGCAGACTTCAAAAGGTGCCTTCGTGATGAGGGCCATGCGCCACAGGAAATGCGCAAGTACAAAATGTACTGAATGCCTATTGCACATGGCGTGTTTGTGCTACAGCACTTCTCGGTGGAGGGGCAGCTGGAATTCCGGGCGCTGCTCTTCGTCCCCCGGCGGGCGGCTTTCGACCTCTTTGAAAACAAGAAGAAGAAAAACAACATCAAGCTGTACGTTCGACGTGTCTTCATCATGGACAACTGTGAAGACCTCATCCCGGAGTATCTCAGTAAGCGGGGATGCATGCAGGCTTGAGAGCAACTCGTAAACAATGTCATTTTTTTCCTCCCTTAAAGCACTTCTATTCAATGGTTTCTCTAGAGTTTTTACAGTGATAAATACTAAAGCCGTGAATGTTCACCGTTTGCAGACTTCATGAAGGGAGTGGTGGACTCCGAGGACCTTCCCCTCAACATCTCGCGTGAGATGCTGCAGCAGGGCGAAAATCCTCAAGGTGATCCGCAAGAACATCATCAAGAAGTCCATGGAGCTGTTCGCGGAGCTCGCCGAGGACAAAGATAACTACAAGAAGTTCTATGAGCAGTTCTCCAAAAACATCAAGGTGGATGCTCTCACCATTTGCCGAATTTCTGCAGCGGTGTGGATTTGAATATTTTGCGATTCGTGCTTTTCCCGTCGTTCAGTTCGTCAGGGGGAAATCTGACCCTGTCGCTCTGCCTTTTATCGTTATTCCCCACAGCTGGGAATCCACGAGGACTCTCAGAACCGGAAGAAGCTGGCGGAGCTGCTCCGCTACCATACGTCCATGTCGGGCGAGGACATGTGCTCGCTGAAGGACTACGTGTCTCGAATGAAAGAAAACCAGAAGCACATCTACTACATCACCGGTGCGGGCAGACACGCACGTGCCAACAGCACCACACGCGCCACGACACCACACTCCATGGCACCACACACGCACTGCTGCACGACACACGATGCTCTTCACACAGCCTGCTAGCACTTCCTGGCTAAGAACGTTGCCCAAGTATTGAACTTAAGTGTAGACTGTACAAGTAATCTAATTGTGAAGCTTTGCAGACTGTTAATCGTCCCTCGGTCTATAAATAGCATTCCACTTTGTGGTTGTTAACAGTGGTTCTCCTTTAGATTAGTCTTCGTCAAAGGAATCTGGAATGGGACTGTAAACGGGAGATGAGCATCGTCGCGATGCTCATTTGAGCGGGAATTTGCCAAACCGTTAGACGAGGCCGTGGTGCCGGAAGGCTAATTTGTGAACCGCGATTTCGCTCGCAGGCGAGTCAAAAGCGCAAGTGGCCAACTCTGCGTTTGTGGAGCGCGTGCGCAAGCGTGGCCTGGAGGTGGTGTACATGGTGGAGCCCATCGATGAGTACTGCGTGCAGCAGCTGAAGGAGTTTGACGGGAAGACCCTCGTCTCCGTCACCAAGCAGGGCATGGAGCTTCCGGAAGATGAGGAAGAGAAAAAGAGACAGGAGGAGGCCAAGGCCAAGTTTGAGAATCTCTGCAAGGTGGTCAAGGAGATCCTGGAGAAGGTGGAGAAGGTGAGCACTCGGCAGGACTTGTGATGTGAACCTGTCTGGGGTGGGGAGCCACCCCCAAACTGAAACTAAATTATTTTTAGCTTACCAGGCAAGGCCCACTGAGCTATACAGCTCTTAGAAGCGATCTGGCCACAAATGATAGCCCAATGAAGTGGCTTATCATGTGGAAATTTCTAGGAGCTATATACTCTCGATCCATGTTTCTAAATGTGGAGAGAACAACCGGAGGTATTGGAGAAAAATCCATGTGACCACGGGGAGAACATGCAAACTCCAAATATCCAGGTGTCAGGACTGGGATCGAACCCACGACCTGTATACCAGGCGAGGTAGTTAACATCTCAACACTGCGGCACCCAGTTCCTACCTCGCTGTGCTTGTTATAATTCAATGTAGAGTAGGTTTATGGTTGATGCAGCACTCCATCCAGTCACTTATTCAACGATGGTCAGTCCCCTCATCAATCTTCTATCGCTACGACCATGGTTTACTGTCCCCATCAACTTGCCCCTGATCCCTGCACCCAATGTTTGGCCTCATCGACACTTCGACCAATCCCAGTTCCTGTAAAAACACTTTCTGCGTCTTCACCTCACACTGCGCCTCTTTGAAATACCCTCCCCATTGTTTCCTTTTCCAAGCCTTGCATAACCTTCATCACTTCAAGACACATGTCACACTCTTACCTATTACAATTTTGATAGTACTGATAGTACTGTTTGTTGCTGGCCGCTTGACGTATTTGGGCCTGTGCTCGGCTGCTGTCAAGAAAAATCCACTTGACGCTTGGATGATTTCCACGAGGGCTCTGCTCACTTTTTTTCTGCGTAAATACAACGGCACTTGTCCACCGTGCTCATTGTTAATGCGCGTTCCCTTCTGTGCCGTGCAGGTGACCGTGTCAAATAGGCTGGTCTCCTCTCCGTGCTGCATCGTGACCAGCACCTACGGCTGGACGGCCAACATGGAGCGCATCATGAAGGCGCAGGCCTTGCGAGACTCCTCCACCATGGGCTACATGGCCGTCAAGAAGCACCTGGAGATCAACCACGACTACCCCATCGTGGAGACCCTGCGTCAGAAGGTGGAGGTGGACAAGAACGACAAGTCGGTGAAGGACCTGGTCATCCTGCTGTTTGAGACGGCGCTGCTGTCGTCTGGATTCACGCTCGAGGACCCACAGACGCATGCGAGCCGCATCTACCGCATGATCAAGCTGGGACTTGGTAGGCCTCGCATCGATTCCCTCTCGCAACAACTTGCAATTCCCCACCGTTAAATAGGCAACAAAATACAAAGAGAATTGGCCTCATTCCCGTTTCTCTCCATATACACACAGGCTTCTCGGAGTGTAATTTCAGCAGCATTTGGTACTACACGAGCCAATTCTGGACCAGTTTTGATGATCATTGTCCCATCAGCAGAGCCAGGTTTGCTTGAACCAATGCTGCTGAGATGTTTATGTTTTTAACATGGGTACTATCCATAATACATAGTCAAAGCTTTTTTGGGTACTAGTTTTTGTATATTGTACATAACACAATAATTACACTTAGCTATGCGAAGGAGGCATGCTGTCTGCTTATTTTATTTTTTATATCCCCCTTGCCACCACTTCTATTTTGTGTCAAAATGAGGTGGCTTGGGTGAGGGCAATTATTTTAATGGTCATCTTGTGTAGGTGATGTAATGGTGTAGACTGCCCATCCTGACCATCCTGCGAGGGTGACTACGGTCCCCAGAGCTGATAACAGCCGCTGCGTAGGCCACACTAGTTGACACATTACACCTGCTACACAAGGTGTGACCGCTCTCCCCAGTGAGGTGGGGTTGTTGGATGTGGAGCGTTAAGTGGAGCCTGTGTGTGTGGCAGGCATCGATGACGATGAGTCGACAATTGAAGACATCCCTGCCGGTCCCGCAGACGACCTTCCACCCCTGGAGGGCGACGACGAGAACGTGTCGCGCATGGAGGAAGTCGACTAGAGGAGGAAGAAGCCCCCCCCCCCGCCCTGTTCTCCCTCACACGATGTTATTCGTTGTGACCCTAGGGCTCTGCACATTCATAACAATTTTAAAGCGTTCACAAATATGAAGACTGGACCATGTAAAGGCTCCCAGTGTCTTTTCTTTTTAACCCACATGCCGAGTGAGCATGGCTCCACAAGCCCAAAACGTGAAGTGGTCACAGCAACAAACAGCACTTTCTTTCAAAGTTGTCATGGATCCGAGTGAACAGATTTTCCCGAAATTGAGCAAGATTCTTACAAGAGTGGGCAAAGCGATGAAGTATGATGGGAGGAGGGTATTTACAAGTGGAGCAGTGCGGTGAAGGAAGTGCCGCGTCCTGATTAATTATCCTACAGAGGTGTGTTGATTTCTGTATACTGTTAATGCTTCTATATAGTTCTGTGCTTATTCCATAGGCTGTTATTCCACTGTAAATGGTCGGTGTGCAGACAGCTGCTGGGAGAGTGGGTATGTCGACAAAACTCCCCTCCCTTTGCAGAACAAGCTACGATATACTGCATGCAGTGAATTTAAGTTATGTTTTTTTAAACGTTGGCTGCACCGTTGTCAATGCCATTCTGGTGCTTCTTTTAATTTCCTTGGATATTTTTTAATAAAAATTACACGCACATTACTGGGTTTATTCCTAAATGCGTCATGGCTGTTCATTGGTTTCTCGGCGGTGGAGCGAGTGGCTCGGAATCTGAAGGTTGTGAGTTCAAATCCTGATTTTGGGGTTGACTCGGCCCAACGTCCCTCTGGGATACAATAAGCAACACTGGGGAGAAAGCCAACGGTGTTTATACAATGGAGATACTTTTCTCACATGGGAATGAGGAATTTAAAATTGAGCTGCAAATGGGAGGTGACCGTTACCTCATTGCTCATTTGAGCAGAACAATGTAGCGCCACGTAGCGGCTGCGAGGGCTGTGGTTATGTGCACAGGGGTTACCCTGCGTGTCCCCTCGCGTTACAGTACTTTGTAGACCTGGCAATCTTGAGATGCTGCTGGCTGTGTTTCCAGCCCAAGGGTCTGCAGCCTGGTAGGTGACAAGGGGGTGCTGGTGGGGCGAGTTGCCTACAGATGGGGAACTAGTGCCGATGGGTGATGATGGTGGGTGACTTTATTTTTGGCACAGGTAAACCTCGGCAATGCATGGCCATTTTCGTTGGGGACATGGTTATACAGAAACCTGGTTACAGCAAAATATAAAAAACTACTGTATTGCAAGATGCCGAATGGCAAGGTCGTGTGCATTATCCTGGTGATACAACCAGCACAAAGAACGCGGTGAGTAGAATGCACCACATACAACAAATGGTGCAAAACAGCACCGGTAAGATTGTCAAAAACTTAGTCTTTAAAGCAAATCAATTGGTAAGTTGCTACCAGAACGATAGTGGGTGGCAATGACCACTGTCTGCTGTTGGAGGCGGAGCGAGGTGGGTGGACTCGGGAAGGCTGCTGTTGAGTCGTGGTTCTACTGATTGTGGTGGTGACCTTTCCAGTGTCACAGCAGCGGTATACGACACGAGAAATGCACTGCGACCAGAAATGAAGCCACGTGACGCAACGAGTGGGGGTGGAGCACAATATTTTTCAGGTGGCAGTTTTAATACAAAAACAACAATAATGCATTCGCTTTTCAACGGTGGCGAGTTGTACCCCACTCAGGTCGCCACCTGTGCACGGTTTGGCCCGGCCCAGTCCAGGAATTGACGTCTGTGTTCAGGTGGCAGCAGGAATTGATTTGTACCCAGATCTGATACCGGTACGATATTGTGTTGAACCATACCACATGAAAGTGCAGTTTCCATAGACGCCGTGTCTCTTTGGTCACGTAGGTACGTGACTTTACCGAAAGAACCAAAGTATGGATCCTTGCAGTCATGAAAACTTCAAATCTAGAACGCCGTGTCTGAATGATGACATGCGTTGTGCGGATTTGGCCTACAGTGGGGGAGGTGTGGATTTCCTGGTGACACCGAGGAGGTGAGGGACCCCCCAGTGATCCCATCGAGCTTATTGGAGGCTTACACCCTCGAAAATAGAATCTCAAATCCCTGGTGGGCGCTTGCCCCCCTAATCCACCCCGACATCCCGTCCACCAGGGCACCGTGGTGGCGAGATGTTAACTACCTTGTCTGGTATGCAGGAGGTCGTGGGTTCAATCCCGAGCCTAACGCCTGCTGCATCTTTGAAGTTTGCGTGTCTCTCTCCCCGTGGTCGCGTGGATTTTTCTCCGGGTCCTCCGGTTTTCCCCTCCACATTTAGAATCAACGTGCGTTTAGAGTATTTGGCTGCTATAATTTTACACGTGATAAGCCACTTCGCTGAGCTATCATTTTTTGATAGCCAAGTCACTTATAAAAAAGAGCGATGTAGCTCGGTGTGCCTTACCTAGTGAAAGGTACATATCTTAAATAGAGTTTGTTTGGGTTAGATCGCATAAATATTCATGCGTCGTTAAGCCCGCCACTGCCCGACACAGCCAGAAGTAAGGTTTGTCACGTAAACAAAACGTGCCAATTAGTTACTAGTTCAGCACACTGGTGTGTGGGAGAGTAAACCCACGACATTTACAATTCAAGTACGACGTTTCGCCGGTGATTACAAAACCAGCCTCAGGCGACAGCCAGGATTGTGGATAAATCCTTCTGTTTCGGCGTTAAATAGAGGAATAAAATGTTATATCGTCAATGTGAGCAAATCAAGTCCAGGGGGTAGGGGGGTAAGGAGCAGATTAGTGGATCTCTATTATTGATCTATTCACAGTCAACATACAGAATGCACATAACGTATGCACATTAACGACCTGAGGACACGAAAATCGTCTCAAAAACGCCAGAGGCCCACCTCGCTTGCGGGTTTACTCTCCAACGCACCGGTGCTGCTGAACGAGTAACTAACTATTCTTGGGTCTTTCGGTAAACTCACGTCGATAGGTTAAAAGAAAACCTATCTACGTTACTTTACCCGTAAGACCCAAGAATATGAATTCCTAGCAGTCACGAAAGCTTTCGGTCAATGAGTAACTAATTGACGCGTTTTGTTTACGTGACAAATCTCACTAATTGGCCGGGTGGTGACGGGCTTAATTACACAACCACCCCATCCTCTATTAGGAACAGGTAACAAGCTGAGATTAGGAGCACTCCCTTTAAGAGTGTGCTCCTAATCTCAGCTCATTACACCTGGGAGCCAGAAATCTTTCTGATTGAGAGGGGGTCAAATACTTATTTCCCTCATTAAAATGCGAATCAATTTATAACATTTTTGACATGCGTTTCTCTGGATTTTCTTGTTGTTATTCTGTCTCTCACTGTTCAAATAAACCTACCATTAAAATTATAGACTGATCATTTCCTTGTCAGTGGGCAAACGTACAAAATCAGCAGGGGATCAAGTACTTTTTTCCGTCACTGTAGGCACACAGAGAAACAACGCCTCTGTGTTGAGGCCTTCAACAGAGAGAGAGAGGGGGGCAGAGAGAGAGGGGAGGGGGTGTAGAGAAATCCGCGAGTCAACGCAAGGCCGTAGCCATGGAGTCAACATTGGGGGGGACCAAATCTACCAGGGGCTCTGGGGTCCTCCCCCAGGAAAAAAAAAATATCTCAATTTGAAAACTAATTTCCTGACATTTACTAAAATATTGAAAAATTTCACTAACACATGGGATGGAATTTTTGTATTATTTGATACAATAATGTATAATATTGTATTGTATTTACATTGTTCTGTTGTTTATTTTTTTTACTTTTCTTGTTTCATAGTATGTAATGGCAGAGATTAGGGGTTCATAAAGTACAAGGCAATCATACAAACACAAATCTACGTATTGTTATATGAAGACAAGTCCACATTTTGTGGCCAAGGTTTAGCGAAATTGTTGTTTTTATTAACATAGCATAGCAATTATTATTTAAAAATATATATTTTTATAGCAATATATTGGGGGGGACATTTTGAGCATGTTTGATTATTGGGGGGGGGATATGTCCCCCCCTAATATATATTATAATTATTATTACATATTATAATTATTATAACATTATAATTACGGCCTTGTGTCAAAGAGAGATTTGGAACTTTGGTGACTGCAGGAAATAATAATAACACGAGCACACGCAGAGAGAGAGAGAGAAAGCACACTTATATTCTTGGTTCTGTCGGTAAAGTCACCACGTAGAAGGGAAACAATAAAATAATAAAAATATAAAACAATAAAATTCTCACGACGTTTCGACTGCAACACAAGAAGCAATCATCATCAGGTGTGAAAACCACAGCGCGAAAACCACAGCAAGAAAATGTGAATACCTTGGTGACAAGAAAATGTTCTTGCTGATGGTTTTCACACCTGACGATGATTGCTTGTGTTGCAGTCGAAACGTCGTGAGAATTTTATTGTTTTATATTTTTATTATTTTATTGTTTCCCTTCTACGTGGTGGTGACTTTACCGAAAGAACCAAGAATATGAATCCCTGCAGTCAAGAAAGCTTTAAATCAAAAGCACACTTAATCAAACAAACTGAGTAAAACTCGGAAATGTAATGCAATGCAACACAGAGAGTCGGTCAACACACAATAAACGCATAGCCTGGTAGATTACTTTCTTACAAAGATTGTTCAACTAAGCGAGATAATTAAAGTAAACGCGATCAGGCGAGGGCAGGAGGCAAGGCCCCGCGTGGCTAGGCCCCGCGTTGTAAAGTTCCAACCTGGACATCGATTCCCATGCTCGCTGCTACTCAACTGACATCCCTACGAGAGAGAGCGAGGCTCTACCTGGGTAAACAACAACAACAACCACCACCACCACAACCGCGATGAGAATTTCTCACCTCGGATTTCAGTTCACGCGCGGAGCGGCAGATTTGTTACCTCATGACGCCACGCGGCAGCAGGAGATGACGTCACTTGCGTGGTACGAGACACTCCCCTCCCGCGACGAGCGGGTCTTAATTTAAATAAATTATGTTAATGAGCCCGGCCCATACGTGGAGGGATGGTGGCGTGGGTGCTGAAACCCGTCGCAATAAACTCGCAACGGCCTTCACGAATATATTATGTTAATGAGCCACCAGTCACCGGGCGTAGCTTTGCCCAAATAAGGATTGTACTTGAACAGATAACGCAAGTTGACCCAGGCAGAGGTGACGTCACGCTCAAGGGTGCGGTAGACGGGGTGGGGTGAATACCTTGGTGACATGACGTCACTGGCGAGGTACACCTCCCCCTGGCGTTTCACGCCGATGAGGTGATGCTGAGTAGTGACGTCACAGAGCGGGATTGGAGTTTAAGTTGATTTAGATTCATTTTCCATTGCTCCCTCCCTTGAACTCAGCAACAACAACGTGGACATTGCATCCCACTGGAATTTTTAGCACACAGCGTTGGTGTACGGTGCTTTTTTCAGGAACATTTTGCTGTTTTTTTCATGGATTTTCTGTTTGCAGAGTCACACAAAGTAGTAACTTTAAGATGTGTTTCTTGTTCTTGTTTGTGTTTGTTGCACTTGATTCAAGAGCCGAATGGCTCACAGGGGTATACCAAATATATATCAACTGAAACTATTGTGTACACACTGTGTGTGTATGTAAACTGTGTGTGTACACTGTGTGTGCGTACACTGTGTGTGTGTACGCTGTGTGTACACGTACACAGTGTGCACTGTGTGTGTGTACAGTGTGTGTACACACAGTGTGTGTGTACACACACTGTGTGTACACTGTGTGTGTGTACACTGTGTGTGTGTACACTGTGTGTCACTGTGCCTGGCACAAGCGTCGTGGTGACGTCACCGCCACTTAGTGGCGAATGGCGGTTGTTGTTGTGTCACTGTGTGTGTGTACACTCTGTGTGTACACTATGTGTCACTGTGTGTGTCACTGTGTGTGTATATACACTGTGTGTGTACCCTGTGTGTGTACACTGTGTATACACTGTATGTGTGTAAACTGTGTGCGTGTACAGTGTGCGTGTACACTGTGTGTGTGTACACTGTGTATACACTGTGTGTGTGTACGCTATGTGTGTATACACTGTGTGTGTGTACACTGTGTGCATGTGTACACTGTGTGTACACTGTGTGTACATTGTGTGTGTACACTGTGTGTGTGTACACTGTGTGTACACTGTTTGTGTCCGAACCCCCGGCAAGGCCATCTACTTAATGAGGAGAGAAAATTCACACGAAATGTCCTTTTCAATGAAGTCTTCCAGATGTAAATTGATACAAGCTTTTAATGAAGAAATAAAATAATCTAATTCAAAACACAACACAATTCAAAGATGTTTCATTTTAAAACTTCAAAACGGAGCATGGGGTACTTGCGTGAATGCGTCCTTCGTGTGCCGTAAATGTTGTGACTTTCCTGGCCTGAAGGCCGTCAATGTGTTGGACCATTATATTCAACCGCATTAATTGATCAATCTAAACAGTTTTCGTTGAAACCTTCTGCTGCCAGGCCACCAAGATTATACGGCTTACCAAAAATACATAAAGTAGATACACCCCTTCGTCCCATCGTCTCTACTATCAACTCCCCCACCTACAAACTGGCTCGTTTTTTGTCTGAAACCCTGCGTCCTTTCACTGGAAAAACCACCTCTGCGGTACAAAATTCTACTCACCTGGCATCGACAATCAAGGGTATTTCCCTGTCCCCAGACGACCTGCTTGTCAGTTTTGATGTAGTTTCCTTATTCACCAAGGTTCCTGTAGCTGACACCATTGCAATCATTGAAGACTTGGTTCATCAAGGACTAAACACTGAGGTACCCCCCCTGGTGAGACACTGTTTAACCAATACATACTTCACTTGGAATGGAACTTTCTACAAACAAACTGAGGGCACCCCAATGGGCTCCCCCCTCCGGTTATAGCTAACATTTTCATGGAGAAATTTGAGACTTACGCCATCCAGACTGCCACTCTGCGCCCAACTTTATGGAAGAGGTACGTGGATGACACTTTTGTCATCTGGCCACATGGCCGGCCTGCTCTACACCAATTCTTCGTCCACATCAATTCCATACACCCAGCCATCAGATTTACCATGGAAGTAGAAATAGATGGCAAGCTACCTTTTTTGGATGTCCTGATTAAAAAGAGACCTGATGGTTCAATGAGCCACTCTGTCTACAGGAATGCTACCCATACGGATGCTTATCTGAAACCGGATTCCCACCACCATCCATCACAGAAGAATTCTCTCATCAAGACTCTGTATCATAGAGCCCAATGCATATCCGACCAGGAACACATAGGCAGTGAACTCAAGCACGTACACCAAGCTCTTAAGGCTAATGGTTACTCCGACTATACAATCCGCAAAGCTATCACTCAAACCATGAAGAAGGACCCTCTTGAGGAGCCTTTCAAAACCATCACTTTACCCTACATTGCGGGGATCACAAAAAAGATCTCCAAAATCTTGAATAAACACAAGATCCAGGTCCGTTTCAACACATTACATAAAATCCGTGTTCTGGTTCCGTCTGTAAAAGATGTGATTCCGGACATACAATACCCTGGTGTCTACAAACTAAGTTGCCTCTGTGGTAGTAGTTACATTGGAGAAACCAAACGCCATGTCTCAGACCGCATTCGTGAACACAAAGCAGACCTTAAACACGGTAGGACCAACACCTCGGCCGTGGCAGATCATTGTTATAATTCAGTAGGCTCACATGACATTGACTTTTCCAAGACAGAGGTTCTTTGTAAGCCATCTGGCTACCATGAGAGATTCGTTCATGAGGCTATCCACATATACAAGCACAGAGACAATTTCAACCGAGAAGATGGATTCTGGCCTAGCAATCATTGGAAAGATTTGATAAACCATTTCAGGTCTTAATTGATTGTTCACGCTTACAGTGGCTTTCAGACAGCATACATTATAAAAAAAAAATCGTCTACCCCCTCCTCTTTTCAGAACATAGATGGACTAGTCCTAAATAAACTGCCAAATCACTGCGCGTGGCGCTAACGTGTTTTTAATAAATAAATAAACACACCGTTTAAAAATAAATAAATTTATGCAAACCGACACACCTGCAGACGACCGTTTGTGTTATGGTCGAAACGTCGTGAGAATTTGTATTGTTTTATATATTTTATTATTTTATTGTTTCCCTTCAACGTGACTTTACTGAAAGAACTAAGATTATGAATTACTGCAGTCACGAAAGCTTCAAATAAAAATTTAACCGCCTCTACGGGGCGGGTTTTCACATAACTTTAAGATCCTTCAACAAACTCCGGGATAAGAAGGCTCAGCTGATCGAGTCTCTCACCTTCCTGAAGAGATGCCGCGACTCTGGGGTAATACCAATCGCATTTACACTGACCTCTGCTGCTGTAACTTCTTCTAATGCGAAACGAATTCTTTTCAAAACTAGCTTAGCTCTTATCTCAGAAAAAATCAGACTTATACGCACCGAACTAGATCAGTTAGACAAGACACTCTACAAATCACACTTATCATTGACGGCAACAATGTCCACATCGGATTGGGAACATGTAGACAATATGACTGCCTCTTCAGCTGCTACTATGTCGAACAAATGTAAGGACAACCTAATTTCCAAATTTAACCTCCTCTTCAACAAAAGACCGGACCCACACACCAAAAAGTTAGACGTTAACAAAGTCGTAATTAATCGCAGTAACAGTTCTATTTCCGATGGTCTGAAATCCGTTTTAGCTAAAGGTCTAAACTTTGCAGTCACACCTAAACAAATACCAGTTAATGATATAATTGCCCAAGTAGACGTTGCTCTCAGGGGCCTGAGTCACATCGCTGCAGACGTAGCAAGATCTGAAATCGCTGCAACCCTCAAAAACGCTAAGTTGCCAGCTAGCAACCTCAGCAAAGATGAGCGTTTTGAATTATATAAATTAAAAAAGAGGGATGATATTGTAGTCCTCTCAGCTGACAAAGGCAATGCTACTGTCATCATGGATAAAATAGAATACAACAACAAAATTAAAGAATTACTCGACGATGGTAGTTATACAAAAATAAAAAGAGATCCCACCAACAGCCTCGTCACACAAACCAACAAAATAATTTCTGATTCAACCGCATTAATTGATCAATCTAAACAGTTTTCGTTGAAACCTTCTGCTGCCAGGCCACCAAGATTATACGGCTTACCAAAAATACATAAAGTAGATACACCCCTTCGTCCCATTGTCTCTACTATCAACTCCCCCACCTACAAACTGGCTCGTTTTTTGCTTGAAATCCTGCGTCCTTTCACTGGAAAAACCACCTCTGCGGTACAAAATTCTACTCACCTGGTATCGACAATCAAGGGTATTTCCCTGTCCCCAGACGACCTGCTTGTCAGTTTTGATGTAGTTTCCTTATTCACCAAGGTTCCTGTACCTGACACCATTGCAATCATTGAAGACTTGGTTCATCAAGGACTAAACACTGAGGTACCCCCCTGGTGAGACACTGTTTAACCAATACATACTTCACTTGGAATGGAACTTTCTACAAACAAACTGAGGGCACCCCAATGGGCTCCCCCCTATCTCCGGTTATAGCTAACATTTTCATGGAGAAATTTGAGACTGACGCCATCCAGACTGCCACTCTGCGCCCAACCTTATGGAAGAGGTACGTGGATGACACTTTTGTCATCTGGCCACATGGCCGGCCTGCTCTAGACTAATTCTTCGACCACATCAATTCCATACACCCAGCCATCAGATTTACCATGGAAGTAGAAATAGATGGCAAGCTACCTTTTTGGATGTCCTAATTAAAAAGAGACCTGATGGTTCAATGAGCCACTCTGTCTACAGGAAAGCTACCCATACGGATGCTTATCTGAAACCGGATTCCCACCACCATCCATCACAGAAGAATTCTCTCATCAAGACTCTGTATCATAGAGCCCAATGCATATCCGACCAGGAACACATAGGCAGTGAACTCAAGCACGTACACCAAGCTCTTAAGGCTAATGGTTACTCCGACTATACAATCCGCAAAGCTATCACTCAAACCATGAAGGACCCTCTTGAGGAGCCTTTCAAAACCATCACTTTACCCTACATTGTGGGGATCACAAAAAAGATCTCCAAAATCTTGAATAAACACAAGATCCAGGTCCGTTTCAACACATTACATAAAATCCGTGATCTGGCTCCGTCTGTAAAAGATGTGATTCCGGACATACAATACCCTGGTGTCTACAAACTAAGTTGCCTCTGTGGTAGTAGTTACAATGGAGAAACCAAACGCCATGTCTCGGACTGCATTCGTGAACACAAAGCAGACCTTAAACACGGTAGGACCAACACCTCGGCCGTGGCAGATCATTGTTATTATTCAGTAGGCTCACATGACATTGACTTTTCCAAGACAGAGGTTCTTTGTAAGCCATCTGGCTACCATGAGAGATTCGTTCATGAGGCTATCCACATAGAGACACAGAGACAATTTCAACCGAGAAGATGGATTCTGGCTTAGCAATCATTGGAAAGATTTGATAAACCATTTCAGGTCTTAATTGATTGTTCACGCTTACAGTGGCTTTCAGACAGCATACATTATAAAAATAAAAAAATTCGTCTCCCCCCTCCTCTTTTCAGAACATAGATGGACTAGTCCTAAATAAACTGCCAAATCGCTGCGCGTGGCGCTAACGTTTTTAATAAATAAATAAATGCGCCGTTTAAAAATAAATTTATGCGAACCAACACACCTGAAGATGACCGTTTGAGTTATGGTCGAAACGTCGTGAGAATTTTTTATTGTTTTATATATATTTTATTATTTTGTTGTTTCTCTTCAACGTGACTTTACCGAAAAAACTAAGAATATGAATTACTGCAGTCACGAAAGCTTTAAATCAAAACGTGGACATTATTGTGTATACACTGTGTGTGTGTACACTGTGTGTGTGTACACTGTGTGTATACACTGTGTGTGTGTACACTGTGTGTATACACTGTGTGTGTGTACACTATGTGTGTACACTATGTGTGTGCACACTGTGTGTGTGTGCACTGTGTGTATACTGTGTGTGTATACACTGTGTGTGTGTACACTGTTTGTGTCCGCATTGAACCGAACCCCCGGCAAAGGCCATCTACTTAATGACGAGAGAAAATTCACACGAAATGTCCTTTTCAATGAAGTCTTCCAGATGTAAATTGATACAAGCTTTTAATGAGGAAATAAAATAATCTAATTCAAAACACAACACAATTCAAAGATGTTTCATTTTAAAACATCAAAAACGGAGCATGGGGTACTTGCGTGAATGCGTCCTTCGTGTGCAAATGTTGTGACTTTCCTGGCCTGAAGGCCGTCAATGTGTTGGACCCTTATTGGTGCACAGCGTCTCAACAACAGCAGTGGGGTTTGCTTCAACCGATAGGTAACGAACATCCAGACGTGAATCAGCAAGGAGCATTTCTAGTCCTAGCTAGACAAAATCTACGTCAACACGTAAGACAAAAGTACAATTCGTGTTGTAGAGAATGTACCTCCTCCTATACGTGTAACTTCAAGTGGTATGCCTTGTAACTGATGAATAATCCGAGCGTGCTCCCTATTTCAAAGACAATGAGTTGCTCCAGAGGCAGACGCTTCGTGAAACACAAAACACCCTTTGACCTGTATCACAAGAACAACGGGTCTCACCCGAGTTCTCTGTACAGGTTACTTCCAAACACACACACACACTTTGTCCTAACATCACTTATTCAATATTTGACCCTCAGACAAAATGTTACATGTACGCGCACAATCAGACAAGTATTAATTCTAAATTATTGACGGGCATATTGACGGGCATATTAACATTGAATTACTGCAGCGAAATTGACTGCATCACGTTACATCGTATTAACAAGAAGTTATTTTACAAATACGCACCGTCTGCTTAACCGTGTATGTACACCATACTATTGTTGCGTCATTCAAAACGAGTAGGCCGTTGCATGCTGGCGTCTGGGTCAAAATGTATCAAATTCTAAACATTACGCTACAAATAATAGATGAGGGCGCTTCGATGGCAACACAAGCAATCGTCATCAGGTGGGACAAGCACAGCAGCAGGAAGAAACTGCTGGAGTAGGCGCCTACTACTTCAGCAGTTTCTTTTGCTGTGGGTGTCCCACCTGATAATGATTGCTTGTGTTGTGATCTAAACGCCGTGATCTGTTATGTTTCTACCCACGTGGTGACTTTACCGAAAGAACTCAAGAGTGTGGATTCCTGCAGTCACGAAAGCTTCGAATCAAGATTGCCTACAAACTACACAACCGAGATGACGCATCAATCATCGCCCCCTACTGACAGGCTCTTGTCCACATGCAGGCCGGTGCAGGGCCACTACCTTGTGCCACACAGGGGCAGCTGCTACTTGGGGATGCTCTTCGAGTGTTCAGACGAGGTACGACACGAAACTTTGAGTTGCTGAGGCGATAAAGCAAGCACCGTGTAAATACCATTGTTATAACATAGTGAATGCTTGGGAGCTTATTGTCTCTCGCTCCTGGTTACAGATCTACCCAACCAATGGGCCCACAAAGTGTTCAACTTCACGTTCTTGTCATTAAAGGCCTGTGACAAAGGTGCATCTATTGGAGCGACATCGTCTCTGGCTTACACATCTACCGGGTCTCCACTTGACTTTGTATTGTCTCGGAGGAAGTCCACCCACACCTCCACTTCCACAAACTGCTGGGAGTTGCTTCGCTCTGCCTCACAGTCAGAATTCTCCTCCTGCTTCACGTTGCCTCCATCGATGTGAAGGTCCCATTTTGGATGTGAATCTTCATCTTCACATTTTACCTTCACTTCTTCGCTCTTCACCATCACTTCTTCACATTTTACCTTCACTTCTTCACTCTTCACCATCACTTCTTCACATTTCACCATCACTTCTTCGCTCTTCACCATCACTTCTTCGCTCTTCACCATCACTTCTTCGCTCTTCACCATCACTTCTTCCCTCTTCACCATCACTTCTTCCCTCTTCACCTTCACCTCTTCACATTTCACCTCGATAACTTTAAAAGTGTCCAAGCTGGGATTTTCTTCCGGTTCGTGTTTCATGAGGGATGGGCTCATTGCGGCACTTTGACTTTCACAAGCTGATTTCAGACTGCACTCCTTGCGGATCTTCTGATGCTTCTGTGTTCTCTGGTGTACTTGAAGATTTGATGATTGTGAAAATGCCTTCCCACACACACTGCACTTGAAGGGTTTCTCTCCTGTGTGTGTTCTCTGGTGTTTTTTAAGAGTAGATGAATCTGAAAATGTCTTCCCACACACACTGCACCTGAAGGGTTTCTCTCCCGTGTGTGTTCTCTGGTGTGTTTTAAGAGCAAATGACTGTACAAATGCCTTCCCACATACAGTGCACTTGAAGGGTTTCTCTCCCGTGTGTGTTCTCTGGTGTGTTTTAAGAGCAGATGAATCTGAAAATGTCTTCTCACACACACTGCACTTGAAGGGTTTCTCTCCCGTGTGTGTTCTCTGGTGTTTTTTAAGAGCAGATGACTGTGCAAATGCCTTCCCACACACAGTGCACTTGAAGGGGTTCTCTCCCGTGTGTGTTCTCTGGTGTGTTTTAAGAGCAGATGAATCTGAAAATGTCTTCCCACACACAGTGCACTTGAAGGGTTTCTCTCCCGTGTGTGTTCTCTGGTGTTTTTTAAGAGTAGATGAATCTGAAAATGCCTTTCCACACAGACTGCACTTGAAGGGTTTCTCTCCCGTGTGTGTTCTCTGGTGTGTTTTAAGAGCAAATGAATCTGAAAATGTCTTCCCACACACACTGCACTTGAAGGGTTTCTCTCCCGTGTGTGTTCTCTGGTGTCTTTGAAGATGAGATGAATCTGAAAATGCCTTTCCACACACACTGCACTTGAAGGGTTTCTCTCCTGTGTGTGTTCTCTGGTGTATTTTAAGAGCAGATGAATCTGAAAATGGCTTCACACACACACTGCACCTGAAGGGTTTCTCTCCCGTGTGTGTTCTCTGGTGTGTTTTAAGAGCAGATGACCGTGAAAATGTCTTCACACACACACTGCACTTGAAGGGTTTCTTTCCCGTGTGTGTTCTCTGGTGTATTTTAAGAGCGGATGACCGTGAAAATGCCTTCCCACACACACTGCACCTGAAGGGTTTCACTCCTGTGTGAGTTCTCTGGTGGGTCTGAAGAACTGATGGCCATGCAAATGCCTTGTCACACACACTGCACTTGAAGGGTTTCTCTCCTGTGTGTGTTCTCTGGTGTGTTTTAAGAGCAGATGAATCTGAAAATGGCTTCACACACACACTGCACCCGAAGGGTTTCTCTCCCGTGTGTGTTCTCTGGTGTGTTTTAAGAGCAGATGACCGTAAAAATGTCTTCACACACACACTGCACTTGAAGGGTTTCTCTCCCGTGTGTGTTCTCTGGTGTTTTTTAAGAGTAGATGAATCTGAAAATGCCTTCACACACACACTGCACTTGAAGGGTTTCTCTCCCGTATGTGTTCTCTGGTGTGTTTTAAGAGTAGATGAATCTGGAAATGTCTTCCCACACACAGTGCACTTGAAGGGTTTCTCTCCCGTGTGTGTTCTCTGGTGTATTTTAAGAGCAGATGACCGTGAAAATGCCTTCCCACACACACTGCACCTGAAGGGTTTCACTCCTGTGTGAGTTCTCTGGTGGGTCTGAAGAACTGATGGCCATGCAAATGCCTTGTCACACACACTGCACTTGAAGGGTTTCTCTCCTGTGTGTGTTCTCTGGTGTGTTTTAAGAGCAGATGAATCTGAAAATGGCTTCCCACACACACTGCACCTGAAGGGTTTCTCTCCCGTGTGTGTTCTCTGGTGTGTTTTAAGAGCAGATGACCGTGAAAATGTCTTCACACACACACTGCACTTGAAGGGTTTCTCTCCCGTATGTGTTCTCTGGTGTGTTTTAAGAGTAGATGAATCTGGAAATGTCTTCCCACACACAGTGCACTTGAAGGGTTTCTCTCCCGTGTGTGTTCTCTGGTGTATTTTAAGAGCAGATGACCGTGAAAATGCCTTCCCACACACACTGCACCTGAAGGGTTTCACTCCTGTGTGAGTTCTCTGGTGGGTCTGAAGAACTGATGGCCATGCAAATGCCTTGTCACACACTGTGCACTTGAAGGGTTTCTCTCCTGTGCGAGTTCTCTGGTGCTGTGTCAAATTTCCAGTCCGATCCGTGCTGTATGCACGCTGGTCGCATTGTTGACTTGTCGTACCGAGCTGCTGTGCTGACTGCCTTTGCTCCATCAGACCAGCGTCAGCTTCAGACATAAAATAAGAATATCCACACCATCTACACGTCAGTATCGAGCCATGGAGGAATTAATATAGAGTCACACGTGACTTACACGTCTATATTCATTCATGTATTCACGACTAGCTGTACTACCCGGCTTCTCCCAAGACTTGGATCCACCACGTCCGGCCGCCTTTGTCTCCCCAGTGGCAATGTTCACACCACAGCAGTTACTCGTTTGAGGCTGAGTCTACCTAGGGGAGGCCCAGAAGCGGCTCAAATAATCGTCACCGGTGGTGGCCGTGAGCGGGAATCGAACTCGGGTCACCGGGTTTCGGAGCACGGCGTAGCGCTAACCGATACACTACAATGCGTTACGTTTCCACACACAGACACACACACAGACAACAACAACAACCGCCATTCGCCACTAAGTGGCGGTGACGTCACCACGACGCTTGTGCCAGGCTATGTGCACCCTGAGGCCACGTGAAGTGTTGAACGCCCGCTGGCAGGAGGTCACGGGGCAGACTCAGGTGCCACGGGTCGACTGACTGAGATGACTGGCTGATGCACCACCTGTGCCTCCTACTGTGCCAACCTGCTGTGCTTTAGCCACCCGGCGCTCCGCTCGTTGTTCTGAGCGTCGCTCCTCCGCCCTCCGTTGTTGTTGGAGGGCGACTACCTCCAACTGCCCAGTAGCATCCTTCACGAGCCTCCTCCACAGAGGCCGATCTTGACACCGCTGGTACCAGTCATCGGCAAGTCCACTCAGCTCCACGTCCTCCTGTACCACATCACTCCATCTCTTCTCTAGCCCGTGCCGCGCCCGCTTAGCCCCCTCAATCCGGCCGAACAAAAGCTGTTTCGGCATGCGGTGTCTGGGCATGCGGGCTACATGACCCAGCCATCGCAGCCTTGCCCGCCGGAGCTCACCGATGGGACCTTGCCCAGATCTTTCAAGGATTTGTGAGCTCCTCACACAATCCAATCTGGTTAAACCCAGGATGGATCGTAGGCAGGCCAGCCTAAATGTTTCTAACCGGCGAAGATGTTCCATTAGGGGGGTCCACGTTTCTCAAGTGTAGAGAAGGGAGGGAATGACCATGGCCGAGAAGACCTGAAGCTTAGTGCGGAGCGACAGACCAGGTAGCTTCCACACAGCGTTACGCAACCGATGAAAAGATATTGCCGCTCGACTGATTGGGAGTGAGACCTCTGCTGTTAAACTGGAGCCGGTCATAAGCACACTGCCCAGGTATGGGAAACTCTCCACTCTCTCCACAACTGCCCCATCACCGATTGGGAGTTGTGGGGGTGGAGTGTCCGATGGTACAAAATACCCAGGCAGGTGCTTAGTTTTGGTGGGGCTGATGGTAAGGCCCCACCTCTTAGTGGCACGCTCCAGTCTCAGCAGCAGCGTCTCCAACTCCTCCGAATGTGCAGCTATTACCAAATCATCAGCATACATAACGTGGTTGAGCCATAGAGAGCCATCCCTTGACCGCATACACACACAGACACACACAGACAACGCTAACTGCTACACTACAATGCGTTACTCTTCCACATGCGAGGGTCACGTGACAGATTTGACGTCACAGCTCACTTGCCGTGCAAAAAATAAATGCATTGAGCTCCACTCCCCCCCCCCAACAAAAAACACAAAAGTGTATTTGTATAATGTTTGCACGGTGTACAGTCTGGAAAGTACCCACATGGAAAATTTCCAGTTTGTTGCATGTCGGGAAGTACGCTAAACATTTTGAACAGACGCACACAATCACAACTTTGCCTTTTATATAAATTTGGAGATGCAGTGAAAAACTTTCCCAAATTCATCAAGCGGTTTCAGTTTTGGGATTTTCAGTTTGATTTATTTTGGTTATAGTCCCGTGAGCCATTCGGCTCTTGAATCGGGTGCAACCACAACAAGCAACAAAACAAAAACACTACCAAGAGAAACATCTTACAGTGACTATGTGTGACTCTGCAAACAGCACTGTCATGGCACGCAATGAGAGGGCAAATGTCATAAATATTCCTGTAAGTCCTTGCATCTTCAACATTAATGTTGCCATAGAAACGTTGTGGGGTTTTTTGCTTCATTTAAAAAAAGAAAAATTATTATCTGTTATTTTATTTTCTATCTACGTGACTTTACCGAAAGAACCAAAAATATTAATTCCTGCAGTCACCAAAGTTTTAAGTCAAAACATTCACACACGTTAACAAAGCCTCACCTTGTGTTGTTGCGGGCAGGTCGCTTCTGATAACAAGAGCGGTATAGCAGCTCAAGCGGGCTTGGCCTGCTAGCAAAAGAAAATAAAAACTGCGTGAATATTTACAATAAAACAAAGTTACAAAGTGGCGAGCCGGGTGAAGACAAATTAAACTTAAGCGAGATAATTAAAGTGAATGCAATCAGGCGAGGGCAGGAGGCAAGGCCTCGCGTGGCTAGGCCCCGCGTTGTAAAGTTCCAACCTGGATGTCGATTCCAATGCTCGCTGCTACTCAACTGACATCCCTACGAGAGAGAGGCTCTACCTTGGTAAACAACAACAACCACCACCACAACCACCACCACAACGATGAGAATTTCTCACCTCGGATTTCAGTGCGAGCGCGCCACGGCAGCTTCCTGTTGCCTCGCGACAGCAGGAAGTAGTATGACGTCACTTCCCTCCCACGAGCGGCTCTGTAACTAAATAAATTATATTTTTGATTTAAAGCTTTCGTGACTGCAGTAATTCATATTCTTAGTTTTTTCGGTAAAGTCACGTTGAAGAGAAATAACCGAAAAAACTAAGAATATAAATAAATTATGTTAATGAGGCCGGCCCATATGTCGAGCGATGGGGGCGTGGGCGCTGAACCCGTCGCAATAAACTCGCGACGGCTTTAACGAACACATTATGTTAATGAGCCACCAGTCACTGGGCGTAGCTTTGCCCAAATAAGGATTGCCACTGGAACGATATCGGCAGTGACCCGAGCGGAGGTGACGTCACGCTCAAGAGCGCGGTGGACGGGGGAGGGGTGAATACCTTGGTGACATGACGTCACTAGCGAGGTAGACCTCCCCCTGGCGTTTCACGCCGATGAGGTAATGCAAAGTGGTGACGTCACAGAGTTGAAGTTTATTTAGATTCATTTTCCATTGCTCCCTTGGGTGTGTGAGCTCAGCAACAACATGGACATTATTGTGTATACACTGTGTGTGTGTACACTGTGTGTACACACTGTGTATACACACAGTGTGTACCCTATATGTACACTGTATGTGTGCACTCTATGTACACTGTATGTGTGTACACTGTGTGTACACTGTGTGTACACTGTGTTTGTGTATACTGTTTGTACACTGTGTATACACTGGGTGTGTACACTGTACACCATGTGTATACAGTGTGTACACTGTGTGTGTACACTCTGTGTACATTGTGTGTGTACACTGTCTGTGTACACTGTGTGTACATTGTGTGTACACTGTGTGTGTGTGTACACTGTGTATACACTGTGTGTGTACACTGTGTGTGTACACTGTGTGTATACACTTTGTACACTGTGTGTGTGTACACTGTGTGTGTGTGTACACCGTGTGTGTGTACACTGTGTATGTACACTGTGTGTGTACACCGTGTGTGTGTACACTGTGTATGTGTAGTGATGGTAGCATCACTACTGTGTACACACGCACAAGCGTGACGTCACTATGCGGGGAAGCGTCATGACCACGCGGGTCTACACACATGCATGACGTCATCCCGGCTGGAGGCGGGAATGACGTCAGGGCCGGTTCTGGGCTCGGGAGGCCACGAGGGTGGTGTGAGGCCGTGGCACTCTCTGTGACCCCGGCTGGACACATGACTGGACCCCAGTGGGGGCCGGGGGGGCCTAGGGGGCACCTCGGAGGGCACGTGGACAGCAGGGGGGCTTCGAGAGGGTTCTCGAAGGGAGGCGTGGCCAGGGCGGGGCCCGGGCACGCCGAGGCCCATATAAGCAGCCTCCTCACGAGGTTCGAGGCTGCCCGTATCAAGAGCGAAGATGCATCGTGAAGACCCCAAGAAGAGTCAAGTCTCCAGTCAGCGGACCTGGCAGTAGCCCACCTGGCTGGGTCACGCTAGAGTATTTGAGAAGTATGTGTTAAATTTCGATTTAAAGCTTTCGTGACTGCAATGATTCATCTTCTTTGGTTCTTTCGGTAAAGTCACGTAGAATGAGAATAAAATAATAAATTGATAAAATAAAATAACATAACACAATAATATTCTCACGACGTTTCGGCCACAACACAAGCGGCCTTCATCAGGTGAAGGGACGAGACTGTCTGGTAGGACAGCGCTGGAGTGAAAGAGCCACGTTCAGATCACGACCTTTAAGCTGTGTGAGAGGAAACAAAGCGCCTTGACAAAGGAATTAGCATAGAATTTAGCATTGAAATAGCTGAATGATTAGCTTGTGACTGGTCACAGAAATAGCTATGTTAAAAGTTAAAGCATACACATCCGCAGAGGCACCCCTTGATAAAGGAATTAGCATAGAATTTAGCATTGAAATAGCTAAGTTAAAGCATACACATCCGCAGAGATACCCCTTGACAAAGGAATTAGCATAGAATTTAGCATTGAAATAGCTGAGTGATTAGCTTGTAACTGGTCACAGAAATAGCTACATTAAAGTAAGAGCATACACATTCACCGAGGCACTTAGTACAAATCAAACAGGAGAATTGAGCATTGAAATAACTAGGCGAATTTAGCATTGAAATAACTGCGTGATTAGCTAGTGACTGGTCACAGAAATGACTATGTTGAAGTCAAGGCCTACACATCTGAGCTATTCACAGTACTATATAGTGAACCAATAAAAAACTAAAATATAAATTACCTTAATGTTATTAATAAACTCTATATTCTCCAATCAGCTAAGCTACCAACAATAAGTCGTTATATATCACAATGCTATATGGCGAAAAAATGGGTGGATTCTTACCCTCAACTTTAGCACCACGGATAGCTACGGGCCCCGTTCAGACGGACGAGTTCATCCATGGTCGGAACAGAGGAGGGGGAGAGAGACAGCTGCGAGGCGCTATTATACTCATGTTGTAAACCATACCATTAACCGTGGTGTGAGAAGTATTAAGAGTCAATGCTGGCGAAAGAGCTGCGGTCTGAAGGTCATCGTAAAAATACAATTAATTAAGAACAGAAATGATTTAAAACATCTTTCCTGTGGTTACTAAGCCAGAATCCATCTTCTCGGTTGAAATTGTCTCTGTGCTTGTATATGTGAATGGCCTCATGAACGAATCTCTCATGGTAGCCGGTTGGTTTGCAAAGAACCTCCGTCTTGGAGAAGTCAATGTCATGTGAGCCCACTGAATTGTAACAGTGATCTGCCACGGCAGAGGAGTTCGTCTTACCGTGTTTCAAGTCTGCTTTATGTTCGCGGATGCGGTCCGAGATATGTCTTTTGGTTTCTCCAATGTAGCTACTACCACAGAGGCACTTTAGTTTGTAAACGCCCGGGTACTGTATGTCTGGAAGAGCATCTTTTACAGATGGAACTAAATCACGGATTTTGTGTACTGTGTTGAATCGGACCTGGATCTTGTGTTTATTCAGGATTTTGGAGATCTTTTTAGTGACCCCTGCAATGTAGGGTAAGGTGATGGTTTTGAGTGGCTCCACAAGAGGATCCTTCTTCATGACTGGAGTGATGGCTTTGCGGATTGTGTAGTCGGAGTAACCATTAGCCCTGAGAGCCTGGTGTACGTGCTTGAGTTCACTGGTAATGTGTTCCTGGTCGTAAATGCATTGGGCTCTATGGTATAGAGCAGGGGTCGGGAACCTATGGCTCGCGAGCCAGATGTGGCTCTTTTGATGATTGCATATGGCTCGCAGATAAAACAAAATATTCTCACTTGTTTTAATCCATCCATCGATTTTTCACTGCGCATGTCCTGTTCAGGGCTGCAGGAGCAATTGTCCATTATTTTAATTGGATGATACTGGCCTACGTTTGCCGTTGCTGGGTAAAACAGGTAAACGCCCCCTTTTGAATCAGTCTGAGACTGCGTCTGCTCGGTCATTAGCTCAAAGCTAACCCTTCGACGAAGAAGATGGCGAAAAGAAAAAAAGACGACGAGTATCGTACATTTCAGGACGAATGGACCGAAGAATTCGCCTTTGTGGAGAGAGCGGGTTCTGCGGTGTGTCTAATTTGCAATGACAAAATTACATCGTTGAAACGGTCGTATGTAATGCGACACTTCGACACGCGCCACGCTACCTTTGCATCAAAATACCCTGCGGGAGACAGCAGAAAGAAAGCGTGCCAAGAGCTTCTGAGCAGGGTGCAAGCTAGCCAGCAGCAACTCCGCGTATGGACCCGGCAAGGTGACTATAATTCGGCTAGCTTTGCTGGTTCTTTAGCAATAGTGAGGAACGGAAAACCATTCACAGATGGCGAGTATGCTAAAACGTTCATGCTGGATGTAGCCAATGAACTTTTGATGATCTTCCGAACAAAGACAAGATAATCAAACGGATACAAGACATGCCTCTGTCGGCAAGAACTGTTCATGATCGTACCATCGTGATGGCAAACAAAGTGGAGGAAACGCAAGTGAAGGACATAAATGCAGCGCCGTTCTTTTCTCTGGCTTTGGATGAGTCAACAGACGTGAGCCATTTGTCGCAGTTCAGCGTGATTGCAAGATATGCTGTTGGTGACACACTGCGCGAAGAAAGTCTTGCTGTTCTGCCATTAAAAGGGTCCACAAGAGGTGAGGATTTATTCAAGTCTTTCATGGAGTTTGCTCAAGAAAAAAGTCTACCTATGGATAAACTTCTCTCAGTGTGTACTGATGGTGCTCCGTGTATGGTGGGGAAAAACAAAGGATTTGTGGCGCTTCTCCGTGAACATGAAAATAGACCCATCCTAAGTTTCCATTGCATTATACACCAGGAGGCACTTTGTGCTCAGATGTGTGACAGGCAGTTTGGCGAAGTGATGTCGCTGGTCATTCGTGTGATCAACTTTATTGTTGCCCGAGCCTTAAATGATCGCCAGTTTAAAACACTGCTGGATGAAGTTGTAAATAACTATCCTGGTCTGCTTTTGCACAGCAATGTGCGTTGGTTGTCAAGAGGGAAGGTGCTTAGCCGTTTTGCGGCTTGCCTGAACGAAATCCGGACTTTCCTTGAAATGAAAGGCGTCGAGCATCCTGAGCTAGCCGACACCGAGTGGCTCCTCAAGTTTTACTATCTCGTAGATCTGACTGAACATCTGAACCAGCTCAACGTGAAAATGCAAGGCATTGGAAATACAGTGTTATCCCTTCAACAAGCTGTATTTGCTTTTGAAAACAAGCTAGAGCTTTTCATCACGGATCTTGAAACAGGTCGTTTACTACATTTTGAAAAACTGAGCCAATTTAAAGATGCATGCACAGCAAGTGAGCCCATTCAAAACCTTGATCTCCACCAGCTAGCTGGCTGCACATCCAGTCTCCTACAGTCCTTCAACGCACGCTTTGGAGAATTTCGTGAGCACACTCGTCTTTTTAAGTTCATCACCCATCCAAACGAGTGTTCACTGAACACAGCCGACCTGAATTACATCCCTGGTGTCTCCGTCAGAGATTTTGAAGCAGAAGTGGCTGACCTGAAGGCCTCAGACATGTGGGTGAATAAGTTCAAGTCACTGAATGAAGATTTGGAAAGAATCACACGACAGAAAGCGGAGTTGGCGAGCAAGCACATGTGGACAGAAATGAAAAAACTCCAACCCGAAGACCAGCTGATTCTCAAAACTTGGAACGCGCTTCCTGTCACATACCACACACTGCAGCGTGTGAGTATTGCTGTATTGACCATGTTTGGATCTACGTATGCATGTGAGCAGTCATTCTCACATCTTAAAAACATCAAGTCCAACCTACGATCACGTTTAACGGATGAAAGCCTCAACGCTTGCATGAAGCTTAACCTCACCAAGTACCAACCCGACTACAAAGACATCAGCAAATCCATGCAGCACCAGAAGTCGCATTAATGGTGAGTGTTATAACAACATTATTTAAAAGAATAAATTCAGAGGCTTATTATACTGACATTTAGTTGAATTCACTTTTAAAATATATTATATGGCTCTCACTGAAATAAATTTCCAAATTTTTTGCTTTCATGGCTCTCTTAGTCAAAAAGGTTCCCGACCCCTGGTATAGAGTCTTGATGAGGGAGTTCTTCTGGGATGGATGGTGGTGGGAATCCGGTTTCAAGTAAGCATCTGTATGGGTAGGTTTCCTGTAGACAGAGTGGCTCATTGAACCATCATGTATCCTTTTAATTAAGACATCCAAAAAGGGTAGTTTGCCATCTTTTTCGACCTCCATGGTAAATCTGATGGCTGGGTGTATGGAATTGATGTGGTCGCGGAATTGGTCTAGAGCAGGCTGGCCATGTGGCCAGATGACAAAGGTGTCATCAACGTACCTCTTCCATAAGGTCGGGCGTAGAGTGGCAGTCTGGATGGCGTCAGTTTCAAATTTTTCCATGAATACGTTGGCTACAACCGGAGATAGGGGGGAGCCCATTGGGGTGCCCTCAGTTTGTTTGTAGAAAGTTCCATTCCAGGTGAAGTATGTGTTGGTTAAGCAGTGTCTCACCAGGGGGGGTACATCAGTATGCAGTCCTTGATGAACCAGGTCTTCAATGATAGCGATGGTGTCAGGTACCGGGACTTTGGTGAACAAGGACACCACATCAAAACTGACAAGCAGGTCGTCTGGGGACAGGGAAATGCCTATACTATGCACTACACTATACACTACTATACACTACACTATACACTACACTATACACTATACTATACACCACACACTACTATACACTACTATACACCACTATACACCACACTATACACTACACTATACACTACACTATACAATACACAACTATACACTACACTACACACTACACTATACACTACACTTTACACTACACTATACACTACACTATACACTACACTACTATACACTACACTATACAGTATACACTACTATACACTACACTACACACTACACTACACACTACACTATACACTACACTATACACTACACTACACACTACACTATACACTACACTATATACTACTATACACTACACTATACACTACACTACACACTACACTATACACTACACTATACACTACACTATACACTACACTACACTATACACTACACTATACACTACACTATACACTACACTATACACTACACTATACACTACACTATACACTACACTATACACTACACTATACACTACACTATACACTACTATACACTACACTATACACTACACTATACTGTGTGTGTGTGTGACTGTGGCTGGCTCACCACTCACTCACTCACCCACTCACCACTCACTCACCACCCACTCACCACTCACCACCCACTCACTCACTCACCACTCACTCACCCACTCACTCACTTACCCAACCACTCACTCACCCGCTCACTCACCCACTCACCCACCCGCTCACCCACCCACTCACTCACTCACCCACCCACCCACTCACCCGCTCACTCACCCATCCACTCACCCACTCACCCACCCACCCACTCACCCACTCACTCACCCATCCACTCATCCACTCACCCACCCACCCACCCAACCACTCACCCACTCACTTACCCAACCACTCACTCACTCGCTCACTCACCCGCTCACTCACCCGCTCACTCACCCACTCACCCACTCACTCACTTACCCAACCACTCACCCGCTCACTCACCCGCTCACTCACCCACTCACTCACCCACTCACTCACTTACCCAACCACTCACTCACCCGCTCACTCACCCACTCACCCACCCGCTCACCCACCCACTCACTCACTCACCCACCCACCCACTCACCCGCTCACTCACCCATCCACTCACCCACTCACCCACCCACCCACTCACCCACTCACTCACCCATCCACTCATCCACTCACCCACCCACCCACCCAACCACTCACCCACTCACTTACCCAACCACTCACTCACCCGCTCACTCACCCGCTCACTCACCCGCTCACTCACCCACTCACTCACTCACCCAACCACTCACTCACCCGCTCACTCACCCGCTCACTCACCCGCTCACTCACCCAACCACTCACTCGACCACTTACCCAACCACTCACTCACCCGCTCACTCACCCGCTCACTCACCCGCTCACTCACCCACTCACTCACCCACCCACCCATCCACTCACCCACTCACTCACCCACTCACCCACTCACTCACCCAACCACTCACTCACCCATCCACTCATCCACTCACCCGCTCACTCACCCATCCACTCACTCACTCACCCACTCACCCACCCACTCACTCACCCACTCACCCACCCACCCACTCACCCGCTCACTCACCCATCCACTCACCCACTCACTAACTCACCTGCTCACTCACCCGCTCACTCGCTCACCCGCTCACTCACCCACTCACTCACTCACCCACTCACTAACTCACCCGGTCACTCACTCACCCGCTCACTCACCCACTCACCCAACAACCCACTCACCCGCTCACTCACCCGCTCACTTACCCAACCACTCACTCACCCGCTCACTCACCCGCTCACTCACCCGCTCACTCACCCGCTCACTCACCCACTCACTCACCCAACCACTCACTCACCCGCTCACTCACCCATCCACTCACCCACCCACTCACTCACCCGCTCACTCACCCACCCACTCACTAACTCACCCGCTCACTCACCCGCTCACTCACCCACTCACTCGCTCACTCACCCGCTCACTCACCCACCCACTCACCTGCTCACTCACCCGCTCACTCACTCACCCGCTCACTCACTCACTCACTAACTCACCCGCTCACTCACTCACCCGCTCACTCACCCACTCACTCACTCACCCAACCACTCACTCACCCGCTCACTCACCCGCTCACTCACCCGCTCACTCACCCAACCACTCACTCGACCACTTACCCAACCACTCACTCACCCGCTCACTCACCCGCTCACTCACCCGCTCACTCACCCACTCACTCACCCACCCACCCATCCACTCACCCACTCACTCACCCACTCACTCACCCAACCACTCACTCACCCATCCACTCATCCACTCACCCGCTCACTCACCCATCCACTCACTCACTCACCCACTCACCCACCCACTCACTCACCCACTCACCCACCCACCCACTCACCCGCTCACTCACCCATCCACTCACCCACTCACTAACTCACCTGCTCACTCACCCGCTCACTCGCTCACCCGCTCACTCACCCACTCACTCACTCACCCACTCACTAACTCACCCGGTCACTCACTCACCCGCTCACTCACCCACTCACCCAACAACCCACTCACCCGCTCACTCACCCGCTCACTTACCCAACCACTCACTCACCCGCTCACTCACCCGCTCACTCACCCGCTCACTCACCCGCTCACTCACCCACTCACTCACCCAACCACTCACTCACCCGCTCACTCACCCATCCACTCACCCACCCACTCACTCACCCGCTCACTCACCCACCCACTCACTAACTCACCCGCTCACTCACCCGCTCACTCACCCACTCACTCGCTCACTCACCCGCTCACTCACCCACCCACTCACCTGCTCACTCACCCGCTCACTCACTCACCCGCTCACTCACTCACTCACTAACTCACCCGCTCACTCACTCACCCGCTCACTCACCCGCTCACTCACCCGCTCACTCACCCGCTCACCCACTCACTCACTCACCCACCCACTCACTCACCCGCTCACTCACCCACCCACTCACCCGCTCACTCACCCACCCACTCACTCACCCGCTCACTCACCCACCCACTCACCCGCTCACTAACTCACCCGCTCACTCACCCACTCACTAACTCACCCGCTCACTCACCCACTCACTAACTCACCCGCTCACTCACCCGCTCACTCACCCACTCACTAACTCACCCGCTCACTCACCCACTCACTCACCCACTCACTAACTCACCCGCTCACTCACCCACTCACTCATACACTCACCCACTCACTCACCCGCTCACCCACTCACTAACTCACCCGCTCACTCACCCGCTCACTCACCCATCCACTCATCCACTCACTCACCCGCTCACTCACCCGCTCACTCACCCGCTCACTCACCCATCCACTCACCCACTCACTTACCCAACCACTCACTCACCCGCTCACTCACCCATCCACTCACCCACTCACTCACCCACCCACTCACTCACCCACTCACCCACCCACCCACTCACCCGCTCACTCACCCATCCACTCATCCACTCACCCACCCACCCACCCAACCACTCACCCACTCACTCACTCACCCACTCACTCACCCACCCACTCATCCACTCACCCACTCACTCACTTACCCACTCACTAACTCACCTGCTCACTCACCCGCTCACTCACTCACCCGCTCACTCACCCACTCACTAACTCACCCGCTCACTCACTCACCCGCTCACCCGCTCACTCACCCATCCGCTCACCCACTCACTTACCCAACCACTCACTCACCCGCTCACTCACCCATCCACTCACCCACTCACTCACCCACTCACTCACCCATCCACTCACCCGCTCACTAACTCACCCGCTCACTCACCCGCTCACTCACCCACCCACTCACCCGCTCACTCACCCGCTCACTCACCCATCCACTCACCCACTCACTAACTCACCTGCTCACTCACCCGCTCACTCGCTCACCCGGTCACTCACCCACTCACTAACTCACCCGGTCACTCACTCACCCGCTCACCCGCTCACTCACCCATCCGCTTACCCACTCACTTACCCAACCACTCACTCACCCGCTCACTCACCCGCTCACTCACCCGCTCACTCACCCACTCACTCACCCAACCACTCACTCACCCGCTCACTCACCCATCCACTCACCCACTCACTCACCCGCTCACTCACCCACTCACTAACTCACCCGCTCACTCACCCACTCACTCACTAACTCACTAACTCACCCGCTCACTCACCCGCTCACTCACCCACTCACCCACCCACCCACTCACCCGCTCACTCACCCACTCACTCACTCACCCACTCACCCACCCAACCACTCACCCACTCACTCACTCACCCACTCACCCACCCACCCACTCACCCGCTCACTCACCCATCCACTCATCCACCCACCCACTCACCCGCTCACTCACCCATCCACTCATCCACTCACCCACCCACCCACCCAACCACTCACCCACCCACCCACCCAACCACCCACCCACCCAACCACTCACTCACTCACCCGCTCACTCACCCACTCACTCACTCACCCACTCACTCACCCACTCACCCACCCACCCACTCACCCGCTCACCCACCCACCCACTCACCCGCTCACTCACCCATCCACTCATCCACTCACCCACCCATCCACTCACCCACTCACTCACCCACCCACTCACCCGCTCACCCACCCATCCACTCACCCGCTCACTCACCCATCCACTCACCCACTCACCCACCCACCCGCTCACCCACCCACCCACCCAACCACTCACCCACCCAACCACTCACCCACCCACCCAACCACCCACCCACCCAACCACTCACTCACTCACCCGCTCACTCACCCACTCACTCACTCACCCACTCACTCACCCACTCACCCACCCACCCACTCACCCGCTCACCCACCCACCCACCCACTCACCCACTCACCCACCCACCCACTCACCCGCTCACTCACCCATCCACTCATCCACTCACCCACCCATCCACTCACTCACCCACTCACCCACGCACCCACTCACCCGCTCACTCACCCATCCACTCATCCACTCACCCACCCACTCACTCACTCACCCACTCACCCACCCACTCACTCACCCACTCACCCACCCACCCACTCACCCGCTCACTCACCCATCCACTCATCCACTCACCCACCCACCCAACCACTCACCCACTCACCCACGCACCCACTCACCCGCTCACTCACCCATCCACTCATCCACTCACTCACCCACTCACCCACTCACTCACTTACCCAACCACTCACTCACCCGCTTACTCACCCATCCACTCACCCACTCACTCACCCACCCACTCACTCACCCACTCACCCACCCACCCACTCACCCGCTCACTCACCCATCCACTCATCCACTCACCCACCCACCCACCCAACCACTCACCCACTCACTCACTCACCCACTCACTCACCCACCCACTCACCCGCTTACTCACCCACTCACTCACCCACTCACCCACTCACCCACCCATCCACCCACTCACTCACCCACTCACCCACCCATCCACTCATCCACTCACCCACCCACCCACCCAACCACTCACTAACTCACCCGCTCACTCACCCGCTCACTTACCCATCCACTCATCCACTCACTCACCCACTCACCCACGCACCCACTCACCCGCTCACTCACCCATCCACTCACCCACTCACTCACCCACCCATCCACTCACCCATCCACTCATCCACTCACCCACCCACCCACCCAACCACTCACCCACCCACCCAACCACCCACCCACCCAACCACTCACTCACTCACCCACTCACTAACTCACCCGCTCACTCACCCACTCACTCACTCACCCACTCACTCACCCACTCACCCACCCACCCACTCACCCGCTCACCCACCCACCCACCCACTCACTCACTCACCCACTCACTCACCCACTCACCCACCCACCCACCCACTCACTCACTCACCCACTCACTCACCCACTCACCCACCCACCCACTCACCCACTCACCCACCCACCCACTCACCCGCTCACTCACCCATCCACTCATCCACTCACCCACCCATCCACTCACTCACCCACTCACCCACGCACCCACTCACCCGCTCACTCACCCATCCACTCATCCACTCACCCACCCACTCACTCACTCACCCACTCACCCACCCACTCACTCACCCACTCACCCACCCACCCACTCACCCGCTCACTCACCCATCCACTCATCCACTCACTCACCCACTCACCCACTCACTCACTTACCCAACCACTCACTCACCCGCTCACTCACCCATCCACTCACCCACTCACTCACCCACCCACTCACTCACCCACCCACCCACTCACCCGCTCACTCACCCATCCACTCATCCACTCACCCACCCACCCAACCACTCACCCACTCACTTACCCAACCACTCACTCACCCGCTCACTCACCCGCTCACTCACCCGCTCACTCACCCACTCACTCACCCACTCACTCACCCATCCACTCACCCACTCACTCACCCACTCACTCACTCACCCAACCACTCACTCAACCACTCACTCACCCATCCACTCATCCACTCACCCACCCACCCACCCAACCACTCACCCACTCACTTACCCAACCACTCACTCACCCGCTCACTCACCCGCTCACTCACCCGCTCACTCACCCACTCACTCACCCACTCACTCACCCATCCACTCACCCACTCACTCACCCACTCTCTCACTTACCCAACCACTCACTCACCCGCTCACTCACCCATCCACTCACCCACTCATCCACTCACCCATCCACTCACCCACCCACCCACCCAACCACTCACCCACTCACTTACCCAACCACTCACTCACCCACTCACTCACCCGCTCACTCACCCGCTCACTCACCCACTCACTCACCCACTCACTCACCCATCCACTCACCCACTCACTCACCCACTCACTCACTCACCCAACCACTCACTCACCCGCTCACTCACCCGCTCACTCACCCGCTCACTCACCCAACCACTCACTCGACCACTTACCCAACCACTCACTCACCCGCTCACTCACCCGCTCACTCACCCGCTCACTCACCCACTCACTCACCCACCCACCCATCCACTCACCCACTCACTCACCCACTCACCCACTCACTCACCCAACCACTCACTCACCCATCCACTCATCCACTCACCCGCTCACTCACCCATCCACTCACTCACTCACCCACTCACCCACCCACTCACTCACCCACTCACCCACCCACCCACTCACCCGCTCACTCACCCATCCACTCACCCACTCACTAACTCACCTGCTCACTCACCCGCTCACTCGCTCACCCGCTCACTCACCCACTCACTCACTCACCCACTCACTAACTCACCCGGTCACTCACTCACCCGCTCACTCACCCACTCACCCAACAACCCACTCACCCGCTCACTCACCCACTCACTTACCCAACCACTCACCCGCTCACTCACCCGCTCACTCACCCGCTCACTCACCCGCTCACTCACCCAACCACTCACTCACCCGCTCACTCACCCATCCACTCACCCACTCACTCACCCACCCACTCACTCACCCGCTCACTCACCCACCCACTCACTAACTCACCTGCTCACTCACCCGCTCACTCACCCACTCACTAACTCACCCGCTCACTCACCCGCTCACCCACTCACTAACTCACCCACTCACTCACCCAACCACTCACTCACCCGCTCACTCACCCATCCACTCACCCACCCACTCACTCACCCGCTCACTCACCCACCCACTCACTAACTCACCCGCTCACTCACCCGCTCACTCACCCACTCACTCGCTCACTCACCCGCTCACTCACCCACCCACTCACCTGCTCACTCACCCGCTCACTCACTCACCCGCTCACTCACTCACTCACTAACTCACCCGCTCACTCACTCACCCGCTCACTCACCCGCTCACTCACCCGCTCACTCACCCGCTCACCCACTCACTCACTCACCCACCCACTCACTCACCCGCTCACTCACCCACCCACTCACCCGCTCACTCACCCACCCACTCACTCACCCGCTCACTCACCCACCCACTCACCCGCTCACTAACTCACCCGCTCACTCACCCACTCACTAACTCACCCGCTCACTCACCCACTCACTAACTCACCCGCTCACTCACCCGCTCACTCACCCACTCACTAACTCACCCGCTCACTCACCCACTCACTCACCCACTCACTAACTCACCCGCTCACTCACCCACTCACTCATACACTCACCCACTCACTCACCCGCTCACCCACTCACTAACTCACCCGCTCACTCACCCATCCACTCATCCACTCACTCACCCGCTCACTCACCCGCTCACTCACCCGCTCACTCACCCATCCACTCACCCACTCACTTACCCAACCACTCACTCACCCGCTCACTCACCCATCCACTCACCCACTCACTCACCCACCCACTCACTCACCCACTCACCCACCCACCCACTCACCCGCTCACTCACCCATCCACTCATCCACTCACCCACCCACCCACCCAACCACTCACCCACTCACTCACTCACCCACTCACTCACCCACCCACTCATCCACTCACCCACTCACTCACTTACCCACTCACTAACTCACCTGCTCACTCACCCGCTCACTCACTCACCCGCTCACTCACCCACTCACTAACTCACCCGCTCACTCACTCACCCGCTCACCCGCTCACTCACCCATCCGCTCACCCACTCACTTACCCAACCACTCACTCACCCGCTCACTCACCCATCCACTCACCCACTCACTCACCCACTCACTCACCCATCCACTCACCCGCTCACTAACTCACCCGCTCACTCACCCGCTCACTCACCCACCCACTCACCCGCTCACTCACCCGCTCACTCACCCATCCACTCACCCACTCACTAACTCACCTGCTCACTCACCCGCTCACTCGCTCACCCGCTCACTCACCCACTCACTAACTCACCCGGTCACTCACTCACCCGCTCACCCGCTCACTCACCCATCCGCTTACCCACTCACTTACCCAACCACTCACTCACCCGCTCACTCACCCGCTCACTCACCCGCTCACTCACCCACTCACTCACCCAACCACTCACTCACCCGCTCACTCACCCATCCACTCACCCACTCACTCACCCGCTCACTCACCCACTCACTAACTCACCCGCTCACTCACCCACTCACTCACTAACTCACTAACTCACCCGCTCACTCACCCGCTCACTCACCCACTCACCCACCCACCCACTCACCCGCTCACTCACCCACTCACTCACTCACCCACTCACCCACCCAACCACTCACCCACTCACTCACTCACCCACTCACCCACCCACCCACTCACCCGCTCACTCACCCATCCACTCATCCACCCACCCACTCACCCGCTCACTCACCCATCCACTCATCCACTCACCCACCCACCCACCCAACCACTCACCCACCCACCCACCCAACCACCCACCCACCCAACCACTCACTCACTCACCCGCTCACTCACCCACTCACTCACTCACCCACTCACTCACCCACTCACCCACCCACCCACTCACCCGCTCACCCACCCACCCACTCACCCGCTCACTCACCCATCCACTCATCCACTCACCCACCCATCCACTCACCCACTCACTCACCCACCCACTCACCCGCTCACCCACCCATCCACTCACCCGCTCACTCACCCATCCACTCACCCACTCACCCACCCACCCGCTCACCCACCCACCCACCCAACCACTCACCCACCCAACCACTCACCCACCCACCCAACCACCCACCCACCCAACCACTCACTCACTCACCCGCTCACTCACCCACTCACTCACTCACCCACTCACTCACCCACTCACCCACCCACCCACTCACCCGCTCACCCACCCACCCACCCACTCACCCACTCACCCACCCACCCACTCACCCGCTCACTCACCCATCCACTCATCCACTCACCCACCCATCCACTCACTCACCCACTCACCCACGCACCCACTCACCTGCTCACTCACCCATCCACTCATCCACTCACCCACCCACTCACTCACTCACCCACTCACCCACCCACTCACTCACCCACTCACCCACCCACCCACTCACCCGCTCACTCACCCATCCACTCATCCACTCACCCACCCACCCACCCAACCACTCACCCACTCACCCACGCACCCACTCACCCGCTCACTCACCCATCCACTCATCCACTCACTCACCCACTCACCCACTCACTCACTTACCCAACCACTCACTCACCCGCTTACTCACCCATCCACTCACCCACTCACTCACCCACCCACTCACTCACCCACTCACCCACCCACCCACTCACCCGCTCACTCACCCATCCACTCATCCACTCACCCACCCACCCACCCAACCACTCACTCACTCACCCACTCACTCACCCACCCACTCACCCGCTCACTCACCCACTCACCCACTCACCCACTCACCCACCCATCCACCCACTCACTCACCCACTCACCCACCCATCCACTCATCCACTCACCCACCCACCCACCCAACCACTCACTAACTCACCCGCTCACTCACCCGCTCACTCACCCATCCACTCATCCACTCACTCACCCACTCACCCACGCACCCACTCACCCGCTCACTCACCCATCCACTCACCCACTCACTCACCCACCCATCCACTCATCCACTCACCCACCCACCCACCCAACCACTCACCCACCCACCCAACCACCCACCCACCCACCCAACCACTCACTCACTCACCCGCTCACTCACCCACTCACTAACTCACCCGCTCACTCACCCACTCACTCACTCACCCACTCACTCACCCACTCACCCACCCACCCACTCACCCGCTCACCCATCCACCCACCCACTCACTCACTCACCCACTCACTCACCCACTCACCCACCCACCCACTCACCCACTCACCCACCCACCCACTCACCCGCTCACTCACCCATCCACTCATCCACTCACCCACCCATCCACTCACTCACCCACTCACCCACGCACCCACTCACCCGCTCACTCACCCATCCACTCATCCACTCACCCACCCACTCACTCACTCACCCACTCACCCACCCACTCACTCACCCACTCACCCACCCACCCACTCACCCGCTCACTCACCCATCCACTCATCCACTCACTCACCCACTCACCCACTCACTCACTTACCCAACCACTCACTCACCCGCTCACTCACCCATCCACTCACCCACTCACTCACCCACCCACTCACTCACCCACTCACCCACCCACCCACTCACCCGCTCACTCACCCATCCACTCATCCACTCACCCACCCACCCACCCAACCACTCACCCACTCACTCACTCACCCACTCACTCACTCACTCACCCACCCACTCACCCGCTCACTCACCCACTCACCCACTCACCCACTCACCCACCCACTCACTCACCCACTCACCCACCCACCCAACCACCCACCCACCCACCCAACCACTCACTCACTCACCCGCTCACTCACCCACTCACTCACTCACCCACTCACTCACCCACTCACCCACCCACCCACTCACCCGCTCACCCACCCACCCACCCACTCACTCACTCACCCACTCACTCACCCACTCACCCACCCACCCACTCACCCACTCACCCACCCACCCACTCACCCGCTCACTCACCCATCCACTCATCCACTCACCCACCCATCCACTCACTCACCCACTCACCCACGCACCCACTCACCCGCTCACTCACCCATCCACTCATCCACTCACCCACCCACTCACTCACTCACCCACTCACCCACCCACTCACTCACCCACTCACCCACCCACCCACTCACCCGCTCACTCACCCATCCACTCATCCACTCACTGATTGGTGCACAGGTATTGTGGTTAATGCAGTAGACATGAATCCTTGTAAAAAGGTTTCAGTTTTGTTGCCATCAAAAAGGGGAAAAACCCTATTATTATTACATTTTGGAACTGGCAAAGGAGGTCTAATGATAATTTAACTTTGTGTTGCATCTGCAAAAACTACGGACCGTTCACTGTGAAGCGAATTCGCTGCGTGTCATCCCTGTTGCTATATGCACATTAACGCTCAGGTAATGGAAACCTTCACCTGTGGATGTTCTAGATTTGAAGCTTTCGCGACTGCAATGATCCATACTCTTTGGTTCTATTCGGTAAAGTCACGTCACAAACAACAACAAAATAAAAATTGAAAAATTCTCACGACGTTTCGGCCACAACACAAGTGGCCTTCATCAGGTGAAGGGACCGTGCTGTCATGAGGACAGCATTGGAGTGAAAACAGCCTCCCACACAGCTTAAAGTACGCGACCTGGGCTTGGCTGTTTTCACTCCAACGCTGTCCTCGTGACAGCACGGTCCCTTCACCTGATGAAGGCCGCTTGCGTTGTGGCCGAAACGTTGTGAGAATTTTTAATTTTTTTGCTTGTTACGTGACTTTAGCGAATAGAACCAAAGAGTACCCTGTGGATATATTGAGTGGCTCTCTTTGCGTTACAGAGCTGGGCCATGACCTGAACGACAACGCAGACCTCCCGGAGAAAAAACACAAAGGGCTTTGGAGCTTTTTGCGGCCAAAGATAAAGAAGGTCAGTACGTGACACACTTGCACCCCTGCGTATTTGAAATTGAGCAGTGGTTTTTCTTGCCGTGGTGTTCTCTTGTGACTTCATTAAACGGTGTGTTATTCTCTTGTCGAGAGGAGTGTCATGTGTAGATACACGGAGACATGTTTGTAACAAGATATAGTAATAGGTTTTACCCTTTTGACTGGCACAAAAACTGACACCTTTATTCAAGGCATCATGTTTGCAATAACCACAACACAAGCAGTCAAAATGCAAACAAAAAAGACAACTCTGAAAATAATAATATTGGCACTGTCCTTGAATTTGATTGGTCCACACCCGAGACGGCTTTTCTTAGAGCCTAGTCTCCACTGGTGTTGGACCAGAAGACGCCAAAAGGCGTACTAAAAGGGTAAAACCTATTCCTATATCTTGTTTCTGGCAAAGGAGGTCTCATAATGTAAAAGGTTTCAGTTTTGTTGCCAGAAAAAAGGTTGAAAAACCCCCTATTATTATTACATTTTGGCTACTGGCAAAGGAGGTCTAACGATGTAAACCTTGTGTTTCCTGCTCAGAGCCCTCCAGGCCAGCCGCGCCTCGCACAGGAGACCGGAAGAAGCCGGTCACCCCCTCCCGCACCGTTGGCCTCGCCTTCGACCCGGGCCGCTGGAGCCACGTCGCCGTTTCAAGCACAATGCACCATATATTATCATAGTATGTTTTTTGTTTGCATTTTGACTGCAGGTATTGTGGTTAATGCAGTAGGCATGAATCCTTGTTAAAAAGGTTTCAGTTTTGTTGCCAGAAAAAAGGGGAAAACCCAACTATTATTAAAGTTAAATTAATTAAGCCTTTCAATATGTGGTCTATTTATTTATTAATTGTACGACGCTTGAAACCCAAGAAACTTCAAATTGCAAAAGGTGTACTATTTTCACGCACGTACCAAAATTATCAAGGTGTTTATTAAATGTTGATATAAACATGCATATTACACCATACTTGTGTATATATATTTTTTTAGGTACACCTCTACGGAGCGTTCACATTGTTCATTGTAACAATACTTCTCCACTAGATGGCAGGATTGTAAAAAAATTAAAATATTTTACACTTAAATTTCGATTTAAAGCTTTCGTGACTGCAGTGATTCATATTCTTGGCTCTTTCGGTAAAGTCACGTTGAAGGGAAACAATAAAGTAATAAAAAAGATATATCAAACAATAAAAATTCTCACGTTTTCACAACTGATGATGACCGTTTGTGTTATGGTCGAAACGTTGTGAGAATTTTTATTGTTTTATATATTTTATTATTTTATTGTTTCCCTTCAACGTGACTTTACCGAAAGAGCTAAGCTTATATATTTTACACTTCTTCAATTTCCCACCGGGTGGCGCTGGTGGCACACAAAATGCAGCAAAGCGCGCAGCAGAGAACGGCGCTGGTTGTGCCAAGGGGTTGAAACTTGCAGCCCGTCACGGTAACCATGGAGCTGTCCAAGCACGGACATTCTAAGCCTCCCAAGCCATTATTAATGCGGCCAAGAAGTCAGTTCACCCACATGGTGGCCGCACACGGGACGTGTGAACATTCCGTGCTCGATTCCAGCAGCCAGCAAGCCCAAACATGCAGCTCATAAACTCGCACGCACGCACGCACAAACAAATAACACGAACAATCCTCTGCATTAGTAATAGGTTTTACCCTTTTGACTGGCACAAAAACTGACACCTTTATTCAAGGCATCGTGTTTGCAATAACCACAACACAAGCAGTCAAAATGCAAACAAAAAAGACAACTCTGATAATAATATTGGCACTGTCCTTGAATTTGATTGGTCCACACCCGAGACGGCTTTTCTTAGAGCCTAATCTCCACTGGCGTTGGACCAGAAGACGCCAAAAGGCGTACAACTCAAAAACAGCGCACCATCAGAGTATTGAGGGCTCGGGGTGAGCATTTACATTATGAGACCTCCTTTGCCAGTAACAAGATATAGTAATAGGTTTTACCTTTTTAACTGGCACAAAAACTGACACCTTTATTCAAGGCATCGTGTTTGCAATAACCACAACACAAGCAGTCAAAATGCAAACAAAAAGACAACTCTGATAATAATATTGGCACTGTCCTTGAATTTGATTGGTCCACACGCGAGACGGCTTTTCTTAGAGCCTAGTCTCCATTGGTGTTGGACCAGAAGACGCCAAAAGGCGTGCAACTCAAAAACAGCGCACCATCAGAGTATCGAGGGCTCGGGGTGAGCATTTACATTATGAGACCTCCTTTGCTATGCATGGGTAGCCAAAGGAACGACAGAGAAATCCAATCACGGCGGCTTTAGGTTCGAAGCCAATTCATGCGCTTTGCCTACTGACACAAATTAGCACGAGGCAGAGGCGACTAAATTTCGATTTGAAGCCTTCGTGACTGCAAGGATTCATCTTCTTTGGTTCTTTCGGTAAAGTCACCATCAATAAAATTCTCACGACGTTTCGGCCATTCTACGTGGTGGTGGTGACTTTACCGAAGGAACCAAAGAAGATGAATCCTTGCAGTCACGAAAGCTTTAAATCGAAATTTAACCTCTACGGGGAGGGATTTCACACAACCTTAAGCACCTGAAGACGGCCTCTTGCGTTGTGGCCGAAACGTCGTGAGAATTTTATCGTGTTATTTTATTATCTTATTATTCTCATTCTACATGGTGGTGACTTTACCGAAAGAACCAGAGGCGACTAGACCGAGAGTGAGCAGACTGAGAGAGTTTGCCGGGCGGACTGATTTCAAGCAATGCTCACATCAGCATCTAACTAGAGATATTTGAGCAGGTGCCACGTGCACTATTTACTTTAAAAATGCTAGCAGTTATGAACACTGTCACAAAAGTAGGCACAGCAACTAGAATATACTTGTAAGAGACCTCTACGTGGATAGCAAGGCTATTTATTATAGTGGAGGGGGGGGGGGTATCAAAACTGAAAGTCAGATGACCAGGGCATATTTCCAGGACGCTGACAAGTAAAATACCTTGAAACCCAAAAGATATACCGATGTCTGAAAACTTTAGAGGTGAAAAAATGAGTAGAATATCAAAAAATTAAAACTTCAGAAGGTGCACACGGTTTGAACCATCACCACATGGGGGTCCGCGATTCCAAATGAACTGTAATAATGATAAAAGTACGTGAAAGGAAGACAAGTGTCATTGCATTTGGAATCTCAGAAAAAAACCATAAACAGACCATAGACTATTCTTAGCTCTTTCGGTAAAGTCACGTTGAAGGGAAACAATAAGATAATAAAATATATTTTGTTTAAAATATATTTTATTGTTTCCCTTCAACGTGACTTTACCGAAAGAGCTAAGAATATGAATTACTGCAGTCACGAAAGCTTTAAATCAAAATTTAGACAATAGACTGTACATCAGAACGATTGAAATGAGAACAGAATTATTTCCAGGTATATCAGGGTAGTGTGGAAGGCATCAAAATGAAATGTAAAAAAAAATGTATTGCATGATGATATAAGAAACATTTTTACGCGTTATATATAGGCCTGTAATGTACAAAATATAGTCGCACATGAACACATACACACATATATACAGACGTCTAAAACAAATTGTTATCTTAAAAGTCATACCGATAAAATAAACAATTCTAGGTCAAATTTCGATTTAAAGCTTTCGTGACTGCAAGGATGCATCTTCTTTGGTTCTTTCGGTAAAGTCACCACGTAGAATGAGAATAAAATAATCAATTAATAAAACACAATTAAATTCTTACGACGTTTCGGCCACAACACAAGTGGCCCTCTTCAGGTGAAAGGAACAGACCTGTCGTCTGACCTTTATTGTGTTATTTTATTTTATTAATTTATTATTTTATTCTCATTCTACGTGGTGACTTTACCGAAAGAACCAAAGAAGATGAATTCTAGGTCAATAACCAGGAGGTTCTATTGACAAGTCTAAAAGAAACTGCAGGGAAGGTAGGCTTTAAGCCAGCCTTATAAAGGACCGCCATGATAAAACGAATTTTTTATTCTTTGGTTCTTTCGGTAAAGTCACCACCACGTAGAATGAGAATAAAATAATAAATTGATCAAATAAAATAACAAAATAAAATTCTCACGACGTTTCGGCCACAACACAAGCGGCTCCAGCGCTGTCCTCCAGACAGTCTCGTCCCTTCACCTGATGAAGGCCGCTTGTGCTGTGGCCGAAACGTCGTGAGAATTTTATTGTGTTATTTAATTTTATTAATTTATTATTTTATTCTCATTCTACGTGGCGGTGACTTTACCAAAAGAACCAAAGAAGGATGAATCCTTGCAGTCACGAAAGCTTCAAATCGAAACGAATTTTTTGTTCTTTTCCATCAGCTCAAAAGTAATGTTAAAACAAAACCTCTGCTCCTGTCGACGGCGTACACCTCCTTGACGCCGAGCTCGGACAGCGAGCACGACGTATCGAGCAGCTCCGTCTCGCTGGCGTCCCCGAACAGCGCCGTGTGGTGGACGTCAAGCTCGCACTCGTTGCAGATGTCGGGCAGCAGCGCTTGCAGGGCCACGCGCGGGCTCGCCAGAACTACGGTCTTCTTACGCGCTCGCGAGTAGTTCACCATCAGTCGCACCGTTTGCTGAAAAACAAATTAAGTGATGTAATACTCTTTGCTTCTATTCGGTAAAGTCACGTAGGTAAAAAAAATCACGACGTTTCGGCCACAACAACACAAGTGGCCTTCATCAGGTGAAGGGACCGTGCTGTCACGAGGACAGCGTTGGAGTGAAAACAGCCAAGCCCAGGTCGCGTCCTTTAAGCTGTGTGGGAGGAAGCAAAACGCTTTGACAAAGGAATTAGTATAAACATGAGCACGATGTACGTAGGAGGTGCATGGGCCATGACCTGAGCTTGGCTGTTTTCACTCCAACGCTGTCCTCATGACAGCACGGTCCCTTCACCTGATGAAGGCCGCTTGTGTTGTGGCCGAAACGTCGTGATTTTTGTTATTTTATTTTTTACCTACGTGACTTTACCCAATAGAACCAAAGAGTATGGATCCTTGCAGTCACGAAAGCTTCAAATCTAGAATTAAGAGATTTAAGTAGAGGATCGACGAATTGAACGCTGTCGTTAACAAATCCCCTCTTCGTTTACCCTCTTAGGATCCAGCTGTCAACGTTCATCAAATTTCTCCATTTAAAAATGAAATACTGGGCTAGGCTGTGGATTAAGGGGGACTAAAACTGGGTTACACTTGGTCTGAATTACAGTATAAAACCTCACGATGTGCTGTAGTGGAGGTTCAATGGGACAGGAAGCCCACCTCTTCACACAAATAACAATGTTATTGTATTTGTCTCTCAGCCAATGGGGCCTCTGCCTTTGCAGGAAAACTCTGCACCAGTTTCGACCTTGTGGATTGCCCTTTTAAACAAATGCTGTTTCCAGCTGTTGAGAACAGCAGCACCATTAAAGCTATGGTGGATTTAGCAGCAGAAAACAGAAAAACTATACACAAACTCAAGTTTGTGGTGGAGGATCATGGGTAATGAATACATAATACACAGACTGTAAAATTATGTTTTGTCTTTCTGTTCCCCCCCTTGTACTGTGACTCTGTACTGGGCTCATGCTCAGTCCCAACAAAAACCTTTTTGTAATGATGTTTCATCCATTCTGCCTATGGACCTTCCAGACCAATATTTTCCAGCAGTGCAGACAAAGCATGATTTCAGAAAGTAAGCTGGTTTCGAATTTCTGGATCACATCACCAGTATATAACCTGCTTAACAAATGATGCTGTGTAATATTCCATATATCCTGGATGACAGGATGCATGCATTTGTACCCCTGGGGAGAGCCTCTAACTAAGCAAATTCATCGTGTAACTTGTATGATTCACGATAAAGGTTTTTGGGTGAGATCGCGTTATTTATAAATGTGTCGTAAAACCCTCCACCACCCAACATGGCCAAAGCAGTAAACATGTGTCACGTTCACAAAAGACAAAATATTCTAGATTTGAAGCTTTCGTGACTGCAAGGATCCATACTCTTTGGTTCTATTCGGTAAAGTCACGTAGTAGGTAAAAAAATAAAACAACAAAAATCACGACGTTTCGGCCACAACACAAGCAGCCTTCATCAGGTGAAGGGACCAGCCTGTCTAGAGGACAGCGCTGGAGTGAAACACAGCCAAACTTAAAGGTCGTAGTCTGAGCGTGGCTGTGTTTCACTCCAGCGCTGTCCTCGAGACAGGCTGGTCCCTTCACCTGATGAAGGCCGCTTGTGTTGTGGCCGAAACGTCGTGAGAATTTTATTGTTTTATTTTTTTACCTACGTGGTGACTTTACCGAATAGAACCAAAGAGTAAAAGACAATTAGTTCACTACTTTAGCCCATTTGCGCGTAGAAGAGTGAATCCACAACATAATTTACAACATTGTGAATACGACGTTTCGCTGGTGATTAGATCCAGCATCATCGGGCAATTCGCCAGAATGGTGAAGCCCTCTCCGCTTGCTCCCGGTCTTAAATAGAGCAGCAGTAGGGTGACGACATCATTTAACTCATATCAGGCGCAGCGATTAGAGGTGGATAGGGGGAGGGTATTGTAATTATATAATAGATTGGTAATTATTCAATTGTTATTAATTACTAGTAGTTTCCCCTATAAGGAATTGTAGTTGCAATATATTTAATTTAACAATAAGGGTTACGACACGTTTATAAATAACGCGATCCAACCCAAAAGCCTTTATTATGAATATTGGTCGCGAAAGCCTACGTGTTAAACTTGTAAGATGAAAATAAATGCACCAAAGGTTATCGGTCTGTATCCAGCTATATGCCTCTGTGTCTAGTATACAATAAACAACCATCACAAGATAAAATCTAAGACGTTTTGTCATTTGGTAGAATATCAACTAATGTACCATGGCCTCTGGTACAATTGGGCTTTCACAACATTTACATACTCGCTAAACATTCTAAACTAGCCCCTGATCCTGGTGTACAATGCAAAGCCACCACAGGAGAGAAGATCAAGGCCTTGTTCACTGATCCCCAGGATTAAAGCACCTGCAGTTGCTAAGCATGCTTAAATTACATTTCAGACTAAACAATGCAGAGTAGAATTGGAAATACGTAATAGATTTGGATATCATGGAAAACACATGTCTCTAATTACCAATATCTATCCATATCTCTGTTTAAGAGCATTTCATTATTGTAATTTAATTGTACTTGTGTTGGTGTCAATAAAGTAGGAAATATGGAAACAGTTGCATAAAACTATGACAGTATAGGCTGACCTGGCTATAAATCAAAAGTAAACGCATCTATGCCTCTATGTAAGGAACGAGACAGGAAGACTTCTCCACAAATCTGGATGTCGCCTGATGAAGCTGGTTGTAATTACTGGCAAAACGTCGTACTCAGATTGTAAATGTTGTGGCTTGGCTCCCCAACACACCGGTGTGCTGTACTAGTACACTACACTATACACTACACTATACACTACACTACTATACACTACACTATACACTACTAGACACTACACTATACACTACTATACACTACACTATACACTACACACTACACTATACACTACACTATACACTGCTATACACTACACTATACACTACTATACACTACACTATACACTACTATACACTACACTATACACTACACACGAGTGCTGTACTAGTGACGAATCGTCCACGTTCTGTTTACGCGACAGCCCTTACTAGTTGGCTGTGTCGGGTGGTGGCGGGTTTTCACGACACAACATTTATATATTTATACGCGGTCTAACCCAAAAACCTCTATGATGGATATTGGTCGCGAAAGCCTGCTACGTGTTAAACTGACCAACTCCAACTCTGCCTGACCACCACAGTCCTACTCAAATAGTCACACAAAGTGGCTGCATCTTAGCCCTTCGTATTATTCATAAGACTGCCGGTCTCCTTTTACCAATTGAAATCTTACTCCAACCATTCACATATTTCCAAGAGGAAATTTGACTTCCTCATTACTACCAAGTAACGAGGCAGTCAAATTTAAAAGATTTAACAAAAAGCATCGTACGCTTTTCGAAGCAGACTTCAACTTTGCACAGAAGAACGGAACGGTCCAACTCTATCTTCTCAATAAAGCCAAGTATGGCGCGTAAATACTTTGATCTAAAAGCAATCCATCCTTTTCACTGAATGCAAGTGATAAATATAATCACAGCCGGTGAAGTGACGAGAGGGAAATATTTTCCTTTAAAATTAATTAGGTTGCAATGTTTATACAAGTTGCTTAAAAGTAAAACATTTTTAAAATAAGAATGTTTGCATAGCATATTCCACCCATGGATAAGTATTATCATCATCATCCGCATCATCATTCAGTATAAATTTTCTACTGGATGAATGCTAAGTATAGCCTGGTAAAAACATGATCTGCAGGCGAACTGAGCCAAAGCAAAATGTAGTTACTCTTTGTTTTTTTATCAGTAAAGTCACGTATAAATAATAAATAATAAAATAACATAATAGCGTACGACGTTTCGGTTGCAACACAAGCAGCCATCATCAGGTACAGAAGAGCTAAGTTTACGAGAGAGAGGGGAGACACAACCTCAGATGTATACACAGACACCCAAGTAGGGGGGAACTAACACAGATACAACAGGGGACACAGAGAGAGAAGCATACCAGACAAACAGGGTTTAGCAACATTTGGAAACCATATAAAGCAACACAGTCGGTCGGTCAAAACACAATCAACGCGTAGTCCGGTTGATCACGCTATTTCAAAGATTGATAAATTGCAAGTTGTAAACTGGCGGGTAACACCAACCGGTGCATCCAGTGAGGCATGATGTGATAATGGCATTTCATCATGTTTCATTAGTCAAGATACCAAAATCCAACCAAATCCAGTCTCACAAATATTTCCATTCATAAGTAGATTTGACCCGAAGGGGTCAAGGTTTCCCGATGATAACTCATCGCGTGACGGTGTAGTCGGCAGCATGCGTGCAAGGTTCAGAAATGAATCCGGCACATTATCACAAAGGTCAAATCGGAGAGCCATGTATATAACATGGTAATCCACAGATGGACCCTAATACAAAACTGTACAAAATCCTTTTACCTGTAACAACACGTGAGACTTTCTACAAAGTGTCAACAAGCACGACACGGCCGAGGAAATGTGTGAAAGACGCCTAATGCAGAAGCTAACCAATTGAGGCAATGACGTCTAAAATGTACTTAAGGAGAATTTAACTAAAATTGTGTACTGACAATGTACACACATGCTGTGTTAACACACACCCATAGCCACACCTAGCTCAAAGTGTAGTTTCAAACTCTTATAATTCATCTAATAATAGTTATTTGCATGTACGCATGAACCGGGCCACTTTGCTTACACGTCCATTTTTCTAATCAGCTTTGTCACTCCGAGATCTCTACGCAGGTTTCAGCGTGTTTCGACTGTACAAAGTCTTGTCTACGACGAGGCCGCGTCAGCGAATCAACGCTTTACCTCCGGGACAACGGGCTGCATCGGCTTCCTGAGTCGGTCATCAGTGGCGGGCCGAGGCTTTTTAGGAGGAAGGCCGTCACTCCAAGATCTCTACGCAGGTTCCAGCGTGTTTCGACTGTCAAAGTCTTACCTACGACGAGGCCGCGTCAGCGAATCAACGCTTTACCTCCGGGACAACGGGCTGCATCGGCTTCTCCAGTCGGTCATCGCCGGCGGGCCGAGGTTTGAGGAGGGCTGTCCCAGCACCGAGGGCCCCCAGCGGTGTGCTGGGCCCGTACTGTAGAGGCGATGCATCGTCCCTCGATAGCAGCTCCAGGGTGTGGCCGTCAGGGCTCAACCGGTAGGGACCGCAGAGTTCAACCAGGAGGTCCGTCACCGTCCTGCTGCTCACACAGCAACACGTGGGCAGCAGCAGCAGCTCCAAGTCAACGTCAAAGTGTGAGTCGTGCGTAAGGACATTTGTTGTTCCCGACTGAAACCCGACTCGTAATTTAGAAACCAGAAAATTGTTCAAAAGATGCAGCGTGATATTCTTACTGCATGGCTATGAACGCTCGCGGATGCGTTTGTGTCATGTTTACATTCGATGTGTGGAGTGTAATTTAAATTACTGTTTACGGGGCCGTAGCAATGAGTATGGAATGTAAGTAAAAAATTGTACACAATGCATCTTCAAAACACTCACCATCCTAACGTATTACAAGGAGGGGGATCAATCATACGTCTTGTTCACACTCATGGATTTCAAACACGGCTTAACAAGTTAAAACGTGTTGCATGGATACAAAATATACTTTTAATGTTGTATTCAAAATGACCGTAAATGTTTTCCAAGAAATAAAATGGCGTGTTTATTATATCCATAGCGATTATTTGCGCATTTAACAAATCCCAAAAAAAATAACACACCGGCAGATGCAATCACCCAAAAGATGACCACATTACAGACAACTGGAAATAGCTCATTATAAAATTGCTTGCAAAGAGGGCAATTTGACCTCGCGGCCATGAAGATTTATGCTTCGTGAAAATAACACATTTATTTTAATGCATTTAAAACCCGCTGTGTGAGCACAGAAACATTCCACGTGGAGCCAGTTTTACCTGGGATCATTCGCCCACTCACGCAGCACGTCCACCACTCTCATTAAACTCCACTCACCACTCTTATTAAACTCCACTCACCACTCTTATTAAACTCCACTCACCACTCTTATTAAGCTCCACTCACCACTCTTATTAAACTCCACTCACCACTCTCATTAAACTCCACTCACCACTCTCATTAAACTCCACTCATCACTCTTATTAAACTCCACTCACCACTCTTATTAAACTACACTCACCACTCTTATTAAACTCCACTCACCACTCTTATTAAACTCCACTCACCACTCTTATTAAACTCCACTCACCACTCTTATTAAACTCCACTCACCACTCTCATTAAACTCCACTCACCACTCTTATTAAACTCCACTCACCACTCTTATTAAACTCCACTCACCACTCTTATTAAACTCCACTCACCACTCTTATTAAACTCCACTCACCACTCTCATTAAACTCCACTCACCACTCTCATTAAACTCCACTCACCACTCTTATTAAACTCCACTCACCACTCTTATTAAACTACACTCACCACTCTTATTAAACTCCACTCACCACTCTTATTAAACTCCACTCACCACTCTTATTAAACTCCACTCACCACTCTTATTAAACTCCACTCACCACTCTCATTAAACTCCACACACCACTCTCATTAAACTCCACTCACCACTCTTATTAAACTCCACTCACCACTCTTATTAAACTCCACTCACCACTCTTATTAAACTCCACTCACCACTCTTATTAAACTCCACTCACCACTCTTATTAAACTCCACTCACCACTCTTATTAAACTCCACTCACCACTCTTATTAAACTCCACTCACCACTCTCATTAAACTCCACTCACCACTCTTATTAAACTCCACTCACCACTCTTATTAAACTCCACTCACCACTCTTATTAAACTCCACTCACCACTCTTATTAAACTCCACTCACTACTCTTATTAAACTCCACTCACCACTCTTATTAAACTCCACTCACCACTCTTATTAAACTCCACTCACCACTCTCATTAAACTCCACTCACCACTCTTATTAAACTCCACTCACCACTCTTATTAAACTCCACTCACCACTCTTATTAAACTCCACTCACCACTCTTATTAAACTCCACTCACCACTCTCATTAAACTCCACTCACCACTCTCATTAAACTCCACTCACCACTCTTATTAAACTCCACTCACCACTCTTATTAAACTACACTCACCACTCTTATTAAACTCCACTCACCACTCTTATTAAACTCCACTCACCACTCTTATTAAACTCCACTCACCACTCTTATTAAACTCCACTCACCACTCTCATTAAACTCCACACACCACTCTCATTAAACTCCACTCACCACTCTTATTAAACTCCACTCACCACTCTTATTAAACTCCACTCACCACTCTTATTAAACTCCACTCACCACTCTTATTAAACTCCACTCACCACTCTTATTAAACTCCACTCACCACTCTTATTAAACTCCACTCACCACTCTTATTAAACTCCACTCACCACTCTCATTAAACTCCACTCACCACTCTTATTAAACTCCACTCACCACTCTTATTAAACTCCACTCACCACTCTTATTAAACTCCACTCACCACTCTCATTAAACTCCACTCACCACTCTTATTAAACTCCACTCACCACTCTTATTAAACTCCACTCACCACTCTTATTAAACTCCACTCACCACTCTTATTAAACTCCACTCACTACTCTTATTAAACTCCACTCACCACTCTTATTAAACTCCACTCACCACTCTTATTAAACTCCACTCACCACTCTTATTAAACTCCACTCACCACTCTTATTAAACTCCACTCACCACTCTTATTAAACTCCACTCACTACTCTTATTAAACTCCACTCACCACTCTTATTAAACTCCACTCACCACTCTCATTAAACTCCACTCACCACTCTCATTAAACTCCACTCACCACTCTCATTAAACTCCACTCACCACTCTCATTAAACTCCACTCACCACTCTTATTAAACTCCACTCACCACTCTTATTAAACTCCACTCACCACTCTTATTAAACTCCACTCACCACTCTTATTAAACTCCACTCACTACTCTTATTAAACTCCACTCACCACTCTTATTAAACTCCACTCACCACTCTTATTAAACTCCACTCACCACTCTCATTAAACTCCACTCACCACTCTTATTAAACTCCACTCACCACTCTTATTAAACTCCACTCACCACTCTTCTTAAACTCCACTCACCACTCTTATTAAACTCCACTCACCACTCTCATTAAACTCCACTCACCACTCTCATTAAACTCCACTCACCACTCTTATTAAACTCCACTCACCACTCTTATTAAACTACACTCACCACTCTTATTAAACTCCACTCACCACTCTTATTAAACTCCACTCACCACTCTTATTAAACTCCACTCACCACTCTTATTAAACTCCACTCACCACTCTCATTAAACTCCACACACCACTCTCATTAAACTCCACTCACCACTCTTATTAAACTCCACTCACCACTCTTATTAAACTCCACTCACCACTCTTATTAAACTCCACTCACCACTCTTATTAAACTCCACTCACCACTCTTATTAAACTCCACTCACCACTCTTATTAAACTCCACTCACCACTCTTATTAAACTCCACTCACCACTCTCATTAAACTCCACTCACCACTCTTATTAAACTCCACTCACCACTCTTATTAAACTCCACTCACCACTCTCATTAAACTCCACTCACCACTCTTATTAAACTCTACTCACCACTCTTATTAAACTCCACTCACCACTCTTATTAAACTCCACTCACCACTCTTATTAAACTCCACTCACTACTCTTATTAAACTCCACTCACCACTCTTATTAAACTCCACTCACCACTCTTATTAAACTCCACTCACCACTCTTATTAAACTCCACTCACCACTCTTATTAAACTCCACTCACCACTCTTATTAAACTCCACTCACTACTCTTATTAAACTCCACTCACCACTCTTATTAAACTCCACTCACCACTCTCATTAAACTCCACTCACCACTCTCATTAAACTCCACTCACCACTCTCATTAAACTCCACTCACCACTCTCATTAAACTCCACTCTCACGCCTTTCCAAATTGACATTTCAATGCTTGTGTAGCACCACAGATGGTACTACGGTACCACGTAGTGTAACACCACAGATGGTACTACGTAGTGTAACACCACATATGGTACTACGTAGTGTAACACCACAGATGGTACTACGTAGTGTAACACCACAGATGGTACTACTAGTGTAACACCACAGATAGTACTACTAGTGTAACACCACAGATGGTACTACGTAGTGTAACACCACAGATGGTACTACGTAGTGTAACACCACAGGTGGTACTACTAGTGTAACACCACAGATGGTACTACGTAGTGTAACACCACAGATAGTACTACTAGTGTAACACCACAGATAGTACTACTAGTGTAACACCACAGATAGTACTACTAGTGTAACACCACAGATAGTACTACTAGTGTAACACCACAGATGGTACTACGTAGTGTAACACCACAGATGGTACTACGTAGTGTAACACCACAGATGGTACTACGTAGTGTAACACCACAGATGGTACTAAGTGGTGTAACACCACAGATGGTAATACGGTACCACGTAGTGTAACACCACAGATGGTACCTCGTAGTGTAACACCACAGATGGTACTACGGTACCTCGTAGTGTAACACCACAGATGGTACTACGGTACCACATAGTGTAACACCACAGATGGTACTAGGGTACCTCGTAGTGTAACATCACAGATGGTACTACGTAGTGTAACACCACAGATGGTACCTCGTAGTGTAACACCACAGATAGTACTACGGTACCACGTAGTGTAACACCACAGATGGTACTACGGTACCAAGTAGTGTAACACCACAGATGGTACTACGGTCCCACGCAGTGTAACACCACAGATGGTACTACGGTACCACGTAGTGTAACACCACAGATGGTACTACGGTACCACGTAGTGTAACACCACAGATGGTACTACGGTACCACGTAGTGTAACACCACAGATGGTACTACGGTACCTCGTACCGTCGGGGTGAAGGGCTACGGGGCTTCTAGGATCCCAGACAGCTGAGCCCCTCACTGGGCAAGGGGCATCAAAGGGGACCTCCCCCAGCCGATCTGGGACCAGTTGAAGACCGAAGCCGAAGACCGGTAGCAGCCAGACAGGACCCTGGGGCCCCTTGCAAGGGCCCCGGGGACGCCGTGCGGGCCGGTGGTGAGACTCTGGGCCGGTGGTGGGACTCTGGGCCGGTGGTGGACTCTGGGCCGGTGGTGGGACTCTGGGCCGGTGGTGGGACTCTGGGCCGCTGGTGGGACTCTGGGGCCAGTGGTGGGACTCTGGGCCGGTGGTGGGACTCTGGGGCCAGTGGTGGGACTCTGGGCCAGTGGTGGGACTCTGGGCCAGTGGTGGGACTCTGGGCCAGTGGTGGGACTCTGGGCCGGTGGTGGGACTCTGGGGCCGGTGGTGGGACTTTGGGCCGGTGGTGGGACTCTGGGCCAGTGGTGGGACTTTGGGCCGGTGGTGGGACTCTGGGGCCGGTGGTGGGACTCTGGGCCAGTGGTGGTGGGACTCTGGGCCAGTGGTGGGACTCTGGGCCGGTGGTGGTGGGACTCTGGGGCACTGGTAGTGGGACTCTGGGCCAGTGGTGGGACTCTGGGGCCAGTGGTGGGACTCTGGGCCAGTGGTGGGACTCTGGGCCGGTGGTGGGACTCTGGGGCTAGTGGTGGGACTCTGGGCCAGTGGTGGACTCTGAGGCCAGTGGTGGGACTCTGGGCCAGTGGTGGGACTCTGGGGCCGCTGGTGGGACTCTGGGGCCAGTGGTTGGACTCTGGGGCCAGTGGTGGGACTCTGGGCCAGTGGTGGGACTCTGAGGTCAGTGGTGGGACTCTGGGGCCGCTGGTGGGACTCTGGGCCTGTGGTAGGACTCTGGGGCCAGTGGTGGGACTCTGGGACTCCCCGGCCCTACGCCCTTATAAGGGCGAGGTCAGAGGAAGCCAGAGTGTAGACCCTGGGTCGGGGTCAGGGGTCAGCCCCCCCTTAGGGTGATCACAGCGGAGGAGCCGAGAGCGTTGCCAGCGTCACGGCACGCCGGGAGTAGGCCGTGTCCCTAGGGCTGTAGCAGCCCATCAGGACTGTCGGGGAGCGCTGTGTTGTAATAAAGGAGTTGTCTATACGAAGGTGTGTCTACGGAACCCATTACGCCTGTGCCAAACTTGGGCGGCCATAAAATGCTTACCCATCCATCGCTTGATCCCCGCAGGAATGGAATGAGTGTGCGTGTGTGTGTAGCGGTTAGCGCAACGCTGCGCTATGAACCTGGCGACCCGGGTTTGATTCCCGCTCACGGCCAACACCGGTGACAATTATCTGAACGGGTCCCGGGCCTCCCCTAGGTCGACTCAGCCTCAAATGAGTACCTGGTGCGGTGGATAAAAACATTGCCACTGGGGAGACAAAGGCGGTCGGGCGTGGTGCTGGCCACCCACCCCCTCGTGTACCGTTCCGGCCTTCATAAGTGCTCACTAACAGCACTTGCCCAACAGTCTGTTAAGGCTACACGGGGGATCTTTGTCTTTGTGTGCTGCTCGCTAACAGCACTTGCCCCTACAGTCTGTTACAGGCTACACGGGGGATCTTTGTCTTTGTGTGCTGCTCGCTAACAGCACTTGCCCCTAAAGCCTGTCACAGGCTACACGGGGGATCTTTGTCTTTGTGTGTGCTCGCTAACAGCACTTGCCCCTACAGTCTGTTACAGGCTACACGGTGGGGGATCTTTGTCTTTGTGTGTGCTCGCTAACAGCACTTGCCCCTACAACTCTGTTACAGGCTACACGGGGGATCTTTGTCTGTTTATCTTTGTGTAAATAATCCAAGTGCACGACAGGCACCTCCCGTCGACTCGGGCCACGTGGTGCACCCCGCCCGGCAGGATGACGTTGAGCTCCACATTGTCCACTGGGGGGCCGTCGCCACCGTCCGGTGGGTCTAAGCTGGGGGTCCCAGTCTGGGACTGGGACCGCATCAGCGGTGGTACCGGCGCACGGGGCTTCATCTTCCTGGCTGCTGCGGAACGACAACAAAATAAAGAGCAGTGGGACGTTGCGCTGCTAGGCCGTTTTAAGGATTTATATTGTTACATCAACAAGGGGGGTTGGGTGTGCAGTCAGGGTTGATGCAGGTACATTCGTTAGGTCAAGGCGAAGCCACTCATTCTCCAACGTCGGTGGACTGGCGTTTTGTTAGGAACAACGAATGATCGGCCACTTAAGAGATCACAAGGCAATGGGGATCAATGCGTCAACATTCAACCCTGACTTAAAACTGCAATTAATCAAGTGATAGGCGTGTGACCGCCCTTACACACATCACTTTCAGATCTCGCATGGCCACGTGCACCTATATTCACAAATTGAAAGGAAATTAATGTATTCATTTAGTGGTTAGCAGCAGTAATGGATGATCATGATGCTTTAAATAAATAAAACATTTCATAAAAACGAAGCAGATGGAACCATTATATTACAAACACAGTAGCTCCATGTGATGCTTATGTAAAACGCAATATCTACGTAAATGCAATTGCCAGTTCAACGTAACACGTTTGCTACTTTGTTGCATGCAATTTCACGTTCACTTAAAATTGGGCAGTGCTCTTTGAATACATCTTGCACTGACTGTGCAAGCCCTGTACCGCCATGAAATTACTACACAGAGAAGTGATATTAAATCACTCTTGACAACAGGATGTTGATGAGTGATTAGCACGTGATGAGTCATTCATTGATCCGTTCATTTTTTTTTAAATCATCTATCAGTATGGTGGGGGGGGGGGGGTGTGGTCACTCCGTCAAGTAACCAGTTAACATTATCAAGACACACCTTAGTACATGACTTAAGTGAGTTTAGGGGTGTGATCAGTACGTACGATATAATTTTTGTTTGGGTGAATAATTATCCCGAATGTTTACGATCTGACCACTTACTGCATTCTTGGCGTAATGCAGTAAGAGTGTGAGTGTGTGTATGTGTGTGTATGTATGTGTGTGTCCGGCAAAACAACCCCCTACCTCCTCGCGGTGCCGGACGGGCAACTCTGTCGTGGACAGCGCTGTGGGGGGAGATCCCATTTTGATTGGCTCCTCCCCTCATGGCATATGTGTCCACCACAGGGGCTAAACGGGGGCTCTGGATGGGTGCGAGGGGCTGGTAACCCCTCCACCTTCAATTAATTACCACGAAACCACGAATTAAACTGAAATATGTAACAACTAAGCTTGTAAATTTTGATTTAAAGCTTTCGTGACTGCAGTAATTCATATTCTTAGTTTTTTCGGTAAAGTCACGTTGAAGAGAAACAACAAAATAACAAAATATATATAAAACAATAAAAAATTCTCACGACGTTTCGACCATAACTCACACCTGATGATGACCGTTTGAGTTATGGTCGAAACGTCGTGAGAATTTTTTATTGTTTTATATATATTTTGTTATTTTGTTGTTTCTCTTCAACTAAGCTTGTGCCGGAGGCCCCGGGGGGCCAGGCGTCTATGACGTCTCCTGGCCAAACCCCAATTGGCGGAGCCAGGAGATTGAATACCTACCCTCGGGGCTACTCCAGAAACAACGAAAAGCCACTACGGGTGGCCACGTGGAATGTTCGAACGCTCACTGCAGAGGAGAGGCTGCCACTCCTCTGTCGGGAGCTGGACCGGTACCGCCTGGATCTATGCGGCATTCAGGAGGTCCGGTGGACCGGCTCTGGCTCCTGCCACCATGAGGGGTGGACAGTCCTCTACTCGGGGCAGCAGACTGCCAAACAACAGGGTGTGGGTCTTCTTTTGAACAAAAGAATGAAGGGGGCGTGGGAGCGTGGCGGTGAGGTGTGGGAAGCTGTAAGCCCCATGCTACTTTGCGCTCGCCTTCCCATCAACCGGAGGCGAGGAATGGTGGTCGTGGTTACTTATGCCCCCACCGAAGATGAACATCCGTGGAGGGATGCAGGCAAAGCCGATGAGTCAGATGCCTTCTATGACCTCCTGTCACAGGTGCTGGCTAAAGTGGCCCCTCGGGATAGAGTCATCATGTTGGGTGACTTCAATGCCCGAGTTGGTCATGATACTGGCACCTGGTCTGGAGTGATTGGAGGGCATGGGCCAGATCAGCTCAATAACAACGGTAGGAGGCTGCTAGATTTTTGTGCAGCCCATGGGCTTGTAATTACCAACACGCTGTTCCGGCATCGGCGCATCCACACAACATCATGGATGCATGCCGGGTCCAAGCAAGAACATCTGCTGGACTACATAGTGACGGACCAGCGAATGCGAGCCCATGTCCTTGACACCAGGACCTACCGTGGAGCTGATCTGCCCTCTGACCATCGACTAGTCATCTGTAAGATGCGCCTGCCATTCTTCCACTCCGGTGGTGGGTGTACACCCAGGACCCCATTCCAACCTAAAGTGGCCTGGTCTCAGTTATCTGATGAAAGTTGCAAGCGAGAATTTCATCATCGCTTGCGGCTGGGATTGGCATCGTCCCCGACTCCTCCTGATGTCGAGGGTAAATGGGCGAGGTTTAGGACTGTGACTCATGCAGCTGCAATGGCTGCTCTGGGTACGTGGTCCAGACCTCCCCAGACACCCTGGATGACAAAGGAGTTGTTCAGGATGGTTGAGAAAAAGCGACAGGCCCACTGTCATCGGCTACAGAATCCCACGTCAGAGAATGAGGAGGCTTACCGCAGCCTTCGCTCAGAGGTTCGGAGAGCCGTGAGGCGCTGCAAGGATGGGTGGTGGTCGCGGGTTGCTGAGGAGATGGAGTCTGCCTCAGTGGCCCGTGATCACAAATCTCTATTTAACTCCATCAAAAAAGTAACCTGCAGCGCCACACCTATTACCATCATCAGGGGAAAAAACGGTGATCCAATTTCCGACCCCCAGGAACAGGTTCGCAGATTTGCTGAGCATTTCTGTGAGGTTCTGGGGGAGGGAAAATCCCTCAGCCAGGAAAACATCGTGGCACAAAGTGAGGATGACCCTGCTGAGGCTGCGGTGCCTCAAATATTGGATGAAGTCACCCCCTGTGAGTGGCTGGCTGAGGTGCCATCTGCTGAGGAAGTATTGAAGGCGATCCGGAGTCTGAGACCAGGAAAGGCAGCGGGCAGAGATGATCTCCCAAGCAAAATGCTGAGGGAGGGTGGCGTTTGTGCACAGACTGCCCTATATGACATCATAACAACAGTCTGGACCACTGGACGGGTTCCGCAGGATTGGAAGGATGCCCTGGTGGTCCCCCTTCTTAAAAAGGGGGACCGCACAGACTGTAACAACTACAGGGGCATCTCACTCCTCAGTGTGCCGGGAAAGGTCCTGGCAAGGATTATTCAGCATCGCCTTGCCAGGCACGCTGAGGAGAGGCTTGCGGAGCCCCAATGCGGTTTCAGGAAAGGGCGGTCCTGCACAGATGCCATATTTTCTGTCCGTCTGCTACAGCAGAGGTGTAGGGAATTCCAACAAGACCTACATCTCTGCTTTATTGACCTGGTCAAGGCCTATGATACCATCAGTAGGCCTGGGCTCTGGGTCGTTCTTCGTGCTTTTGGAGTACCTGACCCTCTGCTCACGATCATTAAGGACCTTCATGATGGTGAGCGGGCCCGGGTAAAACTACGTGGCCGGGAGTCAGAGCCATTCCCTGTACATCTTGGGGTGCGACAGGGATGTCCTCTGGCTCCCACATTATTTAACATCTATTTTGACCACGTAGTTCGTGAAGCCTTCAATAGCTGTACCGGGGGAATCTCCATATGGTACAGATATAATGGGAGGCTAATCGATGCCCGGGTGCGGTCAAGGGATGGCTCCCTATTGCTCAACCACGTTATGTATGCTGATGATTTGGTAATAGCTGCTCAGTCAGAGGAGGAGTTGGAGACGCTGCTGCTGAGACTGGAGCGTGCCACTAAGAGGTGGGGCCTTACCATCAGCCCCACCAAAACTAAGCACCTGCCTGGGTATTTTGTACCATCGGACACTCCACCCCCACAACTCCCAATCGGTGATGGGGCAGTTGTGGAGAGAGTGGAGAGTTTCCCATACCTGGGCAGTGTGCTTATGACTGGCTCCAGTTTAACAGCAGAGGTCTCACTCCGAATCAGTCGAGCGGCAATATCTTTTCATCGGTTGCGTAACGCTGTGTGGAAGCTACCTGGTCTGTCGCTCCGCACTAAGCTTCAGGTCTTCTCGGCCACGGTCATTCCCTCCCTTCTCTACGCTTGCGAGACGTGGACCCCCCTGGTGGAACATCTTCGCCGGTTAGAAACATTTAGGCTGGCCTGCCTACGATCCATCCTGGGTTTAACCAGACTGGATTGTGTGAGGAGCTCACAAATCCTTGAAAGATCTGGGCAGGGTCCCATCGGTGAGCTCCTCCGGCAGGCAAGGCTGCGATGGCTGGGTCATGTAGCCCGCATGCCCAGCCACCGCATGCCGAAACAGCTTTTGTTTGGCCGGATTGAGGGGGCTGGGCGGGCGCGGCACGGGCTAGAGAAGAGATGGAGTGATGTGGTACAGGAGGACGTGGAGCTGAGTGGACTTGCCGATGACTGGTACCAGCGGTGTCAAGATCGGCCTCTGTGGAGGAGGCTCGTGAAGGATGCTACTGGGCAGTTGGAGGCAGTCGCCCTCCAACAACAATGGAGGGCGGAGGAGCGACGCTCACAACAGCGAGCGGAGCGCCGGGTGGCTAAAGCACAGCAGGTTGGCACAGTAGGGGGCACAGGTGGTGCATCAGCCAATCATCTCAGTCAGTCGACCCGTGGCACCTGGGTCTGCCCCGTGACCTCCTGCCAGCGGGCGTTCGACACTTCACGTGGCCTCAGGGTGCACATAGCCTGGCACAAGCGTCGTGGTGACGTCACCGCCACTTAGTGGCGAATGGCGGTTGTTGTTGTATGTGTGTATGTGAGTGTGTATGTGTGTATGTGAGTGTGTATATGAGTGTGTATGTGAGTGTGTATGTGAGCGTGTATGTGTATATGAGTGTGTATATGAGTGTGTATGTGAGTGTGTATGTGAGTGTGTATGTGAGTGTGTATGTGAGTGTGTGTATGTGTGTGAGTATGTATATGAGTGTGTATGTGAGTGTGTGTGTATGTGAGTGTGTATGTGAGTGTGTATGTGTGTATACAGTCTGTTAAGGTAATATGGGGGATCTTTGTCGTTGTTGTGTATATGAGTGTGTATGTGTATGTATGTGAGTGTGTATGTGTATGTGAGTGTGTGTGTATGTATATGAGTGTGTATATGAGTGTGTATGTGAGTGTGTATGTGTGTATGTATGTGAGTGTGTATGTGAGCGTGTATGTGTATATGAGTGTGTATATGAGTGTGTATGTGAGTGTGTATGTGAGTGTGTATGTGAGTGTGTATATGAGTGTGTATATTAGTGTGTATATGAGTGTGTATGTGTGTATGTATGTGAGTGTGTATGTGTGTATGTATATGTGTGTATGTGAGTGTGTATGTGAGTGTGTATGTGAGTGTGTATATGAGTGTGTATATGAGTGTGAATGTGAGTGTGTATGTGAGTGTGTATGTGAGTGTGTGTGTATATGAGTGTGAATGTGAGTGTGTATGTAAGTGTGTATGTGAGTGTGTATGTGTGTGTGTATATGAGTGTGAATGTGTATATGAGTGTGTATATGAGTGTGAATGTGAGTGTGTATGTGAGTGTGTATGTGAGTGTGTATGTGTGTGTATGAGTGTGAATGTGAGTGTGTATGTGAGTGTGTATGTGTGTGTGTATGTGAGTATGTATGTGAGTGTGTATGTGTATGTGAGTGTGTACATGAGTGTGTATGTGTGTGTGTATGTCAGTGTGTATGTGAGTGTGTATATGAGTGTATATGAGTGTGTATATGAGTGTGTATGAGTGTATGTGAGTGTGTATATAAGTGTGTGAGTGTGTGTGTGTTTGTACAAGGATGTTGCAACCTGCTGTGTACGGTGTACACTGAAGTTATTCTATGTGTAAGCACCTTGGCAGGAGTTTCAAAGGGGGAGGAACAACAACAACAACCTGCTTGCACACACACGGACACACACGGACACACACACGGATACACACACAGACATACACACACAGACACACACACACGGACACACACACACGGACACACACACGGACACACACACACAGACACAATACAACAATGAGTACACACGTGTCAGCCAGAGTGAGCGGACACTGCTCAGATGGATCAACGTTTTCCATCATTAGACCTCCTTTGCCAGTACCAAAATATAATAATAGTGTTTTTTCCCCTTTTTTCTGGCAACAAAACTGAAACCTTTTAACAAGGATTCATGTTACTGCATTAACCACAATACCTGCAGTCAAAATGCAAACAAAACACATACTATGATCATATATGATGCATTGTCCTTGAAACTGATTGGTCCACACCAAGAAAGCCATCCCTTGGTGTGGACCAATCAGTTTCAAGGACAATGCATCATATATTATCATAGTATGTTTTTTTATTATCATAGTATGTGGTTAATGCAGTAACATGAATCCTTGTTAAAAGGTTTCAGTTTTGTTTTGCCGAATCGATTGTTAAAAAGCCACTCGCCATAACAATTACGTCATCCATTGTGATTCACAGCATCTCAATACTACATTGTTCAAGCGTTATGTAACATGCCCGTATTTGTATTCAGCAAGTTATTTAAACATGCGCTTGAGTGTCATAGATTTTACACGTATGTAGAAAATGCAAAGAAATGTGTCAGGCATATTATCACACGTCCTATTAAACCGCTCCCACCGTCTGTGCACACACACGGTGGTGGTGGTACTTTATACTGTAAAACACAGCACTTATAATACACCTTTATAAATGACCGCAGTCGTAAATCGGCCACGTGTATTAACCACGTGGAGCTCATTAACACAGCCACGTTAGCCACGAAAAATCAGACACAGTCGTTCACTCGTAACTTAGAACTTGTAAAATCTATACACGTTACTTTTAAACTACGAATAAGAGTACTGTAATTACGGCAAAAATACATTAGAGGTGCTGTATATCAGAACAATAAATCAAACAATAACACAGCCACGTAAACCACAAACGCCAAAGGCCCCGTTCACCACCACCACAACTTGTGCTAAAATATTCTTGGTTCGTTCGGTAAAGTCACCACGTAGAAGGGAAACAATAAAACAATAAAAATATAAAACAATAAAATAATAAAAATATAAAACAATAAAATTATTATTCTTGGTTCTTTCGGTAAAGTCACATAGAAGGGAAACAATAAAATAATACAAATATAAAATAATACAATTCTCACGACATATCGACTGCAACACAAGCAATCATCATCAGGTGTGAAAACCACAACAAAATATTCTTGCTGTGGTTTTCACACCTGATGATGATTGCTTGTGTTGCAGTCGAAACGTCGTGAGAATTTTGTGTTATATTTTTATTATTTTATAGTTTCCCTTCTACGTGGTGACTTTACCAAAAAGAACCAAGAATAAGAATCCCTGCAGTCACGAAAGCATAAAAATCAAAATGTAACTTGTGCCAAGTTATCAGAGTTACTCATCAATCCGACTTGTTCAACGTATAGCTGCTACGGCTTCAAAGATTATCACAAACAACAATCATTAAACATAAATAAGGGAGCCCAGAACACCCCACCACCAACAACCACAACAACCACGCCATCATCAACGTATAGCTGCTACGGCTTCAAAGATTATCACAAACAACAATCATTAAACATAAATAAGGGAGCCCAGAACACCCCACCACCACCAACAACCACACCACCATCAACGTATAGCTGCTACGGCTTCAAAGATCGTCACAAACAACAATCATTAAACATAAATAAGGGAGCCCAGAACACCCCACCACCAACAACAACCACACCATCATCAACGTATAGCTGCTACGGCTTCAAAGATTGTCACAAACAACAATCATTAAACATAAATAAGGGAGCCCAGAACACCCCACCACCACCACCAACAACCACAACAACCACACCATCATCACGGACGACATAAACTTGTTTACTTCACACCACGCAACAACTTTACAAACTGTTGTTGTTGTTTACGAATGCGACCTCGCAGAACCGCAAGAGTTTGTGACGCTGTGCAAGCAAGCAGCAGCATCACCATCTATTTATAATTAATATCGTGAACAAAACAAGTACAAACTTCTCCGTCTCTCTCCACTTCCACACTTGCAACCAACCCCACTTCCTCCACGTGCTGCTGCTGCTGCTCACACAGACAGCGACAACAGCAGCAGCGTGCGACAAAAGGTAGCCATTACCACGTGCTGGTGATCACGTGCTGGTGGTGGTGGTGCTGGTCACGTGGTTGTTTGTAGTCGTGGATTTTGTCTTAACGGGGTCTCCAGACAAAACCTTGTAACTCCACAGGCTGCTGGCTGCTGCTGCTGGCTGCTCCCTGGAAGCCGGGAGGCGGGCGGGCGGGGCGGGCGGGAGCGTGAACAGAACTCGACGGCAGTGTGGCCGGGACCTCGGTTACGGTCGGTCTCAGACGGGCCCCGTCACCGCTGCGTAGTCCCGTCGTCGTGTGCGCGAAGGGGCCCACGGAGCGGATGAGCGAGAGAAGGGGAGAGAGAGAGAAGGGGAGAGAGATTATGGGAGCTGTGAGAGAGAGAGCGAAGTGGAGTTGATGAGAGCGGCAGGAGGAGGGGGAGGGGAGGGACGAGGAGGGGGCGGTGCCGTAGTGGGCGGGGTCACACTACGGCACCGCCCCCTCCTCGTCCCTAGTGTGACCCCACCCACTACGGCACCGCCCCCTCCTCGTCCCTAGTGTGACCCCGCCCACTACGGCACCGCCCCCTCCTCGTCCCTAGTGTAACCCCGCCCACTACGGCTCCGCCCCCTCCTCGTCCCTAGTGTGACCCCGCCCACTACGGCTGAGACTTGAAGCCAACTCGGTGTGTAGGGGTGGGTGGTTACTAAAACAAACATTCAGATTTATTAGTGCAGCAAAGCGCTTCATAAACTCAAGCCGTGTTTAATTTTACCAGGGTAAGGCTCACTGGGCTCTGTTAGATCTGCTTTAATTTATTTCTCTTTCCAGAAGAGATCTGCATATCGTCGCAAATGATGGGTCAACCAAATTGGCTTATCGTGGGTAAATTTGTAAGACGCTAATGCAGGGTGGTTTAAAAAAATGTGGACCCAATTTCAAAGCGGTATATTTCACGATGGCAACAACACGTTACAATTACACAACAAGTTACAAACGTAACAGTAGGGGTCTTCCCCCTTTTTTCTGACAACAAAACTGAAACCTTTTTAACAAGGATTCATGTCTACTGCATTAACCACAATACCTGCGGTCAAAATGCAAACAAAAAACATACTATGATCATATATGATGCATTGTCATTGGTGTGGACCAATCAGTTTCAAGGACAATGCCACATATATTATCATAGTATGTTTTTGTTTGCATTTTGACTGCAGGTATTGTGGTTATGCAGTAGACATGAATCCTTGTTAAAAAGGTTTCAGTTTTGTTGCCAGAAAAAAGGGGAAAAACCCCTATTGTTACATTTTGGTACTGGCAAAGGAGGTCTAATGAAGTTACAAACGCTTTAATGAGTTATCAAGATTTACTAACCATTTTATAAATTCTCTATGTGCCCTCCACCAACATCGAGACGATAGTTGAATTCGTCCCAAACGCCTCTCAAAGCGAAGTCTTCTCTTCCACTGAAGTCACCGCTTGCCGTGATTCTGTTTTTGAGGTCATCCAGATGAGTCGCTGATGGTAGCACCAAAATCACTCTACGGGTCTTTGACGTATCACCACAAGGACAAGTCGCAGGGTGTGGCCGGTGAATGACTGAGGCTAGGGGATGTTTGTGCGCTGGCAGAAGCATCTAGCGGTTATCATTTTAAACTCTATGCCCCGCCGTTTCAAGTGGTATTGCCCGATGACGTTGGATGTAATTACCAGCGTAACGTCACAGTACTAATCAAACTGTAAATGTTGTGGATTCACTCTTCAACCACCACCGGTGTGGGGCTAAAGTAGTGAACTAATTGTCTTTTTTCAACGTGACGCTTTTTTTTGCTGATTGGCCGTGTCGGGTGGTGGAGGGTTACGACACAGTTATAAATAACACCATCTAACCAAGAAAACCTTTATTGTGGATTATTATGAAGAGTTCGTGGTTTGCAGAGATGTAGCGATTTCAAATCGGGTCAATGTATTTGAAACACCCTGCTCTAAAATCCTGACCCGAACCTTAATAACAATACGATTATATTAAAACATTATAGCAATGCATTGATAAAAATTACATATTTACAGTGGTGGTAAATATTCAACATGCAAAAATAATGTGCGGTGCTTCGAAAAGTATTGCATTTGCATCTTCCGGCATAATTATGAAGACAACCTAGACTGGATCAGCCCATCATCTGTCGGGGGTAGATACAATAGGTAACACACTGTGGAGGAGAAGTCAACAGTGGTTGCCTTTATGTGTTTACTTGCCCCCGCCATAGTAACGTCGAATTTCCACCACGTGGCTCAGAGCTCTTAAACGGGAGATGAGCACCGCCTAAATGCTCACTTTGTAAAAAAAATATTTTTGAGATCAGAACGCATCAGTACAAATACAATATTACAGTAGAGTTCACATTGCAGCAGTACACAGACAAGTCACAATCATTCATTGTTATTATTTTATCCAGGCGAGATTGCAGGATTCAATCCATGCAACCTATCTTGGCCACGGATCAGTAACGAAGGGATGGGGAACCTTACGACTTCGGCTGATTGTTGATCCTTCAACAACAGCCTTGTGCCATTGTAATGTTTTTTATTTAACGTAAAGGCATTTATAATGTTTTTTAACTTTATATTTTGAAAAGTAATGTCCGTTTGTGTTGACCCTGCAACCACAGCCTTCCGATTAATTATTAGACGGTTGGCTATTTTATCATTCGTTATTTTACAATAATTAACTTTACTTCTGAACAATCACTTCGCTGTCTCCTGTAAATCGTTCATTGAATGTTTTTGATCTTTTTATTCTGAATCTGCTCGTGTAAAATCGATGTTTTCATTTTATTAAAAAATTTGAGCGATGCATCAATGCGTTTGTTTTTGTCAATTTCCCCGTGTCTAATCGGCACCAGTGATTCTGTCAAATTCGCTTCAGAACGATGGACCCACAAATCAACTTTGGTTACAGCCTGCTTTGTCGAGTCTTAGAAGATGTGCAGTTTGTGGATTAACGCTCCACGATTAATTGGTGATGTACAGTGGGATGATGTATGAAGAAATATTTCATACTGTGGGAATTGCAGGTTAAACTTCACAGACTGTACCCAGTCTTTGGGGGGTAGGGGAGGGAAAATGTCCTTCCTTGTTATAGTAATAGGTTTTACCCTTTTAATTGGCACAAAAACTGACACCTTTATTCAAGGCATCATGTTTGCAATAACCACAACACAAGCAGTCAAAATGCAAACAAAAGCGACAACTCTGATAATAATATGCACTGTCCTTGAATTTGATTGGGTAAAGCTATTACTATATCTTGTTACTGGCAAAGGAGGTCTCATAATGTAAATCTTTCCTTGTTGTTAAACTCCAACCCTCGCTGTGACCCTGTTGAAGCAACGCTGGATGGCGCCCTATTCCCATTGTAGATCCTGAACTCGCGCTGTGCAGAGTGGTCCTGATGTCTTGTGACTCCCAAAATTAATTGACCCCTAACATATTTGTCATTTGCATGTTAAATGTTGGGTTTTAAATAAAGCCTCCCATTACAATATTAAGCTTTAGAGAATTCAATTAAGAACGCGAGACATTTGGACCACCCTGTATCTGTAGCCTGGAATTCCACGTTGCTGATGGTGGCCAGTTTACATTGGTTGGCTTCTCACAAAGTGATGCTCAATATACACAATAAATATGAAAATAATGGAAGATAAAAACATCTCGCATTCTGAAGGATTTCAGCTCAAAGTTCAGCTTTAAATGTGACCTGTTTTGTTGCCAGAAAAAAATGGGAAAACCTATTCTCATATAAATCAGCTAATGAACTGTCATTCCACTGAATTTGTATCTGAGATATAGACAGGGTTTTCATAATAAATTGATGGTGGATAAAACCAGCAAGTGGCAAATTCCGCAACAGGTTACTTTATAAATTTCTATAAATCTCGGAATGAAATGTGCGTGTGTGTTGCGGTTTTTCTGTTTAATTTTTGTTAAAAAAAAGTTACTTATTAACTTTGTACCCAGTGGTGTTGACAAGAATCAATGATCAAAGTTAATGACACACCCACAAATGAAAAGACGGCTGATAAGTTAAAGAGCCAAGCTCCATACTCTTTGGTTCTATTGGGTAAAGTCACGTAGGTAAAAAAATAAAATAACAAGCCAAGCTCCATTGGAAGTCGACAGTGACCAGTCATTTTATTGTCGAGATACGTTACACAAGTGCGCTACTTGGCGGGCTGCAGGCCAACAGTGGCCGTTGAAGATGAGATCAGATTGCTTCATTGATGTTTTGTTTCATCATTAGACCTCCTTTGCCAGTACCAAAATATAATAACAGGGGTTTTCCTCCTTTTTTTCTGGCAACAAAACTGAAACCTTTTTAACAAGGATTCATGTTACTGCATTAACCACACACAATACCTGCAGTCAAAATGCAAACAAAAAAACATACTCTGATAATATATATGTGGCATTGAAGCCTCGACCCAATTGGTGCTCGACCAGATGACGCCAAAAGGCTCAAAAGAAAGCCGTCCCTTGGTGTGGACCAATCAGTTTCAAGGACAATGCATCATCATATATTATCATAGTATGTTTTATTTTTGCATTGAGACTGCAGGTATTGTGGTTAATGCAGTAACATGAATCCTTGCAAAAAGGTTTCAGTTTTGTTGCCAGAAAAAAGGGGGAAAACCCCAATTATTATTATAGTTGTTTTGTTATTACTGGATTGGAGTCTCTCTCGGAGCCATGCCAGCATCACCACAGTTTAAACACTCGCACACAGATCATACATTCGAGATTTTGCCTCTACGGTGCAGTGTTCTTTAGATGGAAGCTTTCAATTTACGTGTGTACAGAATGTGAAAATTCCAGTAGCTAAATATATATTTGTGTGTGTGTGTAAAGAAGGATGACCATTGTGTGGGTGGAAGGCACCTAGCCCTGAAAGACACTGGTAACTGTCAGTCGATAAGGTATGTTACAATATACAGGAGTACTATCTGTATACTTGATGTATACTGCACGTACAAAACCCCTTTTGGCAATGTGCTGTTTGGATGAGGGCCCTCTCCACGCTGTCTGGGTCATGGACACGATTTTGCAGGATGGTAAAGGCAGAGAGTCATAGACGTGGCAGTTTTAGAAGTGCAGCACAATTTATTTTACTTCGCTGTCATCTGCTGCCCACAAAACTCGTCTTTAATAAGTGTCGTTTGTTTTTTATTAACATAAAATAGTCACGTTCCACAAGGTGCTCCAGATGTCTTGTGACCCCCCCCCCCCACACACTTAATTATCTTCATACGGTATATATTTTATGTAAGGTTTATTTAGAAACAGAAATTAATACGCAAATGAAACACATTTTCCGGGGTCAGTTAATTGGGGGTTATAAGACATCTGGACCGTCCTGTATAGTACACAACAGAGAGTCTGCTGTATTGTCACGTGGCTAAACTCTTAGTACTGGTCCTGATTTAAGATGGTATATACAGCATGGGGCAGTAAAGACACATTTGAGAAAAGCATACTGTATACAGTAGTGTATTGTTAAAGTTAATTAAAATAACATACAGTATATCTCCATATATATAAAAGGCAAAGTTGTGATTGTGTCAGTTTAACACGTAGCAAGCTTTCGCGACCAATATTATTCATAATAAAGGTTTTTTTTTACCCTCCACCACCCGACACGGCCAATCAGCAAATAAATGAGTGAACTAATTGTCTTTTGTCAACGTGACACTTATTTTTTGCTGATTGGCCGTGTCGGGTGGTGGAGGGTTACGACACAGTTATAAATAACGCGATCTAACCCAGAAAACCTTTATTGTGGATTATTATGAAGAGTTCGTGGTTTGCAGAGATGTAGCGATTTCAAATCTGGTCGACCTATTTGAAACACACTGCTCTAAAATCCTGACCCAAACCTTAATAACAATACGATTGATTAAAACATTATAGCAATGCATTGATTAAAATTACATATTTACAGTGGCGGTAAATATTCAACATGCAAAAATAATGTGCGGTGCTTCGAAAAGTATTGTATTTGCATCTTCTGGCATAATTATGAAGACAACCTAGACTGGATCAGCCCATCATCTGTCGGGGGTAGATACAATGAGTAACACACTGTGGAGAAGTCAACAGTGGGGTTACTTGCCCCCGCCATAGTAACGTCGAATTTCCACCACGTGGCTCAGAGCTCTTAAACTGGAGATGAGCACCGTCTAAATGCTCACTTTGGAAAATTTTTATTTTCGAGATCAGAACGCATCAGTACAAATACAATATTACAGTAGAGCTCACATTACAGCAGTACACAGACAAGTCACAATCATTCATTATTATTATTTTATCCAGGCGAGATTACAGGATTTAATCCATGCAACCTATCTTGGCCACGGATCAGTAACTAAGGGATGGGGAACCTTACGATTTCGGCTGATTGTTGATCCTTCTACAACAGCCTTGTGCCATTGTAATGTTTTTTTTTAATGTAAAGGCATTTATAATGTTTTTTAACTATATATTTTTAAAAGTAATGTCCGTTTGTATTGACCCTGCAACCACATCCTTCCGATTAATTATTAGACGGTTGGCTATTTTATCATTCGTTATTTACGATAATTAACTTTACTTCTGAACAATCACTTTGCTGTCTCCTGTAAATCGTTCATTGAATGTTTTTGATCTTTTTATTCTGAATCTGTTCGTGTAAAATCGATGTTTTCATTTCATTAAAAAATTTGAGCGATGCATCAATGCGTTTGTTCTTGTCAATGTCCCCGTGTCTAATCGGCACCAGTGATTCTGTCAAATTCGCTTCAGTACGATGGACCCACAAATCAATTTTGGTTACAGCCTGCTTTGTCGAGTCTTAGAAGATGTGCAGTTTGTGGATTAACGCTCCACGATTAATTGACGATGTACAGTGGAATGATGTATGAAGAAATATTTCATACTGTAGGAATTGCAGGTTTAACTTCACAGACTGTATCCAGTCTTTGGGGGGTAGGGGAGGGCAAATGTCTTTCCTTGTTATAGTAATAGGTTTTACCCTTTTAACTGGCACAAAAACTGACACCTTTATTCAAGGCATCATGTTTGCAATAACCACAACATAAGCAGTCAAAATGCAAACAAAAGCGACAACTCTCATAAAAATATGCACTGTCCTTGAATTTGATTGGGTAAAACCTATTACTATATCTTGTTACTGACAAAGGAGGTCTCATAATGTAAATCTTTCCTTCTTGTTAAACTCCAACCCTCGCTGCGACCCTATTGAAGCAACGCTGGGTGGCACCCTATTCCCATTGTAGATCCTGAACTCGTGCTGTGCAGAGTGGTCCTGATGTCTTGTGACTCCCAAAATTAATTGACCCCGAACATATTTGCATATTAAATGTTGCGTTTTAAATAAAGCCTCCTATTACAATATTAAGCTTTAGAGGAGACATGAGACATTTGGACCACCCTGTATCTGTAGCCTGGAATTCCACGTTGCTGATGGTGGCCAGTTTACATTTTTTGGCTTCTCACAAAGTGATGCTCAATATACACAATAAGTATGAAAATAATGGAAGATAAAAACATCTCACATTCTGAAGGATTTCAGCTCAAAGTTCAGCTTTAAATGTGACCTGTTTTGTTGCCAGAAAAAATGGGAAAACCTATTTTCATATTAATCAGCCAATGAACTGTCATTACACTGAATTTGTATCTGAGATATAGACAGGGTTCTCATAATAAATTGATGGTGGATAAAACCAGCAAGTGGCAAATTCTGCAACAGGTTACTTTATACATTTCTATAGATCTCGGAATGAAATGTGCGTGTGTGTTGCGGTTTTTTCTGTTTAATTTTTGTTTAAAAAAATTGTTACTTATTAACTTTGTACCCAGTGGTGTTGACAAGAATCAATTATCAAAGTTAATGACACACCCACAAATGAAAAGACGGCTGATAAGTTAAAGAGCCAAGCTCCATTGGAAGTGGACAGTGACCAGTCATTTTATTGTTGAGATACGTTACACAAGTGCGTTACTTGGCGGGCTGCAGGCCAACAGTAGCCGTTCAAGATGAGATCAGATTGCTTCATTGATGTTTTGTTCATCATTAGACCTCCTTTGCCAGTACCAAAATATAATAATAGGGTTTTTCCTCTTTTTTTCTGGCAACAAAACTGAAGCCTTTTTAGCAAGGATTCATGTCTGCATTAACCACAATACCTGCAGTCAAAATGCAAACGAAAAAACATACTATGATAATAAATATGTGGCATTGAAGCCTCGACCCAATTGGTGCTCGACCAGATGACGCCAAAAGGCTCAAAAGAAAGCCGTCCCTTGGTGTGGACCAATCAGTTTCAAGGACAATGCATCATCATATATTATCATAGTATGTTTTATTTTTGCATTTTGACTGCAGGTATTGTGGTTAATGCAGTAGACATAAATCCTTGTTCTATGGGAGCCTTTAACATTGAAGTCTATGGGAGCCTTTAGCATTGAAGTCTATGGGAGCATTTAACATTGAAGTCTATGGGAGCCTTTAATATTGAGGTCTATGGGAGCCTTCAACATTGAAGTCTATGGGAGCCTTTAACAGTGAAGTCTATGGGAGCCTTTAACATTGAAGTCTATGGGTGCCTTTAACATTGAAGTCTGTGGGAGCCTTTAACATTGAAGTCTGTGGGAGCCTTTAACATTGAAGTCTATGGGAGCCTTTAACATTGAAGTCTATGGAAGCCTGTAACATTGACGTCTATGGGAACCTTTAACATTGAAGTCTATGGGAGCCTTTAATATTGAAGTCTATTTGAGCCTGTAACATTGAAGTCTGTGGGAGCCTTTAACATTGAAGTCTATGGGAGCCTTTAACATTGAAGTCTGTGGGAGCCTTTAACATTGAAGTCTATGGGAGCCTTTAACATTGAAGTCTATGGGAGCCTTTAACATTGAAGTCTATGGGAGCCTTTAACACTGAAGTCTATGGGAGCCTTTAACATTGAAGTCTATGGGAGCCTTTAACATTGAAGTCTATGGGAGCCTTTAACATTGAAGTCTATGGGAGCCTTTAACATTGAAGTCTATGGGAGCCTTTAACATTGAAGTCTATTGGAGTCTTTAACATTGAAGTCTATGGGAGTCTTCAACATTGAAGTCTATGGGAGCCTTTAATATTGAAGACTATGGGAGCCTTTAACATTGAAGTCTATGGGAGCCTTTAACATTGAAGTCTATGGGAGCCTTTAACATTGAAGTCTATGGGAGCCTTTAACATTGAAGTCTATGGGAGTGTTCTATGTTGAACTTCTTTCGCTCCGTACGTGGCCAGCCATGCAAACCCACTGGCGGCATTCACAAAACAGACCCAGCTCCCGTACCTCTGATTAGCACGGTTGGCCACGTAGGGTGCGAAAGAAGTTCAGGGCACGTACAGCCCTCGCGACAGGGAGCTTCGAGGCGCGTCGTCAGGGCCGTCATTTGCGACATGGCCGGATAGCTTCTGAAAAACAGCTGCACGGCTCGGTGGGCATCAGGCGGTGAAATAAACAAAAAGAGTCTCCAGTGAGCGGAGAGCGAGAGGAGAGGCGGAGAGGCACGGACGCTCAGGCGCGGCGTTCGGTCTCACCACAGGATGGTGGCGGGCGGCCACACCAACACCGAGCACTCCATGTACACCGCCTCTCCCTCTCTCGCTCTGTACATCCTGTCTGGCTCCGACAGCATCTGCAGGGCGCTGGCTATGTGAGGCTGTCGTCGGGGGGCTGCCGCGTCCCCCCCTACGAGTCGTGGAGGGGGGGGGGGTCATAGAAGGCGATTCGCACAAAGTGGGTTTTTTAAAAATATAAAAAAATCGATTTTCAGAACCCTCTCTCTCTCCCTCTCGCCTGCAAGGTTCTGCGGCTCGCAGTGGTTGTTTCTCGCGTTGGCCTCTCGTCACCGTGGCGGTCGCGTGGATTTCTCCCTCCGGGTCCTTCCGGGCGTCTCTCCCCCCGCGCCGCACTCAGAATCGACGTCGCGCGTTTCAAAGCGTTTGGGCCGCAAAACCAAAAAATGTCCGCGCCCGCTGACGACGGCGACGGCCCGGTCGCCGGTGAAAAAGCGCCACGTAGCTCGGTGGGGCCCTTACCTGCCGGTCAAACACAAAAACAAAGTTTTTCGCAGTTTTAGTTTTCCTAACGAGGGGACGCCGGCCCGGCCCCCGGGGGTCGACGTGGGGGGGGTCACGCTGGGGTCGCGGGTCGTGAGCGACAACTCCGTTGTTGTCCGCCCGGCGGTGGGAGTGAGCTCACCGCGGTGCTTCCCGTCTAGGCGGGTGGCACGTGGTGGGGTGAAGTGTGGGACACTTCAAGAGGTTTGGCTGGCGTGGCGGAGGAGTGGGGTCCAACGTGCCCTGCCTAGAGGGGAGCTCCCTACAGCGCTCTGTGCAGTGAAGGACCTCCTCCTTATCCTCCTCCCCCTCCTCCTCCTCGTCCTCCTCATCCTCCTCCTCATCCTCCCCCTCATCCTCCTCCCCCTCCTCCTCCTCCTCCCCCTCCTCCCCCTCCTCCTCATCCTCCTCCCCCTCCTCCCCCTCCTCCTCATCCTCCTCATCCTCCTCCCCCTCCTCCTCCTCATCCTCCTCCCCCTCCTCCTCCTCCTCCTCCCCTTCCTCCTCCCCCTCCTCATCCTCCTCCTCCCTCCTCCTCCTATTCCTCCTTCCGCCAACAGGGGCACGAGCAAGTACTTGCAGTGCTGCACCTTAACAAACTGCGTACTCAACTGGGCCCTGTACATGTGTATGTGTGTGTGTGATGTCGCAACCGTGCACCTTTCCGTCGTGTGTCCGGAGGTTGCTGCTTTGCTGCATACACCTGATGTGAGCTTCTTTGGTACCGTACGTGGCCAGAGATGATAACCGCAGCTGTGGGCGAAAATACAGCAGAGTGTTAGTAGGGTCTCTGTGTGAGTAGTGTGTGGGTCTCTGTGTGAGTAGTGTGTGGGTCTCTGTGTGAGTAGTGTGTGTGTCTCTCTGTGAGTAGTGTGTGGGTCTCTGTGTGAGTAGTGTGTGGGTCTCTGTGTGAGTAGTGTGTGTGTCTCTCTGTGAGTAGTGTGTGGGTCTCTGTGTGAGTAGTCTGTGGGTCTCTGTGTGAGTAGTGTGTGGGTCTCTGTGTGAGTAGTCTGTGGGTCTCTGTGTGTGAGTAGTGTGTGGGTCTCTGAGTGAGTAGTGTGTGGGTCTCTGTGTGAGAAGTCTGTGGGTCTCTGTGTGTGAGTAGTGTGTGTAGTGTGTGTGTCACACAGATACCTACAAGTGTTTCGAGTACTCGGCCCCGCTTGAACGTCGAAGTGCTTCGTTGAAGCCATCATTTGCAAGAGCCGGAGCGCTTCTGAAAAAAAAAAGCGCCACGAAGCTCAGTGGGCATTGCCTGGTGAAGTCAAAAGAGTCGAGTTTAGTCGATGGCCTTTAGTGGGAGTAGCGTTGAGAGGGGGCATCGTCTCAAGTGTGGTAGCGGCGCTGTTTGCTACTCACGGTCAAGGGGCAGGGCGAAGGGGTTGTGACGACGGTCGCCCAGCACAACGACCAGCAAGGCCACTAAACGGGTGGTGGTGGAGAAAGTCTCCATTGGGGGGAGGTGGCAGATGGTCGGCCTGGCGGCTTCCTTCACTTGGCTAGGAGGGGTGAAGGGGAGGGAGTAGGAGGAGCAGTGGGAATGATATTTATTTAGACTGCAAGAGGAGGAATCCAAAGCGCTACGAAGCTCTTTTTGTCACAGATGTCCAGCTGTGGCACTGGGTCAGAACATGACAACAAACACAAAACAAAAACACGGCGTGAGTGCAGAGTTACAGGAAGAGTAAAACAAATCACTTTAAAAATATATATACTAATAAAACTAACCAATGTTTAATGTTGCCACGGGAAGCACACCACCGTGCTACATAGCTCTTTTTTAAGAAGAGACCTTGGCCCATAAATGGTGGGCTGATATCAAGTGGACATTCAGGGCAAAATACTCTAAACGCGTGGCGTTTCGGAATGCGGAGGGGGAAAAACCGGAGGACTCTGGGAGAAAAATCCACGCGGCCGCGGGGAGCGAGAAACGTCAACCCCAAAGAAAGAGCAGGGAGTGTCAGGGTCGGTATCAAACCCCACGACCTCCTGTACACCAGGTGACAACCATGCCGGGTTAAAGACCTCCTCCTTCACAAGGGACAATTGGATGCATGCCTAAGGCTCCCTCGCTGATGGACACGTTCCTCCTGTGTTGAGCAAAATGTTTAGGTTCTCATCGTTTCGCAGAGGCTGCATTTTTTGCCACCGCAGAAAACGAACGTTGGGGGAAACGCCTCCTCGCATCGGACTCTTTCTTTTTTTGCTAAAGTCACGTAGGTAAAAAAAATCTATAAAATAAATAAATGAAAAAAACAACTCAATTAAAATCACGTTTCGGAGGCAGCAGCACAAGCTTCCGTCTTGAGGTGGAAACCGTCACGGCAAAATTGCTGCATCAGGTGAAGAGAACTCTAAGACACCCGAGATTGTATACAGGTTAAGGGGGGGGGGGGAGAGACAAGAAGGGCCGTGGGGGGGGGCTAAGTTAAGCCACCTTCTGTTATGCTGCAGGGGGTTGGGGACGGAGAGATGGCCGTGTGCAGGTTGAAGAGCGTTACACACGTGAACCAGAGGCAGAAGGCAGTAGTTAAGCTGACAAACTGGTTGCCTTGCGGAGCATACTGCTGTAAACTATAAGGCTGCTAAAGTTTAACTTGGGTTTAACTTTATTTTTTTTACCAGCGCGACTTTACCGAAAAAAAGCTAAAGACTATGAATCCTTGCACATCACGAAAGCTTCAAATCTAGCGCCTCACATCGTGTTAGTTTGGCACCGATGTTCGTGCTGATGTTTTAAACTAGATCAATAAAACAACATTGATTACAGCCCCAGCTCAGGTTATTTTCCCATCAATGAAACAGCCCCTGGAGTGAGAGCACCTTCCAGGATATAAACCAACACTGCCGCACGTCTGTCCAAGAGCTGTGTAAAAAAACAATTGAGTTGAAAAAAATGTCAAGCCGACAGGGAAAGGGGCTCCTGGCAAGTGTGACCACCAGCCAGGTCGATGTATTGGTAATGAGAATGTGCAATTGTTTTTGTCCTTGGAAACACGAACTATGAATAAAACGAGATATTCTTAGCTATTTCGGTAAAGTCACGTTGAAGGGAAACAATAAAATAATAAAATATATATAAAACAATAAAATTTCTCACGACGTTTCGACCATAACACAAACGGTCGTCATCAGGTCGAAACGTCGTGAGAATTTTAATTATTTTATATATATTTTATTATTTTATTGTTTCCCTTCAACGTGACTTTACCGAAAGAGCTAAGAATATGAATTACTGCAGTCACGAAAGCTTCAAATCAAAATTTAAAACGAGATACTCACAGAGTTTACGCTTCTGAATGTGCCCTTGTTCAAGCGGTTCACTCGGCCTAAGAGGCAGACGCATGGTAAATTATTGGGCGGCACTTTGTAAGCTCCTAAGGTAGACAAAGTGAGCTTGAACACGACGCGCTCGAGTGAAGTCTTTGAGCGACGCATCACCACGTTGACACGCGTGCATCGCAAACAATTAAAGTTTAAAACACGCAGCAAAGATTCGTTACAAAAAGCCGAGCGGCAGCCTTCACGCATCCTTTGGAAGCTTGCTAACCCACAACATAACCTAGAGACCATCTTCCAGGTCTCCATGGAGACCATCGCATGACAGCAGCATCTGTAGCCGGCCAAAGTGCCGCCTCGGCCGGCTGGGCAATCTAGCCGAGACCGGTGACACTCCCGGAATAGGCCTCAACGCGGCACTCACCAGCGCAACGCTGCGTAGGTGCTGGGGAGGGGGTCTTGAGCTATATCCTCCTTCGTGGTGAGGTTACAAACAAAACAATGTCCTCGTGTTGTCGTGGTGGAGGAGGAGATTCGACGTTCCGTGCCTCGAATCACGGGCAGGCGACTCGGCGGGGCTGTTATCACGTGAGGCCTTAGCAGGGCGCTTTTATAAATCGTAGTGTGGATAGGCGAACACGCAGTGCGAGCGAGGCTCAGATTCTGTAGAATTGATAAACACTGCCCATAGACTCAGCACTGCCCATAGACTCAACACTGCCCATAGACTCAGCACTGCCCATAGACTCAGCACTGCCCATAGACTCAACACTGCCCATAGACTCAACACTGCCCATATACTCAACACTGCACCATAGACTCAACACTGCCCATAGACTCAACACTGCCCATAGACTCAGCACTGCCCATAGACTCAACACTCCCCATAGACTCAACACTGCACCATAGACTCAACACTGCACCATAGACTCACCACTGTGATCTCTACATTGGGTCAAACTTAACATATCTTAATGTTCGACGGCTTGTGCACCAGATCTTATTTATTCACGATGTACTTACAAAAAATTCCGCAGACTACCTACTGGATCTCCTCTCTGTTTCAAAGAACAAATTTGACCTCAGGTCTTCGCTCATTTACCAGCTTCACATTCCCTATTGCCGTACAAAAACAGGAGGAAGGGCCTTTGCTATTGATGCCCCCAGGGTCTGGAATGCTATTGCCAATAAACTGCAACTTGAATCACTACCTATGAGATCTTCACTCAAAACTGCTCTAGAGGAGTTGTACACCCCTAGCTGCCACTGCTATTCAGTGGCCTAAAATACGGCTCTAGATTTTGGTGTTATAATTTATTTATGTAGTTTATTGTTAAAAATTCGGTCACAGTCCCTATGATCACTGTTACATTGCATGTATCGCTTTTATTTTGGTGATTTCGAAAACGTTTTTTTTTTTGGCCATGTTTTTGTTTATTGTAGTACGGAATTAGACTGATGTCCTTAATCTTAGTTGTCTTGTGGTTGTTGTTGTTGTTGTTATTTTGACTTGCATCCCACTGGGATTTTTTGCACACAGCGTTGGTGTACGGTGCTATTTCAGGAATATTTTTTATGTTTTTTTCCCTGGATTTTCTGTTTGCACAGTCACATAATCACTTTAAGATGTTTTCTTGTTCATGTTTTTTTGTTTGTTGTGGTTGCACCCGATTCAAGAGCCGAATGGCTCACAGGGCTATACCAAGTAAATGAAACTATGAACTACGACCTCCTGTAGACCAGGCGAGGTTTTTCAAATTTCCCGCGCTTTTTGTGACTCCGGGTCACGTGGCCCCGGCTGCCTCCCCCCACCCTCGCGCCCTCGGCAGCGCCTCTCAGTCCCTGAAGGCCACCGCGAGGTTGTTTTGTTAACAAAGTAAATAATCTCCTCATCGTGTACATGTACACACATGTGTGTGTGTAGAGAGAGAGAGTCACGAGTGATAGATAATTAATAATTAAGCTGAAGTTAGCCGTCCAAGTGGGAACGTGAAGAGTTTGCAGCGTTGGTTTTGGTGACGGTTTGTTTTTGGCGGGAAAAGTGGAAACGGCTGCGCTGGGGGCTCGCGTGAGGTAAACTTTTAATTAAACACAACTCTTAAATTACTCGCCTAATGTTTATTTTATCATCGTAATATACACGGCGTTTAATATTTGCGCAGGTTGAGCACGTTTAGGGCGACGGGGGGGAGCGGTGGCACAATGGTTAGCACGCATTGACCAGCGTGGTGAAGTATGGTCAGGTCGCATTGACCAGGGTGGTGAAGTATGGTCAGGTCACATTGACCAGGGTGGTGAAGTATGGTCAGTACACATTGACCAGCGTGGTGAAGTATGGTCAGTACACATTGACCAGCGTGGTGAAGTATGGTCAGTACACATTGACCAGAGTGGTGAAGTATGGTCAGTACACATTGACCAGAGTGGTGAAGTATGGTCAGTACACATTGACCAGGGTGGTGAAGTATGGTCAGTACACATTTACCAGAGTGGTGAAGTATGGTCATTCCACATTGACCAGAGTGGTGAAGTATGGTCAGTACACATTGACCAGGGTGGTGAAGTATGGTCAGGTCACATTGACCAGGGTGGTGAAGTATGGTCAGGTCACATTGACCAGGGTGGTGAAGTATGATCAGGTCACATTGACCAGGGTGGTGAAGTATGGTCAGTACACATTTACCAGAGTGGTGAAGTATGGTCATTCCACATTGACCAGAGTGGTGAAGTATGGTCAGTACACATTGACCAGCGTGGTGAAGTATGGTCAGTCCACATTGACCAGGGTGGTGAAGTATGGTCAGTACACATTGACCAGAGTGGTGAAGTATGGTCAGTACACATTGACCAGAGTGGTGAAGTATGGTCAGTACACATTGACCAGGGTGGTGAAGTATGGTCAGTACACATTTACCAGAGTGGTGAAGTATGGTCATTCCACATTGACCAGAGTGGTGAAGTATGGTCAGTACACATTGACCAGGGTGGTGAAGTATGGTCAGGTCACATTGACCAGGGTGGTGAAGTATGGTCAGGTCACATTGACCAGGGTGGTGAAGTATGATCAGGTCACATTGACCAGGGTGGTGAAGTATGGTCAGTACACATTTACCAGAGTGGTGAAGTATGGTCATTCCACATTGACCAGAGTGGTGAAGTATGGTCAGTACACATTGACCAGGGTGGTGAAGTATGGTCAGGTCACATTGACCAGGGTGGTGAAGTATGGTCAGGTCACATTGACCAGCGTGGTGAAGTATGGTCAGGTCACATTGACCAGGGTGGTGAAGTATGGTCAGGTCACATTGACCAGCGTTGTGAAGTATGGTCAGTACACATTGACCAGGGTGGTGAAGTATGGTCAGTACACATTGACCAGAGTGGTGAAGTATGGTCAGTACACATTGACCAGAGAGGTGAAGTATGGTCAGTACACATTGACCAGCGTGGTGAAGTATGGTCAGTACACATTGACCAGCGTGGTGAAGTATGGTCAGTACACATTGACCAGCGTGGTGAAGTATGGTCAGTACACATTGACCAGGGTGGTGAAGTATGGTCAGTACACATTGACCAGCGTGGTGAAGTATGGTCAGTACACATTGACCAGCGTGGTGAAGTATGGTCAGTACACATTGACCAGCGTGGTGAAGTATGGTCAGTACACATTGACCAGCGTGGTGAAGTATGGTCAGGTCACATTGACCAGGGTGGTGAAGTATGGTCAGGTCACATTGACCAGCGTTGTGAAGTATGGTCAGTACACATTGACCAGGGTGGTGAAGTATGGTCACTACACATTGACCAGAGTGGTGAAGTATGGTCAGTACACATTGACCAGAGAGGTGAAGTATGGTCAGTACACATTGACCAGCGTGGTGAAGTATGGTCAGTACACATTGACCAGCGTGGTGAAGTATGGTCAGTACACATTGACCAGCGTGGTGAAATATGGTCAGTACACATTGACCAGGGTGGTGAAGTATGGTCAGTACACATTGACCAGCGTGGTGAAGTATGGTCAGTACACATTGACCAGCGTGGTGAAGTATGGTCAGTACACATTGACCAGCGTGGTGAAGTGTGGTCAGTAAACATTGACCAGCGTGGTGAAGTATGGTCAGTACACATTGACCAGGGTGGTCAAGTATGGTCAGTACACATTGACCAGGGTGGTGAAGTATGGTCAGTACACATTGACCAGCGTGGTGAAGTATGGTCAGTCTACATTGACCAGCATGGTGAAGTATGGTCAGTACACATTGACCAGAGTGGTGAAGTATGGTCAGTACACATTGACCAGCGTGGTGAAGTATGGTCAGTCCGCATTGACCAGCGTGGTGAAGTATGGTCAGGTCGCATTGACCAGCGTGGTGAAGTATGGTCAGTACACATTGACCAGGGTGGTGAAGTATGGTCAGTCCACATTGACCAGCGGTGTGAAGTATGGTCAGTACACATTGACCAGGGTGGTGAAGTATGGTCAGTACACATTGACCAGCGTGGTGAAGTATGGTCAGTACACATTGACCAGGGTGGTGAAGTATGGTCAGTACACATTGACCAGCGTGGTGAAGTATGGTCAGTACACATTGAACAGCGTGGTGAAGTATGGTCAGGTCACATTGACCAGCGTGGTGAAGTATGGTCAGTACACATTGACCAGGGTGGTAAAGTATGGTCAGGTCACATTGACCAGCGTGGTGAAGTATGGTCAGTACACATTGACCAGCGTGGTGCAGTATGGTCAGTACACATTGACCAGGGTGGTGAAGTATGGTCAGTCCACATCGACCAGCGTGCTGAAGTATGGTCAGTACACATTGACCAGGGTGGTGAAGTATTGTCAGTACACATTGACCAGCGTGGTGAAGTATGGTCAGTACACATTGACCAGCGTGGTGAAGTATGGTCAGTACACATTGACCAGGGTGGTGAAGTATGGTCAGTACACATTGACCAGAGTGGTGAAGTATGGTCAGTACACATTGACCAGGGTGGTGAAGTATGGTCAGTACACATTGACCAGGGTGGTGAAGTATGGTCAGTACACATTGACCAGCGTGGTGAAGTATGGTCAGGTCGCATTGACCAGGGTGGTGAAGTATGGTCAGTACACATTTACCAGAGTGGTGAAGTATGGTCAGTACACATTGACCAGCGTGGTGAAGTATGGTCAGGTCACATTGACCAGCGTGGTGAAGTATGGTCAGTACACATTGACCAGAGTGGTGAAGTATGGTCAGGTCACATTGACCAGGGTGGTGAAGTATGGTCAGTACACATTGACCAGGGTGGTGAAGTATGGTCAGTACACATTGACCAGCGTGGTGAAGTATGGTCAGGTCACATTGACCAGCGTGGTGAAGTATGGTCAGTACACATTGACCAGCGTGCTGAAGTATGGTCAGGTCACATTGACCAGCGTGGTGAAGTATGGTCAGTACACATTGACCAGCATGGTGAAGTATGGTCAGGTCACATTGACCAGAGTGGTGAAGTATGGTCAGGTCACATTGACCAGGGTGGTGAAGTATGGTCAGTACACATTGACCAGAGTGGTGAAGTATGGTCAGTACACATTGACCAGCGTGGTGAATTATGGTCAGGTCACATTGACCAGAGTGGTGAAGTATGGTCAGGACACATTGACCAGGGTGGTGAAGTATGGTCAGTACACATTGACCAGGGTGGTGAAGTATGGTCAGTACACATTGACCAGGGTGGTGAAGTATGGTCAGGTCACAATGACCAGGGTGGTGAAGTATGGTCAGTCCACATTGACCAGCGTGGTGAAGTATGGTCAGTACACATTGACCAGAGTGGTGAAGTATGGTCAGTACACATTGACCAGCGTGGTGAAGTATGGTCAGGTCACATTGACCAGCGTGGTGAAGTATGGTCAGTACACATTGACCAGAGTGGTGAAGTATGGTCAGTACACATTGACCAGGGTGGTGAAGTATGGTCAGTCCACATTGACCAGCGTGGTGAAGCATGGTCAGTACACATTGACCAGAGTGGTGAAGTATGGTCAGTACACATTGACCAGCGTGGTGAAGTATGGTCAGGTCACATTGACCAGCGTGGTGAAGTATGGTCAGTACACATTCACCAGAGTGGTGAAGTATGGTCAGTACACATTGACCAGGGTGGTGAAGTATGGTCAGTACACATTGACCAGCGTGGTGAAGTATGGTCAGTACACATTGACCAGCGTGGTGAAGTATGGTCAGTACACATTGACCAGGGTGGTGAAGTATGGTCAGTACACATTGACCAGCGTGGTGAAGTATGGTCAGTACACATTGACCAGCGTGGTGAAGTATGGTCAGGTCACATTGACCAGCGTGGTGAAGTATGGTCAGTACACATTGACCAGGGTGGTGAAGTATGGTCAGGTCACATTGACCAGCGTGGTGAAGTATGGTCAGTACACATTGACCAGAGTGGTGAAGTATGGTCAGTACACATTGACCAGAGTGGTGAAGTATGGTCAGTCCACATTGACCAGCGTGGTGAAGTATGGTCAGTACACATTGACCAGGGTGGTGAAGTATGGTCAACCCACATTGACCAGGGTGGTGAAGTATGGTCAGTTCACATTGACCAGAGTGGTGAAGTATGGTCAGTACACATTGACCAGCGTGGTGAAGTATGGTCAGTACACATTGACCAGCGTGGTGAAATATGGTCAGTACACATTGACCAGGGTGGTGAAGTATGGTCAGTACACATTGACCAGCGTGGTGAAGTATGGTCAGTACACATTGACCAGCGTGGTGAAGTATGGTCAGTACACATTGACCAGCGTGGTGAAGTGTGGTCAGTAAACATTGACCAGCGTGGTGAAGTATGGTCAGTACACATTGACCAGGGTGGTCAAGTATGGTCAGTACACATTGACCAGGGTGGTGAAGTATGGTCAGTACACATTGACCAGCGTGGTGAAGTATGGTCAGTCTACATTGACCAGCATGGTGAAGTATGGTCAGTACACATTGACCAGAGTGGTGAAGTATGGTCAGTACACATTGACCAGCGTGGTGAAGTATGGTCAGTCCGCATTGACCAGCGTGGTGAAGTATGGTCAGGTCGCATTGACCAGCGTGGTGAAGTATGGTCAGTACACATTGACCAGGGTGGTGAAGTATGGTCAGTCCACATTGACCAGCGGTGTGAAGTATGGTCAGTACACATTGACCAGGGTGGTGAAGTATGGTCAGTACACATTGACCAGCGTGGTGAAGTATGGTCAGTACACATTGACCAGGGTGGTGAAGTATGGTCAGTACACATTGACCAGCGTGGTGAAGTATGGTCAGTACACATTGAACAGCGTGGTGAAGTATGGTCAGGTCACATTGACCAGCGTGGTGAAGTATGGTCAGTACACATTGACCAGGGTGGTAAAGTATGGTCAGGTCACATTGACCAGCGTGGTGAAGTATGGTCAGTACACATTGACCAGCGTGGTGCAGTATGGTCAGTACACATTGACCAGGGTGGTGAAGTATGGTCAGTCCACATCGACCAGCGTGCTGAAGTATGGTCAGTACACATTGACCAGGGTGGTGAAGTATTGTCAGTACACATTGACCAGCGTGGTGAAGTATGGTCAGTACACATTGACCAGCGTGGTGAAGTATGGTCAGTACACATTGACCAGGGTGGTGAAGTATGGTCAGTACACATTGACCAGAGTGGTGAAGTATGGTCAGTACACATTGACCAGGGTGGTGAAGTATGGTCAGTACACATTGACCAGGGTGGTGAAGTATGGTCAGTACACATTGACCAGCGTGGTGAAGTATGGTCAGGTCGCATTGACCAGGGTGGTGAAGTATGGTCAGTACACATTTACCAGAGTGGTGAAGTATGGTCAGTACACATTGACCAGCGTGGTGAAGTATGGTCAGGTCACATTGACCAGCGTGGTGAAGTATGGTCAGTACACATTGACCAGAGTGGTGAAGTATGGTCAGGTCACATTGACCAGGGTGGTGAAGTATGGTCAGTACACATTGACCAGGGTGGTGAAGTATCGTCAGTACACATTGACCAGCGTGGTGAAGTATGGTCAGGTCACATTGACCAGCGTGGTGAAGTATGGTCAGTACACATTGACCAGCGTGCTGAAGTATGGTCAGGTCACATTGACCAGCGTGGTGAAGTATGGTCAGTACACATTGACCAGCATGGTGAAGTATGGTCAGGTCACATTGACCAGAGTGGTGAAGTATGGTCAGGTCACATTGACCAGGGTGGTGAAGTATGGTCAGTACACATTGACCAGAGTGGTGAAGTATGGTCAGTACACATTGACCAGCGTGGTGAATTATGGTCAGGTCACATTGACCAGAGTGGTGAAGTATGGTCAGGACACATTGACCAGGGTGGTGAAGTATGGTCAGTACACATTGACCAGGGTGGTGAAGTATGGTCAGTACACATTGACCAGGGTGGTGAAGTATGGTCAGGTCACAATGACCAGGGTGGTGAAGTATGGTCAGTCCACATTGACCAGCGTGGTGAAGTATGGTCAGTACACATTGACCAGAGTGGTGAAGTATGGTCAGTACACATTGACCAGCGTGGTGAAGTATGGTCAGGTCACATTGACCAGCGTGGTGAAGTATGGTCAGTACACATTGACCAGAGTGGTGAAGTATGGTCAGTACACATTGACCAGGGTGGTGAAGTATGGTCAGTCCACATTGACCAGCGTGGTGAAGCATGGTCAGTACACATTGACCAGAGTGGTGAAGTATGGTCAGTACACATTGACCAGCGTGGTGAAGTATGGTCAGGTCACATTGACCAGCGTGGTGAAGTATGGTCAGTACACATTCACCAGAGTGGTGAAGTATGGTCAGTACACATTGACCAGGGTGGTGAAGTATGGTCAGTACACATTGACCAGCGTGGTGAAGTATGGTCAGTACACATTGACCAGCGTGGTGAAGTATGGTCAGTACACATTGACCAGGGTGGTGAAGTATGGTCAGTACACATTGACCAGCGTGGTGAAGTATGGTCAGTACACATTGACCAGCGTGGTGAAGTATGGTCAGGTCACATTGACCAGCGTGGTGAAGTATGGTCAGTACACATTGACCAGGGTGGTGAAGTATGGTCAGGTCACATTGACCAGCGTGGTGAAGTATGGTCAGTACACATTGACCAGAGTGGTGAAGTATGGTCAGTACACATTGACCAGAGTGGTGAAGTATGGTCAGTCCACATTGACCAGCGTGGTGAAGTATGGTCAGTACACATTGACCAGGGTGGTGAAGTATGGTCAACCCACATTGACCAGGGTGGTGAAGTATGGTCAGTTCACATTGACCAGAGTGGTGAAGTATGGTCAGTACACATTGACCAGGGTGGTGAAGTATGGTCAGTACACATTGACCAGCGTGGTGAAGTATGGTCAGGTCACATTGACCAGCGTGGTGAAGTATGGTCAATACACATTGACCAGCGTGGTGAAGTATGGTCAGGTCACATTGACCAGCGTGGTGAAGTATGGTCAGTACACATTGACCAGCGTGGTGAAGTATGGTCAGGTCACATTGACCATCGTGGTGAAGTATGGTCAGTACACATTGACCAGCGTGGTGAAGTATGGTCAGTACACATTGACCAGCGTGGTGAAGTATGGTCAGTCCACATTGACCAGGGTGGTGAAGTATGGTCAGTACACATTGACCAGCGTGGTGAAGTATGGTCAGTCCACATTGACCAGCGTGGTGAAGTATGGTCAGTACACATTGACCAGGGTGGTGAAGTATGGTCAGTCCACATTGACCAGAGTGGTGAAGTATGGTCAGTACACATTGACCAGGGTGGTGAAGTATGGTCAGGTCACATTGACCAGCGTGGTGAAGTATGGTCAGTACACATTGACCAGGGTGGTGAAGTATGGTCAGTACACATTGACCAGCATGGTGAAGTATGGTCAGTCCGCATTGACCAGAGTGGTGAAGTATGGTCAGTACACATTGACCAGAGTGGTGAAGTATGGGCAGTACACATTGACCAGAGTGGTGAAGTATGGTCAGGTCACATTGGCCAGGGTGGTGAAGTATGGTCAGGTCACATTGACCAGCGTGGTGAAGTATGGTCAGTACACATTGACCAGCGTGGTGAAGTATGTTCAGTACACATCGACCAGGGTGGTGAAGTATGGTCAGTCCACATCGACCAGCGTGGTGAAGTATGGTCAGTACACATTGACCAGGGTGGTGAAGTATGGTCAGTACACATTGACCAGCGTGGTGAAGTATGGTCAGTACACATTGACCAGCGTGGTGAAGTATGGTCAGTACACATTGACCAGGGTGGTGAAGTATGGTCAGTACACATTGACCAGAGTGGTGAAGTATGGTCAGTACACATTGACCAGCGTGGTGAAGTATGGTCAGGTCGCATTGACCAGCGTGGTGAAGTATGGTCAGTACACATTGACCAGAGTGGTGAAGTATGGTCAGTACACATTGACCAGCGTGGTGAAGTATGGTCAGGTCACATTGACCAGCGTGGTGAAGTATGGTCAGTACACATTGACCAGGGTGGTGAAGTATGGTCAGTACACATTGACCAGCATGGTGAAGTATGGTCAGTACACATTGACCAGGGTGGTGAAGTATGGTCAGTACACATTGACCAGCGTGGTGAAGTATGGTCAGTACACATTGACCAGGGTGGTGAAGTATGGTCAGTACACATTGACCAGGGTGGTGAAGTATGGTCAGTACACATTGACCAGCGTGGTGAAGTATGGTCAGTACACATTGACCAGCATGGTGAAGTATGGTCAGTACACATTGACCAGGGTGGTGAAGTATGATCAGTACACATTGACCAGGGTGGTGAAGTATGGTCAGGTCACATTGACCAGCGTGGTGAAGTATGGTCAGTACACATTGACCAGCGTGGTGAAGTATGGTCAGGTCACATTGACCAGGGTGGTGAAGTATGGTCAGTACACATTGACCAGGGTGGTGAAGTATGGTCAGGTCACATTGACCAGCGTGGTGAAGTATGGTCAGTACACATTGACCAGCGTGGTGAAGTATGGTCAGGTCACATTGACCAGGGTGGTGAAGTATGGTCAGTACACATTGACCAGGGTGGTGAAGTATGGTCAGTACACATTGACCAGCATGGTGAAGTATGGTCAGTACACATTGACCAGGGTGGTGAAGTATGGTCAGTACACATTGACCAGGGTGGTGAAGTATGGTCAGTACACATTGACCAGGGTGGTGAAGTATGGTCAGTACACATTGACCAGCGTGGTGAAGTATGGTCAGTACACATTGACCAGTGTGGTGAAGTATGGTCAGGTCACATTGACCAGCGTGGTGAAGTATGGTCAGTACACATTGACCAGCGTGGTGAAGAATGGTCAGTACACATTGAACAGCGTGGTGAAGTATGGTCAGGTCACATTGACCAGCGTGGTGAAGTATGGTCAGTACACATTGACCAGGGTGGTAAAGTATGGTCAGGTCACATTGACCAGCGTGGTGAAGTATGGTCAGTACACATTGACCAGCGTGGTGAAGTATGGTCAGTACACATTGACCAGGGTGGTGAAGTATGGTCAGTCCACATCGACCACTGTGGTGAAGTATGGTCAGTACACATTGACCAGGGTGGTGAAGTATGGTCAGTACACATTGACCAGCGTGGTGAAGTATGGTCAGTACACATTGACCAGCGTGGTGAAGTATGGTCAGTACACATTGACCAGGGTGGTGAAGTATGGTCAGTACACATTGACCAGAGTGGTGAAGTATGGTCAGTACACATTGAGCAGGGTGGTGAAGTATGGTCAGTACACATTGACCAGGGTGGTGAAGTATGGTCAGTACACATTGACCAGCGTGGTGAAGTATGGTCAGGTCGCATTGACCAGGGTGGTGAAGTATGGTCAGTACACATTTACCAGAGTGGTGAAGTATGGTCAGTACACATTGACCAGCGTGGTGAAGTATGGTCAGGTCACATTGACCAGCGTGGTGAAGTATGGTCAGTACACATTGACCAGAGTGGTGAAGTATGGTCAGGTCACATTGACCAGGGTGGTGAAGTATGGTCAGTACACATTGACCAGGGTGGTGAAGTATGGTCAGTACACATTGACCAGCGTGGTGAAGTATGGTCAGGTCACATTGACCAGCGTGGTGAAGTATGGTCAGTACACATTGACCAGCGTGGTGAAGTATGGTCAGGTCACATTGACCAGCGTGGTGAAGTATGGTCAGTACACATTGACCAGCGTGGTGAAGTATGGTCAGGTCACATTGACCAGAGTGGTGAAGTATGGTCAGGTCACATTGACCAGGGTGGTGAAGTATGGTCAGTACACATTGACCAGAGTGGTGAAGTATGGTCAGTACACATTGACCAGCGTGGTGAAGTATGGTCAGGTCACATTGACCAGAGTGGTGAAGTATGGTCAGGACACATTGACCAGGGTGGTGAAGTATGGTCAGTACACATTGACCAGGTTGGTGAAGTATGGTCAGTACACATTGACCAGGGTGGTGAAGTATGGTCAGTACACATTGACCAGGTTGGTGAAGTATGGTCAGTACACATTGACCAGGGTGGTGAAGTATGGTCAGTCCACATTGACCAGCGTGGTGAAGTATGGTCAGTACACATTGACCAGAGTGGTGAAGTATGGTCAGTACACATTGACCAGCGTGGTGAAGTATGGTCAGGTCACATTGACCAGCGTGGTGAAGTATGGTCAGTACACATTGACCAGAGTGGTGAAGTATGGTCAGTACACATTGACCAGGGTGGTGAAGTATGGTCAGTCCACATTGACCAGCGTGGTGAAGCATGGTCAGTACACATTGACCAGAGTGGTGAAGTATGGTCAGTACACATTGACCAGCGTGGTGAAGTATGGTCAGGTCACATTGACCAGCGTGGTGAAGTATGGTCAGTACACATTGACCAGAGTGGTGACGTATGGTCAGTACACATTGACCAGGGTGGTGAAGTATGGTCAGTACACATTGACCAGCGTGGTGAAGTATGGTCAGTACACATTGACCAGCGTGGTGAAGTATGGTCAGGTCACATTGACCAGCGTGGTGAAGTATGGTCAGTACACATTGACCAGGGTGGTGAAGTATGGTCAGTACACATTGACCAGCATGGTGAAGTATGGTCAGTACACATTGACCAGGGTGGTCAAGTATGGTCAGTACACATTGACCAGCGTGGTGAAGTATGGTCAGTACACATTGACCAGGGTGGTGAAGTATGGTCAGTACACATTGACCAGGGTGGTGAAGTATGGTCAGTACACATTGACCAGCGTGGTGAAGTATGGTCAGTACACATTGACCAGCGTGGTGAAGTATGGTCAGGTCACATTGACCAGCGTGGTGAAGTATGGTCAGTACACATTGACCAGCGTGGTGAAGTATGGTCAGTACACATTGAACAGCGTGGTGAAGTATGGTCAGGTCACATTGACCAGCGTGGTGAAGTATGGTCAGTACACATTGACCAGGGTGGTAAAGTATGGTCAGGTCACATTGACCAGCGTGGTGAAGTATGGTCAGTACACATTGACCAGCGTGGTGAAGTATGGTCAGTACACATTGACCAGGGTGGTGAAGTATGGTCAGTCCACATCGACCAGCGTGGTGAAGTATGGTCAGTACACATTGACCAGGGTGGTGAAGTATGGTCAGTACACATTGACCAGCGTGGTGAAGTATGGTCAGTACACATTGACCAGCGTGGTGAAGTATGGTCAGTACACATTGACCAGGGTGGTGAAGTATGGTCAGTACACATTGACCAGAGTGGTGAAGTATGGTCAGTACACATTGACCAGGGTGGTGAAGTATGGTCAGTACACATTGACCAGGGTGGTGAAGTATGGTCAGTACACATTGACCAGCGTGGTGAAGTATGGTCAGGTCGCATTGACCAGGGTGGTGAAGTATGGTCAGTACACATTTTCCAGAGTGGTGAAGTATGGTCAGTACACATTGACCAGCGTGGTGAAGTATGGTCAGGTCACATTGACCAGCGTGGTGAAGTATGGTCAGTACACATTGACCAGAGTGGTGAAGTATGGTCAGGTCACATTGACCAGGGTGGTGAAGTATGGTCAGTACACATTGACCAGGGTGGTGAAGTATGGTCAGTACACATTGACCAGCGTGGTGAAGTATGGTCAGGTCACATTGACCAGCGTGGTGAAGTATGGTCAGTACACATTGACCAGCGTGGTGAAGTATGGTCAGGTCACATTGACCAGCGTGGTGAAGTATGGTCAGTACACATTGACCATGGTGGTGAAGTATGGTCAGGTCACATTGACCAGCGTGGTGAAGTATGGTCAGTACACATTGACCAGAGTGGTGAAGTATGGTCAGTACACATTGACCAGAGTGGTGAAGTATGGTCAGTCCACATTGACCAGCGTGGTGAAGTATGGTCAGTACACATTGACCAGGGTGGTGAAGTATGGTCAACCCACATTGACCAGGGTGGTGAAGTATGGTCAGTACACATTGACCAGAGTGGTGAAGTATGATCAGTACACATTGACCAGGGTGGTGAAGTATGGTCAGTACACATTGACCAGCGTGGTGAGCGTGGTGAAGTATGGTCAGGTCACATTGACCAGCGTGGTGAAGTATGGTCAATACACATTGACCAGCGTGGTGAAGTATGGTCAGGTCACATTGACCAGCGTGGTGAAGTATGGTCAGTACACATTGACCAGCGTGGTGAAGTATGGTCAGGTCACATTGACCAGCGTGGTGAAGTATGGTCAGTACACATTGACCATGGTGGTGAAGTATGGTCAGTACACATTGACCAGCGTGGTGAAGTATGGTCAGTACACATTGACCAGGGTGGTGAAGTATGGTCAGTACACATTGACCAGCGTGGTGAAGTATGGTCAGTCCACATTGACCAGCGTGGTGAAGTATGGTCAGTACACATTGACCAGGGTGGTGAAGTATGGTCAGTCCACATTGACCAGAGTGGTGAAGTATGGTCAGTACACATTGACCAGGGTGGTGAAGTATGGTCAGGTCACATTGACCAGCGTGGTGAAGTATGGTCAGTACACATTGACCAGGGTGGTGAAGTATGGTCAGTACACATTGACCAGCATGGTGAAGTATGGTCAGTCCGCATTGACCAGAGTGGTGAAGTATGGTCAGTACACATTGACCAGAGTGGTGAAGTATGGGCAGTACACATTGACCAGAGTGGTGAAGTATGGTCAGGTCACATTGACCAGGGTGGTGAAGTATGGTCAGGTCACATTGACCAGCGTGGTGAAGTATGGTCAGTACACATTGACCAGCGTGGTGAAGTATGTTCAGTACACATCGACCAGGGTGGTGAAGTATGGTCAGTCCACATCGACCAGCGTGGTGAAGTATGGTCAGTACACATTGACCAGGGTGGTGAAGTATGGTCAGTACACATTGACCAGCGTGGTGAAGTATGGTCAGTACACATTGACCAGCGTGGTGAAGTATGGTCAGTACACATTGACCAGGGTGGTGAAGTATGGTCAGTACACATTGACCAGCGTGGTGAAGTATGGTCAGTACACATTGACCAGGGTGGTGAAGTATGGTCAGTACACATTGACCAGAGTGGTGAAGTATGGTCAGTACACATTGACCAGCGTGGTGAAGTATGGTCAGGTCGCATTGACCAGCGTGGTGAAGTATGGTCAGTACACATTGACCAGAGTGGTGAAGTATGGTCAGTACACATTGACCAGCGTGGTGAAGTATGGTCAGGTCACATTGACCAGCGTGGTGAAGTATGGTCAGTACACATTGACCAGGGTGGTGAAGTATGGTCAGTACACATTGACCAGCATGGTGAAGTATGGTCAGTACACATTGACCAGGGTGGTGAAGTATGGTCAGTACACATTGACCAGCGTGGTGAAGTATGGTCAGTACACATTGACCAGGGTGGTGAAGTATGGTCAGTACACATTGACCAGGGTGGTGAAGTATGGTCAGTACACATTGACCAGCGTGGTGAAGTATGGTCAGTACACATTGACCAGCATGGTGAAGTATGGTCAGTACACATTGACCAGGGTGGTGAAGTATGATCAGTACACATTGACCAGGGTGGTGAAGTATGGTCAGGTCACATTGACCAGCGTGGTGAAGTATGGTCAGTACACATTGACCAGCGTGGTGAAGTATGGTCAGGTCACATTGACCAGGGTGGTGAAGTATGGTCAGTACACATTGACCAGGGTGGTGAAGTATGGTCAGGTCACATTGACCAGCGTGGTGAAGTATGGTCAGTACACATTGACCAGCGTGGTGAAGTATGGTCAGGTCACATTGACCAGGGTGGTGAAGTATGGTCAGTACACATTGACCAGGGTGGTGAAGTATGGTCAGTACACATTGACCAGCATGGTGAAGTATGGTCAGTACACATTGACCAGGGTGGTGAAGTATGGTCAGTACACATTGACCAGCGTGGTGAAGTATGGTCAGTACACATTGACCAGGGTGGTGAAGTATGGTCAGTACACATTGACCAGGGTGGTGAAGTATGGTCAGTACACATTGACCAGCGTGGTGAAGTATGGTCAGTACACATTGACCAGCGTGGTGAAGTATGGTCAGGTCACATTGACCAGCGTGGTGAAGTATGGTCAGTACACATTGACCAGCGTGGTGAAGTATGGTCAGTACACATTGAACAGCGTGGTGAAGTATGGTCAGTACACATTGACCAGGGTGGTGAAGTATGGTCAGTACACATTGACCAGCGTGGTGAAGTATGGTCAGTACACATTGACCAGGGTGGTGAAGTATGGTCAGTACACATTGACCAGAGTGGTGAAGTATGGTCAGTACACATTGACCAGGGTGGTGAAGTATGGTCAGTACACATTGACCAGGGTGGTGAAGTATGGTCAGTACACATTGACCAGCGTGGTGAAGTATGGTCAGGTCGCATTGACCAGGGTGGTGAAGTATGGTCAGTACACATTTACCAGAGTGGTGAAGTATGGTCAGTACACATTGACCAGCGTGGTGAAGTATGGTCAGGTCACATTGACCAGCGTGGTGAAGTATGGTCAGTACACATTGACCAGAATGGTGAAGTATGGTCAGGTCACATTGACCAGGGTGGTGAAGTATGGTCAGTACACATTGACCAGGGTGGTGAAGTATGGTCAGTACACATTGACCAGCGTGGTGAAGTATGGTCAGGTCACATTGACCAGCGTGGTGAAGTATGGTCAGTACACATTGACCAGAGTGGTGAAGTATGGTCAGTCCACATTGACCAGCGTGGTGAAGTATGGTCAGTACACATTGACCAGGGTGGTGAAGTATGGGCAACCCACATTGACCAGGGTGGTGAAGTATGGTCAGTACACATTGACCAGAGTGGTGAAGTATGGTCAGTACACATTGACCAGGGTGGTGAAGTATGGTCAGTACACATTGACCAGCGTGGTGAAGTATGGTCAGGTCACATTGACCAGCGTGGTGAAGTATGGTCAATACACATTGACCAGCGTGGTGAAGTATGGTCAGGTCACATTGACCAGCGTGGTGAAGTATGGTCAGTACACATTGACCAGCGTGGTGAAGTATGGTCAGGTCACATTGACCAGCGTGGTGAAGTATGGTCAGTACACATTGACCAGCGTGGTGAAGTATGGTCAGTACACATTGACCAGCGTGGTGAAGTATGGTCAGTACACATTGACCAGGGTGGTGAAGTATGGTCAGTACACATTGACCAGCGTGGTGAAGTATGGTCAGTCCACATTGACCAGCGTGGTGAAGTATGGTCAGTACACATTGACCAGGGTGGTGAAGTATGGTCAGTCCACATTGACCAGAGTGGTGAAGTATGGTCAGTACACATTGACCAGGGTGGTGAAGTATGGTCAGGTCACATTGACCAGCGTGGTGAAGTATGGTCAGTACACATTGACCAGGGTGGTGAAGTATGGTCAGTACACATTGACCAGCATGGTGAAGTATGGTCAGTCCGCATTGACCAGAGTGGTGAAGTATGGTCAGTACACATTGACCAGAGTGGTGAAGTATGGGCAGTACACATTGACCAGAGTGGTGAAGTATGGTCAGGTCACATTGACCAGGGTGGTGAAGTATGGTCAGGTCACATTGACCAGCGTGGTGAAGTATGGTCAGTACACATTGACCAGCGTGGTGAAGTATGTTCAGTACACATCGACCAGGGTGGTGAAGTATGGTCAGTCCACATCGACCAGCGTGGTGAAGTATGGTCAGTACACATTGACCAGGGTGGTGAAGTATGGTCAGTACACATTGACCAGCGTGGTGAAGTATGGTCAGTACACATTGACCAGCGTGGTGAAGTATGGTCAGTACACATTGACCAGGGTGGTGAAGTATGGTCAGTACACATTGACCAGATTGGTGAAGTATGGTCAGTACACATTGACCAGCGTGGTGAAGTATGGTCAGGTCGCATTGACCAGCGTGGTGAAGTATGGTCAGTACACATTGACCAGAGTGGTGAAGTATGGTCAGTACACATTGACCAGCGTGGTGAAGTATGGTCAGGTCACATTGACCAGCGTGGTGAAGTATGGTCAGTACACATTGACCAGGGTGGTGAAGTATGGTCAGTACACATTGACCAGCATGGTGAAGTATGGTAAGTACACATTGACCAGGGTGGTGAAGTATGGTCAGTACACATTGACCAGCGTGGTGAAGTATTGTCAGTACACATTGACCAGGGTGGTGAAGTATGGTCAGTACACATTGACCAGGGTGGTGAAGTATGGTCAGTACACATTGACCAGCGTGGTGAAGTATTGTCAGTACACATTGACCAGCATGGTGAAGTATGGTCAGTACACATTGACCAGGGTGGTGAAGTATGATCAGTACACATTGACCAGGGTGGTGAAGTATGGTCAGGTCACATTGACCAGCGTGGTGAAGTATGGTCAGTACACATTGACCAGCGTGGTGAAGTATGGTCAGGTCACATTGACCAGGGTGGTGAAGTATGGTCAGTACACATTGACCAGGGTGGTGAAGTATGGTCAGGTCACATTGACCAGCGTGGTGAAGTATGGTCAGTACACATTGACCAGCGTGGTGAAGTATGGTCAGGTCACATTGACCAGGGTGGTGAAGTATGGTCAGTACACATTGACCAGGGTGGTGAAGTATGGTCAGTACACATTGACCAGCATGGTGAAGTATGGTCAGTACACATTGACCAGGGTGGTGAAGTATGGTCAGTACACATTGACCAGCGTGGTGAAGTATGGTCAGTACACATGGACCAGGGTGGTGAAGTATGGTCAGTACACATTGACCAGGGTGGTGAAGTATGGTCAGTACACATTGACCAGCGTGGTGAAGTATGGTCAGTACACATTGACCAGCGTGGTGAAGTATGGTCAGGTCACATTGACCAGCGTGGTGAAGTATGGTCAGTACACATTGACCAGGGTGGTGAAGTATGGTCAGTACACATTGACCAGAGTGGTGAAGTATGGTCAGTACACATTGACCAGCGTGGTGAAGTATGGTCAGGTCGCATTGACCAGCGTGGTGAAGTATGGTCAGTACACATTGACCAGAGTGGTGAAGTATGGTCAGTACACATTGACCAGCGTGGTGAAGTATGGTCAGGTCACATTGACCAGCGTGGTGAAGTATGGTCAGTACACATTGACCAGCATGGTGAAGTATGGTCAGTACACATTGACCAGCATGGTGAAGTATGGTCAGTACACATTGACCAGGGTGGTGAAGTATGGTCAGTACACATTGACCAGCGTGGTGAAGTATGGTCAGTACACATTGACCAGGGTGGTGAAGTATGGTCAGTACACATTGACCAGGGTGGTGAAGTATGGTCAGTACACATTGACCAGCGTGGTGAAGTATGGTCAGTACACATTGACCAGCATGGTGAAGTATGGTCAGTACACATTGACCAGGGTGGTGAAGTATGATCAGTACACATTGACCAGGGTGGTGAAGTATGGTCAGGTCACATTGACCAGCGTGGTGAAGTATGGTCAGTACACATTGACCAGCGTGGTGAAGTATGGTCAGGTCACATTGACCAGGGTGGTGAAGTATGGTCAGTACACATTGACCAGGGTGGTGAAGTATGGTCAGGTCACATTGACCAGCGTGGTGAAGTATGGTCAGTACACATTGACCAGCGTGGTGAAGTATGGTCAGGTCACATTGACCAGGGTGGTGAAGTATGGTCAGTACACATTGACCAGGGTGGTGAAGTATGGTCAGTACACATTGACCAGCATGGTGAAGTATGGTCAGTACACATTGACCAGGGTGGTGAAGTATGGTCAGTACACATTGACCAGCGTGGTGAAGTATGGTCAGTACACATTGACCAGGGTGGTGAAGTATGGTCAGTACACATTGACCAGGGTGGTGAAGTATGGTCAGTACACATTGACCAGCGTGGTGAAGTATGGTCAGTACACATTGACCAGCGTGGTGAAGTATGGTCAGGTCACATTGACCAGCGTGGTGAAGTATGGTCAGTACACATTGACCAGCGTGGTGAAGTATGGTCAGTACACATTGAACAGCGTGGTGAAGTATGGTCAGTACACATTGACCAGGGTGGTGAAGTATGGTCAGTACACATTGACCAGCGTGGTGAAGTATGGTCAGTACACATTGACCAGGGTGGTGAAGTATGGTCAGTACACATTGACCAGAGTGGTGAAGTATGGTCAGTACACATTGACCAGGGTGGTGAAGTATGGTCAGTACACATTGACCAGGGTGGTGAAGTATGGTCAGTACACATTGACCAGCGTGGTGAAGTATGGTCAGGTCGCATTGACCAGGGTGGTGAAGTATGGTCAGTACACATTTACCAGAGTGGTGAAGTATGGTCAGTACACATTGACCAGCGTGGTGAAGTATGGTCAGGTCACATTGACCAGCGTGGTGAAGTATGGTCAGTACACATTGACCAGAATGGTGAAGTATGGTCAGGTCACATTGACCAGGGTGGTGAAGTATGGTCAGTACACATTGACCAGGGTGGTGAAGTATGGTCAGTACACATTGACCAGCGTGGTGAAGTATGGTCAGGTCACATTGACCAGCGTGGTGAAGTATGGTCAGTACACATTGACCAGAGTGGTGAAGTATGGTCAGTCCACATTGACCAGCGTGGTGAAGTATGGTCAGTACACATTGACCAGGGTGGTGAAGTATGGGCAACCCACATTGACCAGGGTGGTGAAGTATGGTCAGTACACATTGACCAGAGTGGTGAAGTATGGTCAGTACACATTGACCAGGGTGGTGAAGTATGGTCAGTACACATTGACCAGCGTGGTGAAGTATGGTCAGGTCACATTGACCAGCGTGGTGAAGTATGGTCAATACACATTGACCAGCGTGGTGAAGTATGGTCAGGTCACATTGACCAGCGTGGTGAAGTATGGTCAGTACACATTGACCAGCGTGGTGAAGTATGGTCAGGTCACATTGACCAGCGTGGTGAAGTATGGTCAGTACACATTGACCAGCGTGGTGAAGTATGGTCAGTACACATTGACCAGCGTGGTGAAGTATGGTCAGTACACATTGACCAGGGTGGTGAAGTATGGTCAGTACACATTGACCAGCGTGGTGAAGTATGGTCAGTCCACATTGACCAGCGTGGTGAAGTATGGTCAGTACACATTGACCAGGGTGGTGAAGTATGGTCAGTCCACATTGACCAGAGTGGTGAAGTATGGTCAGTACACATTGACCAGGGTGGTGAAGTATGGTCAGGTCACATTGACCAGCGTGGTGAAGTATGGTCAGTACACATTGACCAGGGTGGTGAAGTATGGTCAGTACACATTGACCAGCATGGTGAAGTATGGTCAGTCCGCATTGACCAGAGTGGTGAAGTATGGTCAGTACACATTGACCAGAGTGGTGAAGTATGGGCAGTACACATTGACCAGAGTGGTGAAGTATGGTCAGGTCACATTGACCAGGGTGGTGAAGTATGGTCAGGTCACATTGACCAGCGTGGTGAAGTATGGTCAGTACACATTGACCAGCGTGGTGAAGTATGTTCAGTACACATCGACCAGGGTGGTGAAGTATGGTCAGTCCACATCGACCAGCGTGGTGAAGTATGGTCAGTACACATTGACCAGGGTGGTGAAGTATGGTCAGTACACATTGACCAGCGTGGTGAAGTATGGTCAGTACACATTGACCAGCGTGGTGAAGTATGGTCAGTACACATTGACCAGGGTGGTGAAGTATGGTCAGTACACATTGACCAGATTGGTGAAGTATGGTCAGTACACATTGACCAGCGTGGTGAAGTATGGTCAGGTCGCATTGACCAGCGTGGTGAAGTATGGTCAGTACACATTGACCAGAGTGGTGAAGTATGGTCAGTACACATTGACCAGCGTGGTGAAGTATGGTCAGGTCACATTGACCAGCGTGGTGAAGTATGGTCAGTACACATTGACCAGGGTGGTGAAGTATGGTCAGTACACATTGACCAGCATGGTGAAGTATGGTAAGTACACATTGACCAGGGTGGTGAAGTATGGTCAGTACACATTGACCAGCGTGGTGAAGTATTGTCAGTACACATTGACCAGGGTGGTGAAGTATGGTCAGTACACATTGACCAGGGTGGTGAAGTATGGTCAGTACACATTGACCAGCGTGGTGAAGTATTGTCAGTACACATTGACCAGCATGGTGAAGTATGGTCAGTACACATTGACCAGGGTGGTGAAGTATGATCAGTACACATTGACCAGGGTGGTGAAGTATGGTCAGGTCACATTGACCAGCGTGGTGAAGTATGGTCAGTACACATTGACCAGCGTGGTGAAGTATGGTCAGGTCACATTGACCAGGGTGGTGAAGTATGGTCAGTACACATTGACCAGGGTGGTGAAGTATGGTCAGGTCACATTGACCAGCGTGGTGAAGTATGGTCAGTACACATTGACCAGCGTGGTGAAGTATGGTCAGGTCACATTGACCAGGGTGGTGAAGTATGGTCAGTACACATTGACCAGGGTGGTGAAGTATGGTCAGTACACATTGACCAGCATGGTGAAGTATGGTCAGTACACATTGACCAGGGTGGTGAAGTATGGTCAGTACACATTGACCAGCGTGGTGAAGTATGGTCAGTACACATGGACCAGGGTGGTGAAGTATGGTCAGTACACATTGACCAGGGTGGTGAAGTATGGTCAGTACACATTGACCAGCGTGGTGAAGTATGGTCAGTACACATTGACCAGCGTGGTGAAGTATGGTCAGGTCACATTGACCAGCGTGGTGAAGTATGGTCAGTACACATTGACCAGCGTGGTGAAGTATGGTCAGTACACATTGAACAGCGTGGTGAAGTATGGTCAGTACACATTGACCAGGGTGGTGAAGTATGGTCAGTACACATTGACCAGCGTGGTGAAGTATGGTCAGTACACATTGACCAGGGTGGTGAAGTATGGTCAGTACACATTGACCAGAGTGGTGAAGTATGGTCAGTACACATTGACCAGGGTGGTGAAGTATGGTCAGTACACATTGACCAGGGTGGTGAAGTATGGTCAGTCCACATCGACCAGCGTGGTGAAGTATGGTCAGTACACATTGACCAGGGTGGTGAAGTATGGTCAGTACACATTGACCAGCGTGGTGAAGTATGGTCAGTACACATTGACCAGCGTGGTGAAGTATGGTCAGTACACATTGACCAGGGTGGTGAAGTATGGTCAGTACACATTGACCAGAGTGGTGAAGTATGGTCAGTACACATTGACCAGGGTGGTGAAGTATGGTCAGTACACATTGACCAGGGTGGTGAAGTATGGTCAGTACACATTGACCAGCGTGGTGAAGTATGGTCAGGTCGCATTGACCAGGGTGGTGAAGTATGGTCAGTACACATTTTCCAGAGTGGTGAAGTATGGTCAGTACACATTGACCAGCGTGGTGAAGTATGGTCAGGTCACATTGACCAGCGTGGTGAAGTATGGTCAGTACACATTGACCAGAGTGGTGAAGTATGGTCAGGTCACATTGACCAGGGTGGTGAAGTATGGTCAGTACACATTGACCAGGGTGGTGAAGTATGGTCAGTACACATTGACCAGCGTGGTGAAGTATGGTCAGGTCACATTGACCAGCGTGGTGAAGTATGGTCAGTACACATTGACCAGCGTGGTGAAGTATGGTCAGGTCACATTGACCAGCGTGGTGAAGTATGGTCAGTACACATTGACCAGGGTGGTGAAGTATGGTCAGGTCACATTGACCAGCGTGGTGAAGTATGGTCAGTACACATTGACCAGAGTGGTGAAGTATGGTCAGTACACATTGACCAGAGTGGTGAAGTATGGTTAGTCCACATTGACCAGCGTGGTGAAGTATGGTCAGTACACATTGACCAGGGTGGTGAAGTATGGTCAACCCACATTGACCAGGGTGGTGAAGTATGGTCAGTACACATTGACCAGAGTGGTGAAGTATGGTCAGTACACATTGACCAGGGTGGTGAAGTATGGTCAGTACACATTGACCAGCGTGGTGAAGTATGGTCAGGTCACATTGACCAGCGTGGTGAAGTATGGTCAATACACATTGACCAGCGTGGTGAAGTATGGTCAGGTCACATTGACCAGCGTGGTGAAGTATGGTCAGTACACATTGACCAGCGTGGTGAAGTATGGTCAGGTCACATTGACCAGCGTGGTGAAGTATGGTCAGTACACATTGACCAGCGTGGTGAAGTATGGTCAGTACACATTGACCAGCGTGGTGAAGTATGGTCAGTACACATTGACCAGGGTGGTGAAGTATGGTCAGTACACATTGACCAGCGTGGTGAAGTATGGTCAGTCCACATTGACCAGCGTGGTGAAGTATGGTCAGTACACATTGACCAGCGTGGTGAAGTATGGTCAGGTCGCATTGACCAGGGTGGTGAAGTATGGTCAGTACACATTTTCCAGAGTGGTGAAGTATGGTCAGTACACATTGACCAGCGTGGTGAAGTATGGTCAGGTCACATTGACCAGCGTGGTGAAGTATGGTCAGTACACATTGACCAGAGTGGTGAAGTATGGTCAGGTCACATTGACCAGGGTGGTGAAGTATGGTCAGTACACATTGACCAGGGTGGTGAAGTATGGTCAGTACACATTGACCAGCGTGGTGAAGTATGGTCAGGTCACATTGACCAGCGTGGTGAAGTATGGTCAGTACACATTGACCAGCGTGGTGAAGTATGGTCAGGTCACATTGACCAGCGTGGTGAAGTATGGTCAGTACACATTGACCAGGGTGGTGAAGTATGGTCAGGTCACATTGACCAGCGTGGTGAAGTATGGTCAGTACACATTGACCAGAGTGGTGAAGTATGGTCAGTACACATTGACCAGAGTGGTGAAGTATGGTCAGTCCACATTGACCAGCGTGGTGAAGTATGGTCAGTACACATTGACCAGGGTGGTGAAGTATGGTCAACCCACATTGACCAGGGTGGTGAAGTATGGTCAGTACACATTGACCAGAGTGGTGAAGTATGGTCAGTACACATTGACCAGGGTGGTGAAGTATGGTCAGTACACATTGACCAGCGTGGTGAAGTATGGTCAGGTCACATTGACCAGCGTGGTGAAGTATGGTCAATACACATTGACCAGCGTGGTGAAGTATGGTCAGGTCACATTGACCAGCGTGGTGAAGTATGGTCAGTACACATTGACCAGCGTGGTGAAGTATGGTCAGTCCACATTGACCAGCGTGGTGAAGTATGGTCAGTACACATTGACCAGGGTGGTGAAGTATGGTCAGTCCACATTGACCAGAGTGGTGAAGTATGGTCAGTACACATTGACCAGGGTGGTGAAGTATGGTCAGGTCACATTGACCAGCGTGGTGAAGTATGGTCAGTACACATTGACCAGGGTGGTGAAGTATGGTCAGTACACATTGACCAGCATGGTGAAGTATGGTCAGTCCGCATTGACCAGAGTGGTGAAGTATGGTCAGTACACATTGACCAGAGTGGTGAAGTATGGGCAGTACACATTGACCAGAGTGGTGAAGTATGGTCAGGTCACATTGACCAGGGTGGTGAAGTATGGTCAGGTCACATTGACCAGCGTGGTGAAGTATGGTCAGTACACATTGACCAGAGTGGTGAAGTATGGTCAGTACACATTGACCAGCGTGGTGAAGTATGGTCAGGTCGCATTGACCAGCGTGGTGAAGTATGGTCAGTACACATTGACCAGAGTGGTGAAGTATGGTCAGTACACATTGACCAGCGTGGTGAAGTATGGTCAGGTCACATTGACCAGCGTGGTGAAGTATGGTCAGTACACATTGACCAGGGTGGTGAAGTATGGTCAGTACACATTGACCAGCATGGTGAAGTATGGTCAGTACACATTGACCAGGGTGGTGAAGTATGGTCAGTACACATTGACCAGCGTGGTGAAGTATGGTCAGTACACATTGACCAGGGTGGTGAAGTATGGTCAGTACACATTGACCAGGGTGGTGAAGTATGGTCAGTACACATTGACCAGCGTGGTGAAGTATGGTCAGTACACATTGACCAGCATGGTGAAGTATGGTCAGTACACATTGACCAGGGTGGTGAAGTATGATCAGTACACATTGACCAGGGTGGTGAAGTATGGTCAGGTCACATTGACCAGCGTGGTGAAGTATGGTCAGTACACATTGACCAGCGTGGTGAAGTATGGTCAGGTCACATTGACCAGGGTGGTGAAGTATGGTCAGTACACATTGACCAGGGTGGTGAAGTATGGTCAGGTCACATTGACCAGCGTGGTGAAGTATGGTCAGTACACATTGACCAGCGTGGTGAAGTATGGTCAGGTCACATTGACCAGGGTGGTGAAGTATGGTCAGTACACATTGACCAGGGTGGTGAAGTATGGTCAGTACACATTGACCAGCATGGTGAAGTATGGTCAGTACACATTGACCAGGGTGGTGAAGTATGGTCAGTACACATTGACCAGCGTGGTGAAGTATGGTCAGTACACATTGACCAGGGTGGTGAAGTATGGTCAGTACACATTGACCAGGGTGGTGAAGTATGGTCAGTACACATTGACCAGCGTGGTGAAGTATGGTCAGTACACATTGACCAGCGTGGTGAAGTATGGTCAGGTCACATTGACCAGCGTGGTGAAGTATGGTCAGTACACATTGACCAGCGTGGTGAAGTATGGTCAGTACACATTGAACAGCGTGGTGAAGTATGGTCAGTACACATTGACCAGGGTGGTGAAGTATGGTCAGTACACATTGACCAGCGTGGTGAAGTATGGTCAGTACACATTGACCAGGGTGGTGAAGTATGGTCAGTACACATTGACCAGAGTGGTGAAGTATGGTCAGTACACATTGACCAGGGTGGTGAAGTATGGTCAGTACACATTGACCAGGGTGGTGAAGTATGGTCAGTACACATTGACCAGCGTGGTGAAGTATGGTCAGGTCGCATTGACCAGGGTGGTGAAGTATGGTCAGTACATATTTACCAGAGTGGTGAAGTATGGTCAGTACACATTGACCAGCGTGGTGAAGTATGGTCAGGTCACATTGACCAGCGTGGTGAAGTATGGTCAGTACACATTGACCAGAGTGGTGAAGTATGGTCAGGTCACATTGACCAGGGTGGTGAAGTATGGTCAGTACACATTGACCAGGGTGGTGAAGTATGGTCAGTACACATTGACCAGCGTGGTGAAGTATGGTCAGGTCACATTGACCAGCGTGGTGAAGTATGGTCAGTACACATTGACCAGAGTGGTGAAGTATGGTCAGTCCACATTGACCAGCGTGGTGAAGTATGGTCAGTACACATTGACCAGGGTGGTGAAGTATGGTCAACCCACATTGACCAGGGTGGTGAAGTATGGTCAGTACACATTGACCAGAGTGGTGAAGAATGGTCAGTACACATTGACCAGGGTGGTGAAGTATGGTCAGTACACATTGACCAGCGTGGTGAAGTATGGTCAGGTCACATTGACCAGCGTGGTGAAGTATGGTCAATACACATTGACCAGCGTGGTGAAGTATGGTCAGGTCACATTGACCAGCGTGGTGAAGTATGGTCAGTACACATTGACCAGCGTGGTGAAGTATGGTCAGGTCACATTGACCAGCGTGGTGAAGTATGGTCATTACACATTGACCAGCGTGGTGAAGTATGGTCAGTACACATTGACCAGCGTGGTGAAGTATGGTCAGTACACATGGACCAGGGTGGTGAAGTATGGTCAGTACACATTGACCAGGGTGGTGAAGTATGGTCAGTACACATTGACCAGCGTGGTGAAGTATGGTCAGTACACATTGACCAGCGTGGTGAAGTATGGTCAGGTCACATTGACCAGCGTGGTGAAGTATGGTCAGTACACATTGACCAGCGTGGTGAAGTATGGTCAGTACACATTGAACAGCGTGGTGAAGTATGGTCAGTACACATTGACCAGGGTGGTGAAGTATGGTCAGTACACATTGACCAGCGTGGTGAAGTATGGTCAGTACACATTGACCAGGGTGGTGAAGTATGGTCAGTACACATTGACCAGAGTGGTGAAGTATGGTCAGTACACATTGACCAGGGTGGTGAAGTATGGTCAGTACACATTGACCAGGGTGGTGAAGTATGGTCAGTCCACATCGACCAGCGTGGTGAAGTATGGTCAGTACACATTGACCAGGGTGGTGAAGTATGGTCAGTACACATTGACCAGCGTGGTGAAGTATGGTCAGTACACATTGACCAGCGTGGTGAAGTATGGTCAGTACACATTGACCAGGGTGGTGAAGTATGGTCAGTACACATTGACCAGAGTGGTGAAGTATGGTCAGTACACATTGACCAGGGTGGTGAAGTATGGTCAGTACACATTGACCAGGGTGGTGAAGTATGGTCAGTACACATTGACCAGCGTGGTGAAGTATGGTCAGGTCGCATTGACCAGGGTGGTGAAGTATGGTCAGTACACATTTTCCAGAGTGGTGAAGTATGGTCAGTACACATTGACCAGCGTGGTGAAGTATGGTCAGGTCACATTGACCAGCGTGGTGAAGTATGGTCAGTACACATTGACCAGAGTGGTGAAGTATGGTCAGGTCACATTGACCAGGGTGGTGAAGTATGGTCAGTACACATTGACCAGGGTGGTGAAGTATGGTCAGTACACATTGACCAGCGTGGTGAAGTATGGTCAGGTCACATTGACCAGCGTGGTGAAGTATGGTCAGTACACATTGACCAGCGTGGTGAAGTATGGTCAGGTCACATTGACCAGCGTGGTGAAGTATGGTCAGTACACATTGACCAGGGTGGTGAAGTATGGTCAGGTCACATTGACCAGCGTGGTGAAGTATGGTCAGTACACATTGACCAGAGTGGTGAAGTATGGTCAGTACACATTGACCAGAGTGGTGAAGTATGGTCAGTCCACATTGACCAGCGTGGTGAAGTATGGTCAGTACACATTGACCAGGGTGGTGAAGTATGGTCAACCCACATTGACCAGGGTGGTGAAGTATGGTCAGTACACATTGACCAGAGTGGTGAAGTATGGTCAGTACACATTGACCAGGGTGGTGAAGTATGGTCAGTACACATTGACCAGCGTGGTGAAGTATGGTCAGGTCACATTGACCAGCGTGGTGAAGTATGGTCAATACACATTGACCAGCGTGGTGAAGTATGGTCAGGTCACATTGACCAGCGTGGTGAAGTATGGTCAGTACACATTGACCAGCGTGGTGAAGTATGGTCAGGTCACATTGACCAGCGTGGTGAAGTATGGTCAGTACACATTGACCAGCGTGGTGAAGTATGGTCAGTACACATTGACCAGCGTGGTGAAGTATGGTCAGTACACATTGACCAGGGTGGTGAAGTATGGTCAGTACACATTGACCAGCGTGGTGAAGTATGGTCAGTCCACATTGACCAGCGTGGTGAAGTATGGTCAGTACACATTGACCAGGGTGGTGAAGTATGGTCAGTCCACATTGACCAGAGTGGTGAAGTATGGTCAGTACACATTGACCAGGGTGGTGAAGTATGGTCAGGTCACATTGACCAGCGTGGTGAAGTATGGTCAGTACACATTGACCAGGGTGGTGAAGTATGGTCAGTACACATTGACCAGCATGGTGAAGTATGGTCAGTCCGCATTGACCAGAGTGGTGAAGTATGGTCAGTACACATTGACCAGAGTGGTGAAGTATGGGCAGTACACATTGACCAGAGTGGTGAAGTATGGTCAGGTCACATTGACCAGGGTGGTGAAGTATGGTCAGGTCACATTGACCAGCGTGGTGAAGTATGGTCAGTACACATTGACCAGCGTGGTGAAGTATGTTCAGTACACATCGACCAGGGTGGTGAAGTATGGTCAGTCCACATCGACCAGCGTGGTGAAGTATGGTCAGTACACATTGACCATGGTGGTGAAGTATGGTCAGTACACATTGACCAGCGTGGTGAAGTATGGTCAGTACACATTGACCAGCGTGGTGAAGTATGGTCAGTACACATTGACCAGGGTGGTGAAGTATGGTCAGTACACATTGACCAGAGTGGTGAAGTATGGTCAGTACACATTGACCAGCGTGGTGAAGTATGGTCAGGTCGCATTGACCAGCGTGGTGAAGTATGGTCAGTACACATTGACCAGAGTGGTGAAGTATGGTCAGTACACATTGACCAGCGTGGTGAAGTATGGTCAGGTCACATTGACCAGCGTGGTGAAGTATGGTCAGTACACATTGACCAGGGTGGTGAAGTATGGTCAGTACACATTGACCAGCATGGTGAAGTATGGTCAGTACACATTGACCAGGGTGGTGAAGTATGGTCAGTACACATTGACCAGCGTGGTGAAGTATGGTCAGTACACATTGACCAGGGTGGTGAAGTATGGTCAGTACACATTGACCAGGGTGGTGAAGTATGGTCAGTACACATTGACCAGCGTGGTGAAGTATGGTCAGTACACATTGACCAGCATGGTGAAGTATGGTCAGTACACATTGACCAGGGTGGTGAAGTATGATCAGTACACATTGACCAGGGTGGTGAAGTATGGTCAGGTCACATTGACCAGCGTGGTGAAGTATGGTCAGTACACATTGACCAGCGTGGTGAAGTATGGTCAGGTCACATTGACCAGGGTGGTGAAGTATGGTCAGTACACATTGACCAGGGTGGTGAAGTATGGTCAGGTCACATTGACCAGCGTGGTGAAGTATGGTCAGTACACATTGACCAGCGTGGTGAAGTATGGTCAGGTCACATTGACCAGCGTGGTGAAGTATGGTCAGTACACATTGACCAGCGTGGTGAAGTATGGTCAGGTCACATTGACCAGGGTGGTGAAGTATGGTCAGTACACATTGACCAGGGTGGTGAAGTATGGTCAGTACACATTGACCAGCGTGGTGAAGTATGGTCAGTACACATTGACCAGGGTGGTGAAGTATGGTCAGTACACATTGACCAGCGTGGTGAAGTATGGTCAGTACACATTGACCAGGGTGGTGAAGTATGGTCAGTACACATTGACCAGGGTGGTGAAGTATGGTCAGGTCACATTGACCAGCGTGGTGAAGTATGGTCAGTACACATTGACCAGCGTGGTGAAGTATGGTCAGGTCACATTGAACAGCGTGGTGAAGTATGGTCAGTATACATTGACCAGCGTGGTGAAGTATGGTCAGTACACATTGAACAGCGTGGTGAAGTATGGTCAGTACACATTGACCAGGGTGGTGAAGTATGGTCAGTACACATTGACCAGCGTGGTGAAGTATGGTCAGTACACATTGACCAGGGTGGTGAAGTATGGTCAGTACACATTGACCAGGGTGGTGAAGTATGGTCAGTACACATTGACCAGCGTGGTGAAGTATGGTCAGTACACATTGACCAGGGTGGTGAAGTATGGTCAGTACACATTGACCAGCGTGGTGAAGTATGGTCAGGTCGCATTGACCAGGGTGGTGAAGTATGGTCAGTACACATTTACCAGAGTGGTGAAGTATGGTCAGTACACATTGACCAGCGTGGTGAAGTATGGTCAGGTCACATTGACCAGCGTGGTGAAGTATGGTCAGTACACATTGACCAGAGTGGTGAAGTATGGTCAGGTCACATTGACCAGGGTGGTGAAGTATGGTCAGTACACATTGACCAGGGTGGTGAAGTATGGTCAGTACACATTGACCAGCGTGGTGAAGTATGGTCAGGTCACATTGACCAGCGTGGTGAAGTATGGTCAGTACACATTGACCAGGGTGGTGAAGTATGGTCAGTACACATTGACCAGGGTGGTGAAGTATGGTCAGTACACATTGATCAGCGTGGTGAAGTATGGTCAGTACACATTGACCAGCATGGTGAAGTATGGTCAGTACACATTGACCAGGGTGGTGAAGTATGATCAGTACACATTGACCAGGGTGGTGAAGTATGGTCAGGTCACATTGACCAGCGTGGTGAAGTATGGTCAGTACACATTGACCAGCGTGGTGAAGTATGGTCAGGTCGCATTGACCAGGGTGGTGAAGTATGGTCAGTACACATTGACCAGGGTGGTGAAGTATGGTCAGGTCACATTGACCAGCGTGGTGAAGTATGGTCAGTACACATTGACCAGCGTGGTGAAGTATGGTCAGGTCACATTGACCAGGGTGGTGAAGTATGGTCAGTACACATTGACCAGGGTGGTGAAGTATGGTCAGTACACATTGACCAGCATGGTGAAGTATGGTCAGTACACATTGACCAGGGTGGTGAAGTATGGTCAGTACACATTGACCAGCGTGGTGAAGTATGGTCAGTACACATTGACCAGGGTGGTGAAGTATGGTCAGTACACATTGACCAGGGTGGTGAAGTATGGTCAGTACACATTGACCAGCGTGGTGAAGTATGGTCAGTACACATTGACCAGCGTGGTGAAGTATGGTCAGGTCACATTGACCAGCGTGGTGAAGTATGGTCAGTACACATTGACCAGCGTGGTGAAGTATGGTCAGTACACATTGAACAGCGTGGTGAAGTATGGTCAGTACACATTGACCAGGGTGGTGAAGTATGGTCAGTACACATTGACCAGCGTGGTGAAGTATGGTCAGTACACATTGACCAGGGTGGTGAAGTATGGTCAGTACACATTGACCAGAGTGGTGAAGTATGGTCAGTACACATTGACCAGGGTGGTGAAGTATTGTCAGTACACATTGACCAGGGTGGTGAAGTATGGTCAGTACACATTGACCAGCGTGGTGAAGTATGGTCAGGTCGCATTGACCAGGGTGGTGAAGTATGGTCAGTACACATTTACCAGAGTGGTGAAGTATGGTCAGTACACATTGACCAGCGTGGTGAAGTATGGTCAGGTCACATTGACCAGCGTGGTGAAGTATGGTCAGTACACATTGACCAGAGTGGTGAAGTATGGTCAGGTCACATTGACCAGGGTGGTGAAGTATGGTCAGTACACATTGACCAGGGTGGTGAAGTATGGTCAGTACACATTGACCAGCGTGGTGAAGTATGGTCAGGTCACATTGACCAGCGTGGTGAAGTATGGTCAGTACACATTGACCAGCGTGGTGAAGTATGGTCAGGTCACATTGACCAGCGTGGTGAAGTATGGTCAGTACACATTGACCAGCGTGGTGAAGTATGGTCAGGTCACATTGACCAGAGTGGTGAAGTATGGTCAGGTCACATTGACCAGGGTGGTGAAGTATGGTCAGTACACATTGACCAGAGTGGTGAAGTATGGTCAGTACACATTGACCAGCGTGGTGAAGTATGGTCAGGTCACATTGACCAGAGTGGTGAAGTATGGTCAGGACACATTGACCAGGGTGGTGAAGTATGGTCAGTACACATTGACCAGGTTGGTGAAGTATGGTCAGGTCCCATTGACCAGGGTGGTGAAGTATGGTCAGTCCACATTGACCAGCGTGGTGAAGTATGGTCAGTACACATTGACCAGAGTGGTGAAGTATGGTCAGTACACATTGACCAGCGTGGTGAAGTATGGTCAGGTCAAATTGACCAGCGTGGTGAAGTATGGTCAGTACACATTGACCAGAGTGGTGAAGTATGGTCAGTACACATTGACCAGGGTGGTGAAGTATGGTCAGTACACATTGACCAGGGTGGTGGAGTATGGTCAGTACACATTGACCAGGGTGGTGAAGTATGGTCAGTACACATTGAGCAGCGTGGTGAAGTATGGTCAGTACACATTGACCAGCATGGTGAAGTATGGTCAGTACACATTGACCAGGATGGTGAAGTATGATCAGTACACATTGACCAGGGTGGTGAAGTATGGTCAGGTCACATTGACCAGCGTGGTGAAGTATGGTCAGTACACATTGACCAGCGTGGTGAAGTATGGTCAGGTCACATTGACCAGGGTGGTGAAGTATGGTCAGTACACATTGACCAGGGTGGTGAAGTATGGTCAGGTCACATTGACCAGCGTGGTGAAGTATGGTCAGTACACATTGACCAGCGTGGTGAAGTATGGTCAGGTCACATTGACCAGGGTGGTGAAGTATGGTCAGTACACATTGACCAGGGTGGTGAAGTATGGTCAGTACACATTGACCAGCATGGTGAAGTATGGTCAGTACACATTGACCAGGGTGGTGAAGTATGGTCAGTACACATTGACCAGCGTGGTGAAGTATGGTCAGTACACATTGACCAGGGTGGTGAAGTATGGTCAGTCCACATCGACCACTGTGGTGAAGTATGGTCAGTACACATTGACCAGGGTGGTGAAGTATGGTCAGTACACATTGACCAGCGTGGTGAAGTATGGTCAGTACACATTGACCAGCGTGGTGAAGTATGGTCAGTACACATTGACCAGGGTGGTGAAGTATGGTCAGTACACATTGACCAGAGTGGTGAAGTATGGTCAGTACACATTGACCAGGGTGGTGAAGTATGGTCAGTACACATTGACCAGGGTGGTGAAGTATGGTCAGTACACATTGACCAGCGTGGTGAAGTATGGTCAGGTCGCATTGACCAGGGTGGTGAAGTATGGTCAGTACACATTTACCAGAGTGGTGAAGTATGGTCAGTACACATTGACCAGCGTGGTGAAGTATGGTCAGGTCACATTGACCAGCGTGGTGAAGTATGGTCAGTACACATTGACCAGAGTGGTGAAGTATGGTCAGGTCACATTGACCAGGGTGGTGAAGTATGGTCAGTACACATTGACCAGGGTGGTGAAGTATGGTCAGTACACATTGACCAGAGTGGTGAAGTATGGTCAGTACACATTGACCAGGGTGGTGAAGTATGGTCAGTACACATTGACCAGCGTGGTGAAGTATGGTCAGGTCACATTGACCAGCGTGGTGAAGTATGGTCAATACACATTGACCAGCGTGGTGAAGTATGGTCAGGTCACATTGACCAGCGTGGTGAAGTATGGTCAGTACACATTGACCAGCGTGGTGAAGTATGGTCAGTCCACATTGACCAGCGTGGTGAAGTATGGTCAGTACACATTGACCAGGGTGGTGAAGTATGGTCAGTCCACATTGACCAGAGTGGTGAAGTATGGTCAGTACACATTGACCAGGGTGGTGAAGTATGGTCAGGTCACATTGACCAGCGTGGTGAAGTATGGTCAGTACACATTGACCAGGGTGGTGAAGTATGGTCAGTACACATTGACCAGCATGGTGAAGTATGGTCAGTCCGCATTGACCAGAGTGGTGAAGTATGGTCAGTACACATTGACCAGAGTGGTGAAGTATGGGCAGTACACATTGACCAGAGTGGTGAAGTATGGTCAGGTCACATTGACCAGGGTGGTGAAGTATGGTCAGGTCACATTGACCAGCGTGGTGAAGTATGGTCAGTACACATTGACCAGAGTGGTGAAGTATGGTCAGTACACATTGACCAGCGTGGTGAAGTATGGTCAGGTCGCATTGACCAGCGTGGTGAAGTATGGTCAGTACACATTGACCAGAGTGGTGAAGTATGGTCAGTACACATTGACCAGCGTGGTGAAGTATGGTCAGGTCACATTGACCAGCGTGGTGAAGTATGGTCAGTACACATTGACCAGGGTGGTGAAGTATGGTCAGTACACATTGACCAGCATGGTGAAGTATGGTCAGTACACATTGACCAGGGTGGTGAAGTATGGTCAGTACACATTGACCAGCGTGGTGAAGTATGGTCAGTACACATTGACCAGGGTGGTGAAGTATGGTCAGTACACATTGACCAGGGTGGTGAAGTATGGTCAGTACACATTGACCAGCGTGGTGAAGTATGGTCAGTACACATTGACCAGCATGGTGAAGTATGGTCAGTACACATTGACCAGGGTGGTGAAGTATGATCAGTACACATTGACCAGGGTGGTGAAGTATGGTCAGGTCACATTGACCAGCGTGGTGAAGTATGGTCAGTACACATTGACCAGCGTGGTGAAGTATGGTCAGGTCACATTGACCAGGGTGGTGAAGTATGGTCAGTACACATTGACCAGGGTGGTGAAGTATGGTCAGGTCACATTGACCAGCGTGGTGAAGTATGGTCAGTACACATTGACCAGCGTGGTGAAGTATGGTCAGGTCACATTGACCAGGGTGGTGAAGTATGGTCAGTACACATTGACCAGGGTGGTGAAGTATGGTCAGTACACATTGACCAGCATGGTGAAGTATGGTCAGTACACATTGACCAGGGTGGTGAAGTATGGTCAGTACACATTGACCAGCGTGGTGAAGTATGGTCAGTACACATTGACCAGGGTGGTGAAGTATGGTCAGTACACATTGACCAGGGTGGTGAAGTATGGTCAGTACACATTGACCAGCGTGGTGAAGTATGGTCAGTACACATTGACCAGCGTGGTGAAGTATGGTCAGGTCACATTGACCAGCGTGGTGAAGTATGGTCAGTACACATTGACCAGCGTGGTGAAGTATGGTCAGTACACATTGAACAGCGTGGTGAAGTATGGTCAGTACACATTGACCAGGGTGGTGAAGTATGGTCAGTACACATTGACCAGCGTGGTGAAGTATGGTCAGTACACATTGACCAGGGTGGTGAAGTATGGTCAGTACACATTGACCAGAGTGGTGAAGTATGGTCAGTACACATTGACCAGGGTGGTGAAGTATGGTCAGTACACATTGACCAGGGTGGTGAAGTATGGTCAGTACACATTGACCAGCGTGGTGAAGTATGGTCAGGTCGCATTGACCAGGGTGGTGAAGTATGGTCAGTACACATTTACCAGAGTGGTGAAGTATGGTCAGTACACATTGACCAGCGTGGTGAAGTATGGTCAGGTCACATTGACCAGCGTGGTGAAGTATGGTCAGTACACATTGACCAGAGTGGTGAAGTATGGTCAGGTCACATTGACCAGGGTGGTGAAGTATGGTCAGTACACATTGACCAGGGTGGTGAAGTATGGTCAGTACACATTGACCAGCGTGGTGAAGTATGGTCAGGTCACATTGACCAGCGTGGTGAAGTATGGTCAGTACACATTGACCAGAGTGGTGAAGTATGGTCAGTCCACATTGACCAGCGTGGTGAAGTATGGTCAGTACACATTGACCAGGGTGGTGAAGTATGGTCAACCCACATTGACCAGGGTGGTGAAGTATGGTCAGTACACATTGACCAGAGTGGTGAAGTATGGTCAGTACACATTGACCAGGGTGGTGAAGTATGGTCAGTACACATTGACCAGCGTGGTGAAGTATGGTCAGGTCACATTGACCAGCGTGGTGAAGTATGGTCAATACACATTGACCAGCGTGGTGAAGTATGGTCAGGTCACATTGACCAGCGTGGTGAAGTATGGTCAGTACACATTGACCAGCGTGGTGAAGTATGGTCAGGTCACATTGACCAGCGTGGTGAAGTATGGTCATTACACATTGACCAGCGTGGTGAAGTATGGTCAGTACACATTGACCAGCGTGGTGAAGTATGGTCAGTACACATGGACCAGGGTGGTGAAGTATGGTCAGTACACATTGACCAGGGTGGTGAAGTATGGTCAGTACACATTGACCAGCGTGGTGAAGTATGGTCAGTACACATTGACCAGCGTGGTGAAGTATGGTCAGGTCACATTGACCAGCGTGGTGAAGTATGGTCAGTACACATTGACCAGCGTGGTGAAGTATGGTCAGTACACATTGAACAGCGTGGTGAAGTATGGTCAGTACACATTGACCAGGGTGGTGAAGTATGGTCAGTACACATTGACCAGCGTGGTGAAGTATGGTCAGTACACATTGACCAGGGTGGTGAAGTATGGTCAGTACACATTGACCAGAGTGGTGAAGTATGGTCAGTACACATTGACCAGGGTGGTGAAGTATGGTCAGTACACATTGACCAGGGTGGTGAAGTATGGTCAGTCCACATCGACCAGCGTGGTGAAGTATGGTCAGTACACATTGACCAGGGTGGTGAAGTATGGTCAGTACACATTGACCAGCGTGGTGAAGTATGGTCAGTACACATTGACCAGCGTGGTGAAGTATGGTCAGTACACATTGACCAGGGTGGTGAAGTATGGTCAGTACACATTGACCAGAGTGGTGAAGTATGGTCAGTACACATTGACCAGGGTGGTGAAGTATGGTCAGTACACATTGACCAGGGTGGTGAAGTATGGTCAGTACACATTGACCAGCGTGGTGAAGTATGGTCAGGTCGCATTGACCAGGGTGGTGAAGTATGGTCAGTACACATTTTCCAGAGTGGTGAAGTATGGTCAGTACACATTGACCAGCGTGGTGAAGTATGGTCAGGTCACATTGACCAGCGTGGTGAAGTATGGTCAGTACACATTGACCAGAGTGGTGAAGTATGGTCAGGTCACATTGACCAGGGTGGTGAAGTATGGTCAGTACACATTGACCAGGGTGGTGAAGTATGGTCAGTACACATTGACCAGCGTGGTGAAGTATGGTCAGGTCACATTGACCAGCGTGGTGAAGTATGGTCAGTACACATTGACCAGCGTGGTGAAGTATGGTCAGGTCACATTGACCAGCGTGGTGAAGTATGGTCAGTACACATTGACCAGGGTGGTGAAGTATGGTCAGGTCACATTGACCAGCGTGGTGAAGTATGGTCAGTACACATTGACCAGAGTGGTGAAGTATGGTCAGTACACATTGACCAGAGTGGTGAAGTATGGTCAGTCCACATTGACCAGCGTGGTGAAGTATGGTCAGTACACATTGACCAGGGTGGTGAAGTATGGTCAACCCACATTGACCAGGGTGGTGAAGTATGGTCAGTACACATTGACCAGAGTGGTGAAGTATGGTCAGTACACATTGACCAGGGTGGTGAAGTATGGTCAGTACACATTGACCAGCGTGGTGAAGTATGGTCAGGTCACATTGACCAGCGTGGTGAAGTATGGTCAATACACATTGACCAGCGTGGTGAAGTATGGTCAGGTCACATTGACCAGCGTGGTGAAGTATGGTCAGTACACATTGACCAGCGTGGTGAAGTATGGTCAGGTCACATTGACCAGCGTGGTGAAGTATGGTCAGTACACATTGACCAGCGTGGTGAAGTATGGTCAGTACACATTGACCAGCGTGGTGAAGTATGGTCAGTACACATTGACCAGGGTGGTGAAGTATGGTCAGTACACATTGACCAGCGTGGTGAAGTATGGTCAGTCCACATTGACCAGCGTGGTGAAGTATGGTCAGTACACATTGACCAGGGTGGTGAAGTATGGTCAGTCCACATTGACCAGAGTGGTGAAGTATGGTCAGTACACATTGACCAGGGTGGTGAAGTATGGTCAGGTCACATTGACCAGCGTGGTGAAGTATGGTCAGTACACATTGACCAGGGTGGTGAAGTATGGTCAGTACACATTGACCAGCATGGTGAAGTATGGTCAGTCCGCATTGACCAGAGTGGTGAAGTATGGTCAGTACACATTGACCAGAGTGGTGAAGTATGGGCAGTACACATTGACCAGAGTGGTGAAGTATGGTCAGGTCACATTGACCAGGGTGGTGAAGTATGGTCAGGTCACATTGACCAGCGTGGTGAAGTATGGTCAGTACACATTGACCAGCGTGGTGAAGTATGTTCAGTACACATCGACCAGGGTGGTGAAGTATGGTCAGTCCACATCGACCAGCGTGGTGAAGTATGGTCAGTACACATTGACCATGGTGGTGAAGTATGGTCAGTACACATTGACCAGCGTGGTGAAGTATGGTCAGTACACATTGACCAGCGTGGTGAAGTATGGTCAGTACACATTGACCAGGGTGGTGAAGTATGGTCAGTACACATTGACCAGAGTGGTGAAGTATGGTCAGTACACATTGACCAGCGTGGTGAAGTATGGTCAGGTCGCATTGACCAGCGTGGTGAAGTATGGTCAGTACACATTGACCAGAGTGGTGAAGTATGGTCAGTACACATTGACCAGCGTGGTGAAGTATGGTCAGGTCACATTGACCAGCGTGGTGAAGTATGGTCAGTACACATTGACCAGGGTGGTGAAGTATGGTCAGTACACATTGACCAGCATGGTGAAGTATGGTCAGTACACATTGACCAGGGTGGTGAAGTATGGTCAGTACACATTGACCAGCGTGGTGAAGTATGGTCAGTACACATTGACCAGGGTGGTGAAGTATGGTCAGTACACATTGACCAGGGTGGTGAAGTATGGTCAGTACACATTGACCAGCGTGGTGAAGTATGGTCAGTACACATTGACCAGCATGGTGAAGTATGGTCAGTACACATTGACCAGGGTGGTGAAGTATGATCAGTACACATTGACCAGGCTGGTGAAGTATGGTCAGGTCACATTGACCAGCGTGGTGAAGTATGGTCAGTACACATTGACCAGCGTGGTGAAGTATGGTCAGGTCACATTGACCAGGGTGGTGAAGTATGGTCAGTACACATTGACCAGGGTGGTGAAGTATGGTCAGGTCACATTGACCAGCGTGGTGAAGTATGGTCAGTACACATTGACCAGCGTGGTGAAGTATGGTCAGGTCACATTGACCAGCGTGGTGAAGTATGGTCAGTACACATTGACCAGCGTGGTGAAGTATGGTCAGGTCACATTGACCAGGGTGGTGAAGTATGGTCAGTACACATTGACCAGGGTGGTGAAGTATGGTCAGTACACATTGACCAGCGTGGTGAAGTATGGTCAGTACACATTGACCAGGGTGGTGAAGTATGGTCAGTACACATTGACCAGCGTGGTGAAGTATGGTCAGTACACATTGACCAGGGTGGTGAAGTATGGTCAGTACACATTGACCAGGGTGGTGAAGTATGGTCAGGTCACATTGACCAGCGTGGTGAAGTATGGTCAGTACACATTGACCAGCGTGGTGAAGTATGGTCAGGTCACATTGAACAGCGTGGTGAAGTATGGTCAGTATACATTGACCAGCGTGGTGAAGTATGGTCAGTACACATTGAACAGCGTGGTGAAGTATGGTCAGTACACATTGACCAGGGTGGTGAAGTATGGTCAGTACACATTGACCAGCGTGGTGAAGTATGGTCAGTACACATTGACCAGGGTGGTGAAGTATGGTCAGTACACATTGACCAGGGTGGTGAAGTATGGTCAGTACACATTGACCAGCGTGGTGAAGTATGGTCAGTACACATTGACCAGGGTGGTGAAGTATGGTCAGTACACATTGACCAGCGTGGTGAAGTATGGTCAGGTCGCATTGACCAGGGTGGTGAAGTATGGTCAGTACACATTTACCAGAGTGGTGAAGTATGGTCAGTACACATTGACCAGCGTGGTGAAGTATGGTCAGGTCACATTGACCAGCGTGGTGAAGTATGGTCAGTACACATTGACCAGAGTGGTGAAGTATCGTCAGGTCACATTGACCAGGGTGGTGAAGTATGGTCAGTACACATTGACCAGGGTGGTGAAGTATGGTCAGTACACATTGACCAGCGTGGTGAAGTATGGTCAGGTCACATTGACCAGCGTGGTGAAGTATGGTCAGTACACATTGACCACGGTGGTGAAGTATGGTCAGTACACATTGACCAGGGTGGTGAAGTATGGTCAGTACACATTGACCAGCGTGGTGAAGTATGGTCAGTACACATTGACCAGCATGGTGAAGTATGGTCAGTACACATTGACCAGGGTGGTGAAGTATGATCAGTACACATTGACCAGGGTGGTGAAGTATGGTCAGGTCACATTGACCAGCGTGGTGAAGTATGGTCAGTACACATTGACCAGCGTGGTGAAGTATGGTCAGGTCGCATTGACCAGGGTGGTGAAGTATGGTCAGTACACATTGACCAGGGTGGTGAAGTATGGTCAGGTCACATTGACCAGCGTGGTGAAGTATGGTCAGTACACATTGACCAGCGTGGTGAAGTATGGTCAGGTCACATTGACCAGGGTGGTGAAGTATGGTCAGTACACATTGACCAGGGTGGTGAAGTATGGTCAGTACACATTGACCAGCATGGTGAAGTATGGTCAGTACACATTGACCAGGGTGGTGAAGTATGGTCAGTACACATTGACCAGCGTGGTGAAGTATGGTCAGTACACATTGACCAGGGTGGTGAAGTATGGTCAGTACACATTGACCAGGGTGGTGAAGTATGGTCAGTACACATTGACCAGCGTGGTGAAGTATGGTCAGTACACATTGACCAGCGTGGTGAAGTATGGTCAGGTCACATTGACCAGCGTGGTGAAGTATGGTCAGTACACATTGACCAGCGTGGTGAAGTATGGTCAGTACACATTGAACAGCGTGGTGAAGTATGGTCAGTACACATTGACCAGGGTGGTGAAGTATGGTCAGTACACATTGACCAGCGTGGTGAAGTATGGTCAGTACACATTGACCAGGGTGGTGAAGTATGGTCAGTACACATTGACCAGAGTGGTGAAGTATGGTCAGTACACATTGACCAGGGTGGTGAAGTATTGTCAGTACACATTGACCAGGGTGGTGAAGTATGGTCAGTACACATTGACCAGCGTGGTGAAGTATGGTCAGGTCGCATTGACCAGGGTGGTGAAGTATGGTCAGTACACATTTACCAGAGTGGTGAAGTATGGTCAGTACACATTGACCAGCGTGGTGAAGTATGGTCAGGTCACATTGACCAGCGTGGTGAAGTATGGTCAGTACACATTGACCAGAGTGGTGAAGTATGGTCAGGTCACATTGACCAGGGTGGTGAAGTATGGTCAGTACACATTGACCAGGGTGGTGAAGTATGGTCAGTACACATTGACCAGCGTGGTGAAGTATGGTCAGGTCACATTGACCAGCGTGGTGAAGTATGGTCAGTACACATTGACCAGCGTGGTGAAGTATGGTCAGGTCACATTGACCAGCGTGGTGAAGTATGGTCAGTACACATTGACCAGCGTGGTGAAGTATGGTCAGGTCACATTGACCAGAGTGGTGAAGTATGGTCAGGTCACATTGACCAGGGTGGTGAAGTATGGTCAGTACACATTGACCAGAGTGGTGAAGTATGGTCAGTACACATTGACCAGCGTGGTGAAGTATGGTCAGGTCACATTGACCAGAGTGGTGAAGTATGGTCAGGACACATTGACCAGGGTGGTGAAGTATGGTCAGTACACATTGACCAGGTTGGTGAAGTATGGTCAGGTCCCATTGACCAGGGTGGTGAAGTATGGTCAGTCCACATTGACCAGCGTGGTGAAGTATGGTCAGTACACATTGACCAGAGTGGTGAAGTATGGTCAGTACACATTGACCAGCGTGGTGAAGTATGGTCAGGTCAAATTGACCAGCGTGGTGAAGTATGGTCAGTACACATTGACCAGAGTGGTGAAGTATGGTCAGTACACATTGACCAGGGTGGTGAAGTATGGTCAGTACACATTGACCAGGGTGGTGGAGTATGGTCAGTACACATTGACCAGGGTGGTGAAGTATGGTCAGTACACATTGAGCAGCGTGGTGAAGTATGGTCAGTACACATTGACCAGCATGGTGAAGTATGGTCAGTACACATTGACCAGGATGGTGAAGTATGATCAGTACACATTGACCAGGGTGGTGAAGTATGGTCAGGTCACATTGACCAGCGTGGTGAAGTATGGTCAGTACACATTGACCAGCGTGGTGAAGTATGGTCAGGTCACATTGACCAGGGTGGTGAAGTATGGTCAGTACACATTGACCAGGGTGGTGAAGTATGGTCAGGTCACATTGACCAGCGTGGTGAAGTATGGTCAGTACACATTGACCAGCGTGGTGAAGTATGGTCAGGTCACATTGACCAGGGTGGTGAAGTATGGTCAGTACACATTGACCAGGGTGGTGAAGTATGGTCAGTACACATTGACCAGCATGGTGAAGTATGGTCAGTACACATTGACCAGGGTGGTGAAGTATGGTCAGTACACATTGACCAGCGTGGTGAAGTATGGTCAGTACACATTGACCAGGGTGGTGAAGTATGGTCAGTCCACATCGACCACTGTGGTGAAGTATGGTCAGTACACATTGACCAGGGTGGTGAAGTATGGTCAGTACACATTGACCAGCGTGGTGAAGTATGGTCAGTACACATTGACCAGCGTGGTGAAGTATGGTCAGTACACATTGACCAGGGTGGTGAAGTATGGTCAGTACACATTGACCAGAGTGGTGAAGTATGGTCAGTACACATTGACCAGGGTGGTGAAGTATGGTCAGTACACATTGACCAGGGTGGTGAAGTATGGTCAGTACACATTGACCAGCGTGGTGAAGTATGGTCAGGTCGCATTGACCAGGGTGGTGAAGTATGGTCAGTACACATTTACCAGAGTGGTGAAGTATGGTCAGTACACATTGACCAGCGTGGTGAAGTATGGTCAGGTCACATTGACCAGCGTGGTGAAGTATGGTCAGTACACATTGACCAGAGTGGTGAAGTATGGTCAGGTCACATTGACCAGGGTGGTGAAGTATGGTCAGTACACATTGACCAGGGTGGTGAAGTATGGTCAGTACACATTGACCAGCGTGGTGAAGTATGGTCAGGTCACATTGACCAGCGTGGTGAAGTATGGTCAGTACACATTGACCAGCGTGGTGAAGTATGGTCAGGTCACATTGACCAGCGTGGTGAAGTATGGTCAGTACACATTGAACAGCGTGGTGAAGTATGGTCAGGTCACATTGACCAGCGTGGTGAAGTATGGTCAGTACACATTGACCAGGGTGGTAAAGTATGGTCAGGTCACATTGACCAGCGTGGTGAAGTATGGTCAGTACACATTGACCAGCGTGGTGAAGTATGGTCAGTACACATTGACCAGGGTGGTGAAGTATGGTCAGTCCACATCGACCACTGTGGTGAAGTATGGTCAGTACACATTGACCAGAGTGGTGAAGTATGGTCAGTACACATTGACCAGCGTGGTGAAGTATGGTCAGTACACATTGACCAGCGTGGTGAAGTATGGTCAGTACACATTGACCAGAGTGGTGAAGTATGGTCAGTACACATTGACCAGTGTGGTGAAGTATGGTCAGTACACATTGACCAGGGTGGTGAAGTATGGTCAGTACACATTGACCAGGGTGGTGAAGTATGGTCAGTACACATTGACCAGCGTGGTGAAGTATGGTCAGGTCGCATTGACCAGGGTGGTGAAGTATGGTCAGTACACATTGACCAGGGTGGTGAAGTATGATCAGTACACATTGACCAGGGTGGTGAAGTATGGTCAGGTCACATTGACCAGCGTGGTGAAGTATGGTCAGTACACATTGACCAGAGTGGTGAAGTATGGTCAGGTCACATTGACCAGGGTGTTGAAGTATGGTCAGTACACATTGACCAGGGTGGTGAAGTATGGTCAGTACACATTGACCAGCGTGGTGAAGTATGGTCAGGTCACATTGACCAGCGTGGTGAAGTATGGTCAGTACACATTGACCAGCGTGGTGAAGTATGGTCAGGTCACATTGACCAGCGTGGTGAAGTATGGTCAGTACACATTGAACAGCGTGGTGAAGTATGGTCAGGTCACATTGACCAGCGTGGTGAAGTATGGTCAGTACACATTGACCAGGGTGGTAAAGTATGGTCAGGTCACATTGACCAGCGTGGTGAAGTATGGTCAGTACACATTGACCAGCGTGGTGAAGTATGGTCAGTACACATTGACCAGGGTGGTGAAGTATGGTCAGTCCACATCGACCACTGTGGTGAAGTATGGTCAGTACACATTGACCAGAGTGGTGAAGTATGGTCAGTACACATTGACCAGCGTGGTGAAGTATGGTCAGTACACATTGACCAGCGTGGTGAAGTATGGTCAGTACACATTGACCAGAGTGGTGAAGTATGGTCAGTACACATTGACCAGTGTGGTGAAGTATGGTCAGTACACATTGACCAGGGTGGTGAAGTATGGTCAGTACACATTGACCAGGGTGGTGAAGTATGGTCAGTACACATTGACCAGCGTGGTGAAGTATGGTCAGGTCGCATTGACCAGGGTGGTGAAGTATGGTCAGTACACATTGACCAGGGTGGTGAAGTATGATCAGTACACATTGACCAGGGTGGTGAAGTATGGTCAGGTCACATTGACCAGCGTGGTGAAGTATGGTCAGTACACATTGACCAGAGTGGTGAAGTATGGTCAGGTCACATTGACCAGGGTGTTGAAGTATGGTCAGTACACATTGACCAGGGTGGTGAAGTATGGTCAGTACACATTGACCAGCGTGGTGAAGTATGGTCAGGTCACATTGACCAGCGTGGTGAAGTATGGTCAGTACACATTGACCAGCGTGGTGAAGTATGGTCAGGTCACATTGACCAGCGTGGTGAAGTATGGTCAGTACACATTGACCAGCGTGGTGAAGTATGGTCAGGTCACATTGACCAGAGTGGTGAAGTATGGTCAGGTCACATTGACCAGGGTGGTGAAGTATGGTCAGTACACATTGACCAGGGTGGTGAAGTATGGTCAGTACACATTGACCAGGGTGGTGAAGTATGGTCAGTACACATTGACCAGAGTGGTGAAGTATGGTCAGTACACATTGACCAGGGTGGTGAAGTATGGTCAGTACACATTGACCAGGTTGGTGAAGTATGGTCAGTACACATTGACCAGGGTGGTGAAGTATGGTCAGGTCACATTGACCAGGGTGGTGAAGTATGGTCAGTCCACATTGACCAGCGTGGTGAAGTATGGTCAGTACACATTGACCAGAGTGGTGAAGTATGGTCAGTACACATTGACCAGCGTGGTGAAGTATGGTCAGGTCACATTGACCAGCGTGGTGAAGTATGGTCAGTACACATTGACCAGAGTAGTGAAGTATGGTCAGTACACATTGACCAGGGTGGTGAAGTATGGTCAGTACACATTGACCAGGGTGGTGAAGTATGGTCAGTACACATTGACCAGGGTGGTGAAGTATGGTCAGTACACATTGACCAGCGTGGTGAAGTATGGTCAGTACACATTGACCAGGGTGGTGAAGTATGGTCAGTACACATTGACCAGGGTGGTGAAGTATGGTCAGGTCACATTGACCAGCGTGGTGAAGTATGGTCAGTACACATTGACCAGCGTGGTGAAGTATGGTCAGGTCACATTGAACAGCGTGGTGAAGTATGGTCAGTATACATTGACCAGCGTGGTGAAGTATGGTCAGTACACATTGAACAGCGTGGTGAAGTATGGTCAGTACACATTGACCAGGGTGGTGAAGTATGGTCAGTACACATTGACCAGCGTGGTGAAGTATGGTCAGTACACATTGACCAGGGTGGTGAAGTATGGTCAGTACACATTGACCAGGGTGGTGAAGTATGGTCAGTACACATTGACCAGCGTGGTGAAGTATGGTCAGTACACATTGACCAGGGTGGTGAAGTATGGTCAGTACACATTGACCAGCGTGGTGAAGTATGGTCAGGTCGCATTGACCAGGGTGGTGAAGTATGGTCAGTACACATTTACCAGAGTGGTGAAGTATGGTCAGTACACATTGACCAGCGTGGTGAAGTATGGTCAGGTCACATTGACCAGCGTGGTGAAGTATGGTCAGTACACATTGACCAGAGTGGTGAAGTATGGTCAGGTCACATTGACCAGGGTGGTGAAGTATGGTCAGTACACATTGACCAGGGTGGTGAAGTATGGTCAGTACACATTGACCAGCGTGGTGAAGTATGGTCAGGTCACATTGACCAGCGTGGTGAAGTATGGTCAGTACACATTGACCAGGGTGGTGAAGTATGGTCAGTACACATTGACCAGGGTGGTGAAGTATGGTCAGTACACATTGACCAGCGTGGTGAAGTATGGTCAGTACACATTGACCAGCATGGTGAAGTATGGTCAGTACACATTGACCAGGGTGGTGAAGTATGATCAGTACACATTGACCAGGGTGGTGAAGTATGGTCAGGTCACATTGACCAGCGTGGTGAAGTATGGTCAGTACACATTGACCAGCGTGGTGAAGTATGGTCAGGTCGCATTGACCAGGGTGGTGAAGTATGGTCAGTACACATTGACCAGGGTGGTGAAGTATGGTCAGGTCACATTGACCAGCGTGGTGAAGTATGGTCAGTACACATTGACCAGCGTGGTGAAGTATGGTCAGGTCACATTGACCAGGGTGGTGAAGTATGGTCAGTACACATTGACCAGGGTGGTGAAGTATGGTCAGTACACATTGACCAGCATGGTGAAGTATGGTCAGTACACATTGACCAGGGTGGTGAAGTATGGTCAGTACACATTGACCAGCGTGGTGAAGTATGGTCAGTACACATTGACCAGGGTGGTGAAGTATGGTCAGTACACATTGACCAGGGTGGTGAAGTATGGTCAGTACACATTGACCAGCGTGGTGAAGTATGGTCAGTACACATTGACCAGCGTGGTGAAGTATGGTCAGGTCACATTGACCAGCGTGGTGAAGTATGGTCAGTACACATTGACCAGCGTGGTGAAGTATGGTCAGTACACATTGAACAGCGTGGTGAAGTATGGTCAGTACACATTGACCAGGGTGGTGAAGTATGGTCAGTACACATTGACCAGCGTGGTGAAGTATGGTCAGTACACATTGACCAGGGTGGTGAAGTATGGTCAGTACACATTGACCAGAGTGGTGAAGTATGGTCAGTACACATTGACCAGGGTGGTGAAGTATTGTCAGTACACATTGACCAGGGTGGTGAAGTATGGTCAGTACACATTGACCAGCGTGGTGAAGTATGGTCAGGTCGCATTGACCAGGGTGGTGAAGTATGGTCAGTACACATTTACCAGAGTGGTGAAGTATGGTCAGTACACATTGACCAGCGTGGTGAAGTATGGTCAGGTCACATTGACCAGCGTGGTGAAGTATGGTCAGTACACATTGACCAGAGTGGTGAAGTATGGTCAGGTCACATTGACCAGGGTGGTGAAGTATGGTCAGTACACATTGACCAGGGTGGTGAAGTATGGTCAGTACACATTGACCAGCGTGGTGAAGTATGGTCAGGTCACATTGACCAGCGTGGTGAAGTATGGTCAGTACACATTGACCAGCGTGGTGAAGTATGGTCAGGTCACATTGACCAGCGTGGTGAAGTATGGTCAGTACACATTGACCAGCGTGGTGAAGTATGGTCAGGTCACATTGACCAGAGTGGTGAAGTATGGTCAGGTCACATTGACCAGGGTGGTGAAGTATGGTCAGTACACATTGACCAGAGTGGTGAAGTATGGTCAGTACACATTGACCAGCGTGGTGAAGTATGGTCAGGTCACATTGACCAGAGTGGTGAAGTATGGTCAGGACACATTGACCAGGGTGGTGAAGTATGGTCAGTACACATTGACCAGGTTGGTGAAGTATGGTCAGGTCCCATTGACCAGGGTGGTGAAGTATGGTCAGTCCACATTGACCAGCGTGGTGAAGTATGGTCAGTACACATTGACCAGAGTGGTGAAGTATGGTCAGTACACATTGACCAGCGTGGTGAAGTATGGTCAGGTCAAATTGACCAGCGTGGTGAAGTATGGTCAGTACACATTGACCAGAGTGGTGAAGTATGGTCAGTACACATTGACCAGGGTGGTGAAGTATGGTCAGTACACATTGACCAGGGTGGTGAAGTATGGTCAGTACACATTGACCAGGGTGGTGAAGTATGGTCAGTACACATTGAGCAGCGTGGTGAAGTATGGTCAGTACACATTGACCAGCATGGTGAAGTATGGTCAGTACACATTGACCAGGATGGTGAAGTATGATCAGTACACATTGACCAGGGTGGTGAAGTATGGTCAGGTCACATTGACCAGCGTGGTGAAGTATGGTCAGTACACATTGACCAGCGTGGTGAAGTATGGTCAGGTCACATTGACCAGGGTGGTGAAGTATGGTCAGTACACATTGACCAGGGTGGTGAAGTATGGTCAGGTCACATTGACCAGCGTGGTGAAGTATGGTCAGTACACATTGACCAGCGTGGTGAAGTATGGTCAGGTCACATTGACCAGGGTGGTGAAGTATGGTCAGTACACATTGACCAGGGTGGTGAAGTATGGTCAGTACACATTGACCAGCATGGTGAAGTATGGTCAGTACACATTGACCAGGGTGGTGAAGTATGGTCAGTACACATTGACCAGCGTGGTGAAGTATGGTCAGTACACATTGACCAGGGTGGTGAAGTATGGTCAGTCCACATCGACCACTGTGGTGAAGTATGGTCAGTACACATTGACCAGGGTGGTGAAGTATGGTCAGTACACATTGACCAGCGTGGTGAAGTATGGTCAGTACACATTGACCAGCGTGGTGAAGTATGGTCAGTACACATTGACCAGGGTGGTGAAGTATGGTCAGTACACATTGACCAGAGTGGTGAAGTATGGTCAGTACACATTGACCAGGGTGGTGAAGTATGGTCAGTACACATTGACCAGGGTGGTGAAGTATGGTCAGTACACATTGACCAGCGTGGTGAAGTATGGTCAGGTCGCATTGACCAGGGTGGTGAAGTATGGTCAGTACACATTTACCAGAGTGGTGAAGTATGGTCAGTACACATTGACCAGCGTGGTGAAGTATGGTCAGGTCACATTGACCAGCGTGGTGAAGTATGGTCAGTACACATTGACCAGAGTGGTGAAGTATGGTCAGGTCACATTGACCAGGGTGGTGAAGTATGGTCAGTACACATTGACCAGGGTGGTGAAGTATGGTCAGTACACATTGACCAGCGTGGTGAAGTATGGTCAGGTCACATTGACCAGCGTGGTGAAGTATGGTCAGTACACATTGACCAGCGTGGTGAAGTATGGTCAGGTCACATTGACCAGCGTGGTGAAGTATGGTCAGTACACATTGAACAGCGTGGTGAAGTATGGTCAGGTCACATTGACCAGCGTGGTGAAGTATGGTCAGTACACATTGACCAGGGTGGTAAAGTATGGTCAGGTCACATTGACCAGCGTGGTGAAGTATGGTCAGTACACATTGACCAGCGTGGTGAAGTATGGTCAGTACACATTGACCAGGGTGGTGAAGTATGGTCAGTCCACATCGACCACTGTGGTGAAGTATGGTCAGTACACATTGACCAGAGTGGTGAAGTATGGTCAGTACACATTGACCAGCGTGGTGAAGTATGGTCAGTACACATTGACCAGCGTGGTGAAGTATGGTCAGTACACATTGACCAGAGTGGTGAAGTATGGTCAGTACACATTGACCAGTGTGGTGAAGTATGGTCAGTACACATTGACCAGGGTGGTGAAGTATGGTCAGTACACATTGACCAGGGTGGTGAAGTATGGTCAGTACACATTGACCAGCGTGGTGAAGTATGGTCAGGTCGCATTGACCAGGGTGGTGAAGTATGGTCAGTACACATTGACCAGGGTGGTGAAGTATGATCAGTACACATTGACCAGGGTGGTGAAGTATGGTCAGGTCACATTGACCAGCGTGGTGAAGTATGGTCAGTACACATTGACCAGAGTGGTGAAGTATGGTCAGGTCACATTGACCAGGGTGTTGAAGTATGGTCAGTACACATTGACCAGGGTGGTGACGTATGGTCAGTACACATTGACCAGCGTGGTGAAGTATGGTCAGGTCACATTGACCAGCGTGGTGAAGTATGGTCAGTACACATTGACCAGCGTGGTGAAGTATGGTCAGGTCACATTGACCAGCGTGGTGAAGTATGGTCAGTACACATTGACCAGCGTGGTGAAGTATGGTCAGGTCACATTGACCAGAGTGGTGAAGTATGGTCAGGTCACATTGACCAGGGTGGTGAAGTATGGTCAGTACACATTGACCAGGGTGGTGAAGTATGGTCAGTACACATTGACCAGGGTGGTGAAGTATGGTCAGTACACATTGACCAGAGTGGTGAAGTATGGTCAGTACACATTGACCAGGGTGGTGAAGTATGGTCAGTACACATTGACCAGGTTGGTGAAGTATGGTCAGTACACATTGACCAGGGTGGTGAAGTATGGTCAGGTCACATTGACCAGGGTGGTGAAGTATGGTCAGTCCACATTGACCAGCGTGGTGAAGTATGGTCAGTACACATTGACCAGAGTGGTGAAGTATGGTCAGTACACATTGACCAGCGTGCTGAAGTATGGTCAGGTCACATTGACCAGCGTGCTGAAGTATGGTCAGTACACATTGACCAGAGTAGTGAAGTATGGTCAGTACACATTGACCAGGGTGGTGAAGTATGGTCAGTACACATTGACCAGGGTGGTGAAGTATGGTCAGTACACATTGACCAGGGTGGTGAAGTATGGTCAGTACACTTTGACCAGCGTGGTGAAGTATGGTCAGTACACATTGACCAGCATGGTGAAGTATGGTCAGTACACATTGACCAGGGTGGTGAAGTATGATCAGTACACATTGACCAGGGTGGTGAAGTATGGTCAGTACACATTGACCAGGGTGGTGAAGTATGGTCAGTACACATTGACCAGCGTGGTGAAGTATGGTCAGGTCGCATTGACCAGGGTGGTGAAGTATGGTCAGTACACATTTACCAGAGTGGTGAAGTATGGTCAGTACACATTGACCAGCGTGGTGAAGTATGGTCAGGTCACATTGACCAGCGTGGTGAAGTATGGTCAGTACACATTGACCAGAGTGGTGAAGTATGGTCAGGTCACATTGACCAGGGTGGTGAAGTATGGTCAGTACACATTGACCAGGGTGGTGAAGTATGGTCAGTACACATTGACCAGCGTGGTGAAGTATGGTCAGGTCACATTGACCAGCGTGGTGAAGTATGGTCAGTACACATTGACCAGCGTGGTGAAGTATGGTCAGGTCACATTGACCAGCGTGGTGAAGTATGGTCAGTACACATTGACCAGCGTGGTGAAGTATGGTCAGGTCACATTGACCAGAGTGGTGAAGTATGGTCAGGTCACATTGACCAGGGTGGTGAAGTATGGTCAGTACACATTGACCAGAGTGGTGAAGTATGGTCAGTACACATTGACCAGCGTGGTGAAGTATGGTCAGGTCACATTGACCAGAGTGGTGAAGTATGGTCAGGACACATTGACCAGGGTGGTGAAGTATGGTCAGTACACATTGACCAGGTTGGTGAAGTATGGTCAGTACACATTGACCAGGGTGGTGAAGTATGGTCAGGTCACATTGACCAGGGTGGTGAAGTATGGTCAGTCCACATTGACCAGCGTGGTGAAGTATGGTCAGTACACATTGACCAGAGTGGTGAAGTATGGTCAGTACACATTGACCAGCGTGGTGAAGTATGGTCAGGTCACATTGACCAGCGTGGTGAAGTATGGTCAGTACACATTGACCAGAGTGGTGAAGTATGGTCAGTACACATTGACCAGGGTGGTGAAGTATGGTCAGTCCACATTTGACCAGCGTGGTGAAGCATGGTCAGTACACATTGACCAGAGTGGTGAAGTATGGTCAGTACACATTGACCAGCGTGGTGAAGTATGGTCAGGTCACATTGACCAGCGTGGTGAAGTATGGTCAGTACACATTGACCAGAGTGGTGACGTATGGTCAGTACACATTGACCAGGGTGGTGAAGTATGGTCAGTACACATTGACCAGCGTGGTGAAGTATGGTCAGTACACATTGACCAGCGTGGTGAAGTATGGTCAGGTCACATTGACCAGCGTGGTGAAGTATGGTCAGTACACATTGACCAGGGTGGTGAAGTATGGTCAGTACACATTGACCAGCATGGTGAAGTATGGTCAGTACACATTGACCAGGGTGGTGAAGTATGGTCAGTACACATTGACCAGCGTGGTGAAGTATGGTCAGTACACATTGACCAGGGTGGTGAAGTATGGTCAGTACACATTGACCAGGGTGGTGAAGTATGGTCAGTACACATTGACCAGCGTGGTGAAGTATGGTCAGTACACATTGACCAGCGTGGTGAAGTATGGTCAGGTCACATTGACCAGCGTGGTGAAGTATGGTCAGTACACATTGACCAGCGTGGTGAAGTATGGTCAGTACACATTGAACAGCGTGGTGAAGTATGGTCAGGTCACATTGACCAGCGTGGTGAAGTATGGTCAGTACACATTGACCAGGGTGGTAAAGTATGGCAGGTCACATTGACCAGCGTGGTGAAGTATGGTCAGTACACATTGACCAGCGTGGTGAAGTATGGTCAGTACACATTGACCAGGGTGGTGAAGTATGGTCAGTCCACATCGACCAGCGTGGTGAAGTATGGTCAGTACACATTGACCAGGGTGGTGAAGTATGGTCAGTACACATTGACCAGCGTGGTGAAGTATGGTCAGTACACATTGACCAGCGTGGTGAAGTATGGTCAGTACACATTGACCAGGGTGGTGAAGTATGGTCAGTACACATTGACCAGCGTGGTGAAGTATGGTCAGGTCACATTGACCAGCGTGGTGAAGTATGGTCAGTACACATTGACCAGAGTGGTGAAGTATGGTCAGGTCACATTGACCAGGGTGGTGAAGTATGGTCAGTACACATTGACCAGGGTGGTGAAGTATGGTCAGTACACATTGACCAGCGTGGTGAAGTATGGTCAGGTCACATTGACCAGCGTGGTGAAGTATGGTCAGTACACATTGACCAGCGTGGTGAAGTATGGTCAGGTCACATTGACCAGCGTGGTGAAGTATGGTCAGTACACATTGACCAGCGTGGTGAAGTATGGTCAGGTCACATTGACCAGAGTGGTGAAGTATGGTCAGGTCACATTGACCAGCGTGGTGAAGTATGGTCAGTACACATTGACCAGAGTGGTGAAGTATGGTCAGGTCACATTGACCAGGGTGGTGAAGTATGGTCAGTACACATTGACCAGGGTGGTGAAGTATGGTCAGTACACATTGACCAGCGTGGTGAAGTATGGTCAGGTCACATTGACCAGCGTGGTGAAGTATGGTCAGTACACATTGACCAGCGTGGTGAAGTATGGTCAGGTCACATTGACCAGCGTGGTGAAGTATGGTCAGTACACATTGACCAGCGTGGTGAAGTATGGTCAGGTCACATTGACCAGAGTGGTGAAGTATGGTCAGGTCACATTAACCAGGGTGGTGAAGTATGGTCAGTACACATTGACCAGAGTGGTGAAGTATGGTCAGGACACATTGACCAGGGTGGTGAAGTATGGTCAGTACACATTGACCAGGGTGGTGAAGTATGGTCAGTACACATTGACCAGGGTGGTGCAGTATGGTCAGGTCACATTGACCAGGGTGGTGAAGTATGGTCAGTCCACATTGACCAGCGTGGTGAAGTATGGTCAGTACACATTGACCAGCGTGGTGAAGTATGGTCAGGTCACATTGACCAGCGTGGTGAAGTATGGTCAGTACACATTGACCAGCGTGGTGAAGTATGGTCAGGTCACATTGACCAGCGTGGTGAAGTATGGTCAGTACACATTGACCAGCGTGGTGAAGTATGGTCAGGTCACATTGACCAGAGTGGTGAAGTATGGTCAGGTCACATTAACCAGGGTGGTGAAGTATGGTCAGTACACATTGACCAGAGTGGTGAAGTATGGTCAGGACACATTGACCAGGGTGGTGAAGTATGGTCAGTACACATTGACCAGGGTGGTGAAGTATGGTCAGTACACATTGACCAGGGTGGTGAAGTATGGTCAGGTCACATTGACCAGGGTGGTGAAGTATGGTCAGTCCACATTGACCAGCGTGGTGAAGTATGGTCAATACACATTGACCAGAGTGGTGAAGTATGGTCAGTACACATTGACCAGCGTGGTGAAGTATGGTCAGGTCACATTGACCAGCGTGGTGAAGTATGGTCAGTACACATTGACCAGAGTGGTGAAGTATGGTCAGTACACATTGACCAGGGTGGTGAAGTATGGTCAGTCCACATTGACCAGCGTGGTGAAGCATGGTCAGTACACATTGACCAGAGTGGTGAAGTATGGTCAGTACACATTGACCAGCGTGGTGAAGTATGGTCAGGTCACATTGACCAGCGTGGTGAAGTATGGTCAGTACACATTGACCAGAGTGGTGAAGTATAGTCAGTACACATTGACCAGGGTGGTGAAGTATGGTCAGTACACATTGACCAGCGTGGTGAAGTATGTTCAGTACACATTGACCAGCGTGGTGAAGTATGGTCAGTACACATTGACCAGGGTGGTGAAGTATGGTCAGTACACATTGACCAGCGTGGTGAAGTATGGTCAGTACACATTGACCAGTGTGGTGAAGTATGGTCAGGTCACATTGACCAGCGTGGTGAAGTATGGTCAGTACACATTGACCAGGGTGGTGAAGTATGGTCAGGTCACATTGACCAGCGTGGTGAAGTATGGTCAGTACACATTGACCAGAGTGGTGTTGTATGGTCAGTACACATTGACCAGAGTGGTGAAGTATGGTCAGTCCACATTGACCAGCGTGGTGAAGTATGGTCAGTACACATTGACCAGGGTGGTGAAGTATGGTCAACCCACATTGACCAGGGTGGTGAAGTATGGTCAGTACACATTGACCAGAGTGGTGAAGTATGGTCAGTACACATTGACCAGGGTGGTGAAGTATGGTCAGTACACATTGACCAGCGTGGTGAAGTATGGTCAGGTCACATTGACCAGCGTGATGAAGTATGGTCAGTACACATTGACCAGCGTGGTGAAGTATGGTCAGGTCACATTGACCAGCGTGGTGAAGTATGGTCAGTACACATTGACCAGCGTGGTGAAGTATGGTCAGTCCACATTGACCAGCGTGGTGAAGTATGGTCAGTACACATTGACCAGGGTGGTGAAGTATGGTCAGTACACATTGACCAGAGTGGTGAAGTATGGTCAGTACACATTGACCAGGGTGGTGAAGTATGGTCAGGTCACATTGACCAGCGTGGTGAAGTATGGTCAGTAAACATTGACCAGCGTGGTGAAGTATGGTCAGTCCACATTGACCAGCGTGGTGAAGTATGGTCAGGTCGCATTGACCAGCGTGGTGAAGTATGGTCAGTCCACATTGACCAGAGTGGTGAAGTATGGTCAGTACACATTGACCAGGGTGGTGAAGTATGGTCAGTCCACATTGACCAGCGTGGTGAAGTATGGTCAGTACACATTGACCAGGGTGGTGAAGTATGGTCAGTACACATTGACCAGCGTGGTGAAGTATGGTCAGTACACATTGACCAGGGTGGTGAAGTATGGTCAGTACACATTGACCAGCGTGGTGAAGTATGGTCAGTACACATTGACCAGCGTGGTGAAGTATGGTCAGGTCACATTGACCAGCGTGGTGAAGTATGGTCAGTACACATTGACCAGCGTGGTGAAGTATGGTCAGTACACATTGAACAGCGTGGTGAAGTATGGTCAGGTCACATTGACCAGCGTGGTGAAGTATGGTCAGTACACATTGACCAGGGTGGTAAAGTATGGTCAGGTCACATTGACCAGCGTGGTGAAGTATGGTCAGTACACATTGACCAGCGTGGTGAAGTATGGTCAGTACACATTGACCAGGGTGGTGAAGTATGGTCAGTCCACATCGACCAGCGTGGTGAAGTATGGTCAGTACACATTGACCAGGGTGGTGAAGTATGGTCAGTACACATTGACCAGCGTGGTGAAGTATGGTCAGTACACATTGACCAGCGTGGTGAAGTATGGTCAGTACACATTGACCAGGGTGGTGAAGTATGGTCAGTACACATTGACCAGCGTGGTGAAGTATGGTCAGGTCACATTGACCAGCGTGGTGAAGTATGGTCAGTACACATTGACCAGAGTGGTGAAGTATGGTCAGGTCACATTGACCAGGGTGGTGAAGTATGGTCAGTACACATTGACCAGGGTGGTGAAGTATGGTCAGTACACATTGACCAGCGTGGTGAAGTATGGTCAGGTCACATTGACCAGCGTGGTGAAGTATGGTCAGTACACATTGACCAGCGTGGTGAAGTATGGTCAGGTCACATTGACCAGCGTGGTGAAGTATGGTCAGTACACATTGACCAGGGTGGTAAAGTATGGTCAGGTCACATTGACCAGCGTGGTGAAGTATGGTCAGTACACATTGACCAGGGTGGTAAAGTATGGTCAGGTCACATTGACCAGCGTGGTGAAGTATGGTCAGTACACATTGACCAGCGTGGTGAAGTATGGTCAGTACACATTGACCAGGGTGGTGAAGTATGGTCAGTCCACATCGACCAGCGTGGTGAAGTATGGTCAGTACACATTGACCAGGGTGGTGAAGTATGGTCAGTACACATTGACCAGCGTGGTGAAGTATGGTCAGTACACATTGACCAGCGTGGTGAAGTATGGTCAGTACACATTGACCAGGGTGGTGAAGTATGGTCAGTACACATTGACCAGCGTGGTGAAGTATGGTCAGGTCACATTGACCAGCGTGGTGAAGTATGGTCAGTACACATTGACCAGAGTGGTGAAGTATGGTCAGGTCACATTGACCAGGGTGGTGAAGTATGGTCAGTACACATTGACCAGGGTGGTGAAGTATGGTCAGTACACATTGACCAGCGTGGTGAAGTATGGTCAGGTCACATTGACCAGCGTGGTGAAGTATGGTCAGTACACATTGACCAGCGTGGTGAAGTATGGTCAGGTCACATTGACCAGCGTGGTGAAGTATGGTCAGTACACATTGACCAGCGTGGTGAAGTATGGTCAGGTCACATTGACCAGAGTGGTGAAGTATGGTCAGGTCACATTGACCAGCGTGGTGAAGTATGGTCAGTACACATTGACCAGAGTGGTGAAGTATGGTCAGGTCACATTGACCAGGGTGGTGAAGTATGGTCAGTACACATTGACCAGGGTGGTGAAGTATGGTCAGTACACATTGACCAGCGTGGTGAAGTATGGTCAGGTCACATTGACCAGCGTGGTGAAGTATGGTCAGTACACATTGACCAGCGTGGTGAAGTATGGTCAGGTCACATTGACCAGCGTGGTGAAGTATGGTCAGTACACATTGACCAGCGTGGTGAAGTATGGTCAGGTCACATTGACCAGAGTGGTGAAGTATGGTCAGGTCACATTAACCAGGGTGGTGAAGTATGGTCAGTACACATTGACCAGAGTGGTGAAGTATGGTCAGGACACATTGACCAGGGTGGTGAAGTATGGTCAGTACACATTGACCAGGGTGGTGAAGTATGGTCAGTACACATTGACCAGGGTGGTGAAGTATGGTCAGGTCACATTGACCAGGGTGGTGAAGTATGGTCAGTCCACATTGACCAGCGTGGTGAAGTATGGTCAGTACACATTGACCAGCGTGGTGAAGTATGGTCAGGTCACATTGACCAGCGTGGTGAAGTATGGTCAGTACACATTGACCAGCGTGGTGAAGTATGGTCAGGTCACATTGACCAGCGTGGTGAAGTATGGTCAGTACACATTGACCAGCGTGGTGAAGTATGGTCAGGTCACATTGACCAGAGTGGTGAAGTATGGTCAGGTCACATTAACCAGGGTGGTGAAGTATGGTCAGTACACATTGACCAGAGTGGTGAAGTATGGTCAGGACACATTGACCAGGGTGGTGAAGTATGGTCAGTACACATTGACCAGGGTGGTGAAGTATGGTCAGTACACATTGACCAGGGTGGTGAAGTATGGTCAGGTCACATTGACCAGGGTGGTGAAGTATGGTCAGTCCACATTGACCAGCGTGGTGAAGTATGGTCAATACACATTGACCAGAGTGGTGAAGTATGGTCAGTACACATTGACCAGCGTGGTGAAGTATGGTCAGGTCACATTGACCAGCGTGGTGAAGTATGGTCAGTACACATTGACCAGAGTGGTGAAGTATGGTCAGTACACATTGACCAGGGTGGTGAAGTATGGTCAGTCCACATTGACCAGCGTGGTGAAGCATGGTCAGTACACATTGACCAGAGTGGTGAAGTATGGTCAGTACACATTGACCAGCGTGGTGAAGTATGGTCAGGTCACATTGACCAGCGTGGTGAAGTATGGTCAGTACACATTGACCAGAGTGGTGAAGTATAGTCAGTACACATTGACCAGGGTGGTGAAGTATGGTCAGTACACATTGACCAGCGTGGTGAAGTATGTTCAGTACACATTGACCAGCGTGGTGAAGTATGGTCAGTACACATTGACCAGGGTGGTGAAGTATGGTCAGTACACATTGACCAGCGTGGTGAAGTATGGTCAGTACACATTGACCAGTGTGGTGAAGTATGGTCAGGTCACATTGACCAGCGTGGTGAAGTATGGTCAGTACACATTGACCAGGGTGGTGAAGTATGGTCAGGTCACATTGACCAGCGTGGTGAAGTATGGTCAGTACACATTGACCAGAGTGGTGTTGTATGGTCAGTACACATTGACCAGAGTGGTGAAGTATGGTCAGTCCACATTGACCAGCGTGGTGAAGTATGGTCAGTACACATTGACCAGGGTGGTGAAGTATGGTCAACCCACATTGACCAGGGTGGTGAAGTATGGTCAGTACACATTGACCAGAGTGGTGAAGTATGGTCAGTACACATTGACCAGGGTGGTGAAGTATGGTCAGTACACATTGACCAGCGTGGTGAAGTATGGTCAGGTCACATTGACCAGCGTGATGAAGTATGGTCAGTACACATTGACCAGCGTGGTGAAGTATGGTCAGGTCACATTGACCAGCGTGGTGAAGTATGGTCAGTACACATTGACCAGCGTGGTGAAGTATGGTCAGTCCACATTGACCAGCGTGGTGAAGTATGGTCAGTACACATTGACCAGGGTGGTGAAGTATGGTCAGTACACATTGACCAGAGTGGTGAAGTATGGTCAGTACACATTGACCAGGGTGGTGAAGTATGGTCAGGTCACATTGACCAGCGTGGTGAAGTATGGTCAGTAAACATTGACCAGCGTGGTGAAGTATGGTCAGTCCACATTGACCAGCGTGGTGAAGTATGGTCAGGTCGCATTGACCAGCGTGGTGAAGTATGGTCAGTCCACATTGACCAGAGTGGTGAAGTATGGTCAGTACACATTGACCAGGGTGGTGAAGTATGGTCAGTCCACATTGACCAGCGTGGTGAAGTATGGTCAGTACACATTGACCAGGGTGGTGAAGTATGGTCAGTACACATTGACCAGCGTGGTGAAGTATGGTCAGTCCACATTGACCAGGGTGGTGAAGTATGGTCAGTCCACATTGACCAGCGTGGTGAAGTATGGTCAGTCCACATTGACCAGGGTGGTGAAGTATGGTCAGTACACATTGACCAGCGTGGTGAAGTATGGTCAGTACACATTGACCAACGTGGTGAATTATGGTCAGGTTACATTGACCAGCGTGGTGAAGTATGGTCAGGTCACATTGACCAGGGTGGTGAAGTATGGTCAGTACACATTGACCAGGGTGGTGAAGTATGGTCAGTTCACATTGACCAGGGTGGTGAAGTATGGTCAGTCCACATTGACCAGCGTGGTGAAGTATGGTCAGTCCACATTGACCAGCGTGGTGAAGTATGGTCAGTACACATTGACCAGCGTGGTGAAGTGTGGTCAGTAAACATTGACCAGCGTGGTGAAGTGTGGTCAGTCCACATTGACCAGCGTGGTGAAGTATGGTCAGTCCACATTGACCAGGGTGGTGAAGTATGGTCAGTACACATTGACCAGGGTGGTGAAGTATGGTCAGTACACATTGACCAGCGTGGTGAAGTATGGTCAGGTCACATTGACCAGCGTGGTGAAGTATGGTCAGTCCACATTGACCAGGGTGGTGAAGTATGGTCAGTACACATTGACCAGGGTGGTGAAGTATGGTCAGTCCACATTGACCAGCGTGGTGAAGTATGGTCAGTACACATTGACCAGCGTGGTGACGTATGGTCAGTACACATTGACCAGCGTGGTGAAGTATGGTCAGTCCACATTGACCAGCGTTGTGAAGTATGGTCAAGCAAATCGCTCCTCAACCTCTCACCGGGAGACTAGCATGATGTTTTGTGTTTCTCACTCATGATGGGACTTTGTAGTATGAACGTTGAGATGTATAAGGGGCACCGAGGGGTGATCAATAAGTTCTGAATTACTCATTGGTTTTGTCGGTAAAGTCACGTATGTAGAAATACAATAAAATTATATTAAAACAAAAAAAACACAATCACGACGTTTCGATCACAACGCAAGCGATCTTCATGAGGTGTCAAGAACAAATCGCGGAGGTAAATACAGCAAAAAGATGAGAGACGAGAATTCAACAAACCTGAAAAACCATTATGTGAAGCACATCCAGTCAGGCCAACGACACAGTTAGACACTTCCAGGCGGACCACGAATTTCAGAAGAGTTTTACATTTCGTGTTCAACCTTTGGATTGCACATACCACCTGATGAAGATCGCTTGCGTTGTGATCGAAACGTCGTGATTGTTTATTGTTTTAATATAATTTTATTGTATTTCTACATACGTGACTTTACCGAAGAAACCAATGAGTAATTTCATGCAGTCACGAAAGCTTTAATACTTTATTAAGTTCTGAATTGGCCCGTAGTAAGGTAGGGGCAACTGATGAGGGGTTGACAGCTGCGCCATCGAGAGGGAATCTTGATGGTTACGGTGTTTGTCTTTGTGGGTGAAGGACGCCAGTGGGAGAGCCTCGCCATGGACACGTCAGGTGACGAACTTGGCCGTGGTGGCAGCAGCAGCAGCAAGGCCGCTTCTGACAGCCGGTGATGGCTCTGTGGTGATCGTGATGGGGTTGGTGGTGGTGATTGTGAGGGTGGTAGTGATGGGTGGTGATCGTAATGATTGTGGTAATGGTGGTGATCGTGAGGGTGGTTATCGTGATGGGGTTGGTGGTGATCATGATGATGGTAGTGATGGTTGGGGATCGTTATGGTGAATGTGAGGATGGTAGTAATGGTGGTGATCGTGAGGGTGGTTATTGTGAGGGTGGTTATCGTGATGGGGTTGGTGGTGATCATGATGATGGTAGTGATGGTTGGAGGTCTTTATGGTGATTGTGAGGGTGGTAGTGATGGTGGTGATCGTGAGGGTCGTGGTGATGGTGGTGATTGTGAGGGTGGTGATCGTGATGATGGTGGTGATCGTGATGGCGATGATGTTCATGACGATGGTGCACGTGATGGGGATGGTTATGATGGCGATTGTGGTCATCAGGGCCATAGAAAGTCATAGACGACAGTTAGGCAATACAAAAAAAAGATGTGTTCCTGACCAGGGAGTATACATTTTGTGAAGTATAATTACCTTCTCAGGGAGTATAATTTCCAACAGTTTTGCACTATTGGACATTGTGCTCCCTAGTTGGATCGTATTCTCCCCGTACAGAAATTCACGATCACATTGTGTCTCGTACATTTTCTCTCCCACCTGTCACAATCCCAACACCAGGTACGATTCCAACACCAACTATGACCCTTCCACCCAATTATCTCCAGCCGCCGAGGAAGCCTCGACCCTGCTCTCAACCCCCTTGGGCAGGCCCACCTCTGACGATCTGACAAACGAGCTGGAAGCACTGGTGCAGGAGATTAACGATAAACGCGCCAGGGACTTGGAGATGTTGAACGAGTTCCAGAATTCACTATTATTCGAGGTGAGAGGATGTTACTACGACCCAGGGTCGCCTTAATCTGGCTCTCTTGAGCCTCTGGGGCTTAACATCTGGGTCCTTAGGCACCCTCATTCTGGCTTTGAAACTGTGCGAAGGATTTATGAAACAAGCCTCAGAGTTGTAACACTGAACCTGACGGGGAGCCTTCAGACCAAATTGAACGAGGGCCATTTTCAGGAAACGGTTGGCAAAAATCATCAATGATGATTGCATGTGAAAGAAATGCTGTATCTTAAAAAAAAAACTGACTCAAATTTGATGACTTGATCTCCCTTTTGTACATTTGGGTAAGCAACTTCCGTTGAGATCTTAGAAGTCACCTTTCTTGAGGTGCGCTCTTCAGATACCCAGTGGTCGCCCATGTAACCCACGTAGCAACAAACTCGTTTTTTTACCAGCTAGACCAGGGGTGGGAACATTTTTTGACTCGCCGGCCACAGTGGGTTCTAAAATTTGGCAGAGGGGCTGGGCCAGGAACAGATGGATGGAGTGTTTGTGTGAACTAAATATAAATGACGTGTTAAAAATAATTACGTGAAAGGATTTGGCCTTTAACAGGTAGCAAAGCATTTATTTGCAAGGCAATTTAACAAAGTGCACGAACATAAACAATACAAAAACATAAATTTTGATTTAAAGCTTTCGTGACTGCAGTAATTCATATTCTTAGCTCTTTTGGTAAAGTCACGTTGAAGGGAAACAATTAAATAATAAAATATATAAAACAATAAAAATTCTCACGACGTTTCGACCATAACACAAACGGTCGTCATCAGGTGTGTCGGTTTGCATTAATTTATTGTTTCATATATATTTTATTTTATTTATCTCTTATCTCCAGCTATTTAACAACAACAAAAACACTCAGTGGGACACTCCAAGAGCATTTGACTTACAGAACCACCAGTTGCGCATTTACTTACCGTGACAATGTGTGTTTCCCTCAAGTTTAGTTCAAATAAATGTTTAACAAGGTGAGAACTCAAGGGACCAGGATAGTCTCATTGTTCAAAATCGATCCCCCGAGTCCAAGGTTGACAAAAGAGTAAGCAACAAAGAAAGTACAGAAATTATCACATAAAAAAATCTGAAGAAAAAAACAACTGCCGCCATTCACCGCTCCGCCACTAAATGGTGGTAATGTCACCAAATAGCTTGCGCCTTTGAATCCATGGTGCCCATTTCGAAGGCAAGAGGTCATTGGACAGGCCCAGATCATTGTGGGTTAACTGACCGAGGTAAATGGCAGATGCACGGCCTGTGAGCCCCAATGTGCCAACTTGTGTGTTTTAGCCGCCCACTGCTCCACTCTTTAGCGTCGCTCCTCCACCCTACATTGATGCTTGCAGAGCGACTGCCTCCAACTGCCCAGTAGCATCCTTCATGAGCCTCCTCCACAGAGGCCGATCTTGACAACGCTGGTACCAATCCTTGGCAAGTCCAATCAGCTTTATATTCTCCTGTACCACAGCAGCCCCTGTGTTTTGTAGCTTGTACCATGACCATTCAGTCCTTTCTATCTGGCTAGACAGAAACTGATTGGGCATGCGGTGGCTGGGCATGTGGGCTATGTGACCCAGCTAACACACAGTCTAGCCTCATTGAGGAAGTCACTGGTGTGACTTTGTCCAGATCTTTCAAGAACATGTGAGTTCCTCACAACACAGCCTGGTTAAACGCAGGGTGGATTGGAGGCAGGCCAGCCTGAATGTTTCAAACCGATGCAAAATGTTCCTTTAAATGTGTTCAGTTCCACGAAAACAAAACACGATCATATGAGGAATTGAAAACATTTCCCTCCATTATTGCTTGTAAAATTGCCCTTTCGCCCCCCCCCCCTCCCCCCACTGTAGGTGTCTCAGGTGTGCGATGCTATCCGCTCCTCCGTCATGTCACGTCACGAAGGCTACAATATCCGCTTGACCATGCAGTTTGGGGAAATGGCGACGGTGCTGCAACAAGCTCGACAACAAGAGGTAGCCCTCGCCACCTCGTGGCAAGCCCTGGACTCAATCATGCAGTTACAACAGAGTCCCTAGAGGGCGTCAGTAATGGTCGTGTCAGACATGAGCCCTGGGGTATTTATTTACAGAGAGAAAAAGCAATGTAGGAAGTTCACAACGCCCATGGTAGATTGACAACGGATTTGTTGGTAAAGTCACGTAAAATAGAAATAATAATAAAAGGAAATTAATAAAAATAAAACCTACGACGTTTCAATCGCAGCGCAAGCGGCGGTCGTCATCAGGGTTCATATTGGCCATGCCATGTTCTGACTGAGTTCGTACCGGATTGAGGCTTCACTTGAGCCTAACGAGGTGCAGAGTAATGGGAGAAAACTGGCAGAGGAAAAAAAACCCTATAGAGGAATCGAGCCGGAGGACTCCACCATTTGTGGAGGTGCAGATGTGCGTGTTTGGCAGGGGTCTTACACGAGACCAGCACTTAAAACATTCATATGCCAGGTTCCTAAACTTAAATACAAATTGTTGGCTGATCCTTCACTCACAACGCTCCTCCACACGTGGAATTATATCACATTTGTATAACATCTAAACATGATCCTGGCCCACTCAGTTTTTATAATTGTCAAGTCAAAGTTGATTTCCTGCTCAAATGTGCAATGGTGTTGTGTTTTTACGGCCCTTAACCAGTCTTATAAATGTCACATTTCAATGATGGGTGTGAGTCGACCCATAGGACAACCACTGTTTACTTCCCTACTTAGTGGTACTAATTGTATTGTCCCTGGAGGGCTCATAGGCTGAGTCAACCCCCAACCTTAGGATTTTATTGGTTTTTAATAAGCTATTAATTCCATAATTGGATGTTATAAATTTGAGCGCTTTTCAGTTTTGTTGCATAAATAGTATGAGTTTTCAGATTTTAGTTAGACCTTTTCGGCAATGTTAATTGTAAAATGTTGTGAAATGTATTCTAATATATTCTTAGCTGTTACTGCAACTGCTTTTAAAATTGCTTTGTACTTGCTGTGCTTTCGTGATGTTTCATGAGTGCTGACCCAGGGCTCACTGAAATAAAATACATCGAGACTCTGGGCTTACACTTGGTTATAAAGTTAATACTGGTAGGAACCTCCTGGTTATTACACCACCAGCCCACAGGGGATTATTGTTGGGTCCGTCCGTCGTGCATCCACAAATGGGAGGGGTGGGGCTGGGTGGAGAGGGGAGGGTGGGGAGGGGCTGGGTGGGGAGGGGAGGGTGGGGAGGGGAGGGTGGGGAGGGGAGGGTGGGGCTGGGTGGGGTGGGTGGTGGAGGGGCTGAGTGGGGTGGGTGTGGCGGGGTGGGGAGGGGAGGGAGGGGAGGGTGGGGCTGAGTGGGGATGGGTGGGGCTGGGTGGGGAGGGGCTGGTCACCCCGTGGTGCCCTTATAAAACTCAACGTGTAACCTACTCACGCCGGCTCATGCCCGCCCACACAGTCGAGCATATTTACGGAATACACCACGTGGTGGTGCCGCCGTTGACCCTGGCCATTGACCGAGCAGCCCAACGTTCCTACTACCAGCTCCCTCCGCAGGAGAATCTGTTATGTTATCTTATGGTTGTGCCTCTACGTGCCTTTGGCCTTGCTTTACATACCCTTTAACTCTCTAAACATTGGGCCTCGCTCTTTGGTCCTTTAGGTAAAGTCACGTAGTAGGTATAAAATAAATTAAATCCGCGACATTTCGGGCGCAACACAAGCGTCCGCCGTGAGGTGGGACAACCACAGCAAGAAAACAATTGCTGAAGTGGGCAAAAGGGCTGCTGTGACAAGAGGCTATGTAGGTAAGAGAGGGGTTTAGGAGCCAGGGAGGAGAGAGTGGAGGGGGTGTGGAGTAGGGGCAGTGGAGTGCTGCAAGTGAGTCACATCTAGATTGGGTCTTGCGTTTCATTATAAAGTTACATTTTCCGAAAGCGCACCAATCTGCTCTCATCCGCTTATTTTGTAAGTTTGATCCCAGGCGGCCTTCAGTTTTATGCGTGCCTCTTATGGCAGCCAGGATGCGTTCTTGATAAACGGAACACTTCGTGAAACAGCGCTGTAGGAGGTCATCATAACATGCTTCCAATGGAGATGCATTACCGAATGAGCATTGGTTTTCCTCTGTCCAAATATGAGCACTTTATTGGGGTATCAGTACCCGCCTTAATTATGATACTGTACACATGATAAATGTTTAGAGTTTTTATATGTATTTAAAACAAGTTCAATGGTTACAGACGTAAGAGTTATGCCTGTACATGTGTAGTGGGTTCTTTAAGACAGCGTAGAGACGAATCGGTAGAGGCAATGCTTATTTATTACAAAGGTGCTTAACACAATACAATACAGCCTTCTACTTGAAGGGGTAACGGCCCCTTCACCCGCTGCTGAGGAGGTACGGCTTCGGTCTAACTCGCCCTATTCCTGGGCTAGGGTCTCGGGGTCCTCCGGCTAAGGGGGTCCTAGGGGAGGCTAGTCTGACCTGACCCAGCCAAGGTACAGGTCTCGACCACTGGCCACACGGGACCCATCCCTGATAAGCCACCCACACAGACACACACTCACCTAGCCACCCAAACACTCAGTCACTCACTCACCTAGCCACCCACACAGTCACTCACCTAGCCACCCACACACTCAGTCATTCACTCACCTAGCCACCCACACAGTCACTCACCTAGCCACCCACACACTAAGTCATTCACTCACCTAGCCGCACACACACAGTCACTCATTCACGCACTCACCTAGCCACCCACACACTCACTCACCTAGCCACCCACACAGTCACTCATTCACTCACCTAGCCACCCACACACTCAGTCACTCACTCACCTAGCCACCCACACACTCAGTCACTCACTCACCTAGCCACCCACACACTCAGTCACTCATTCACTCACTCACCTAGCCACCCACACACACTCATTCACACACTCACCTAGCCACCCACACACACTCATTCACACACTCACCTAGCCACCCACACAGTCACTCATTCACTCACCTAGCCACCCACAGTCACTCACTCACCTAGCCACCCACACAGTCACTCATTCACTCACCTAGCCACCCACACACTCAGTCACTCACTCACCTAGCCACCCACACACTCAGTCACTCACTCACCTAGCCACCCACACACTCAGTCACTCATTCACTCACTCACCTAGCCACCCACACACACTCATTCACACACTCACCTAGCCACCCACACAGTCACTCATTCACTCACTTAGCCACCCACACACTCATACACTCAGTCACTCACCTAGCCACCCACAGACACAGTCACTCATTCACTCAGTGACTCATCTAGCCACCCACACAGTCACTCACCTAGCCACCAACACTCAGTCACTCACCTAGCCACCCACACACTCACTCATTCACTCACTTAGCCACCCACACAGACACTTAGTCACTCATTCAGTCACTCACCTAGCCACCCACAGTCACTCACCTAGCCACCCACACAGTCACTCATTCACGAAGTCACTCACCTAGCCACCCACAGTCACTCATTCACTCACTCACCTAGCCACCCACACACTCAGTCACTCACCTAGCCACCCACACACTCAGTCACTCATTCACTCAGTCACTCACCTAGCCACCCACACACTCATTCACTCAGTCACTCACCTAGCCACCCACACACTCAGTCACTCAATCACTCACCTAGCCACCCACACACTCAGTCACTCACCTACCCTATGCCCAACTTCCTTCATGTCTCCACGCTCATGTTCAATCGATTCCAGTTCGATGTCAAACATGCATCTCTCCATACTTTTATTTTCAAACACTGTTCTATTTTCTCTTGGGGTTTATATTTGCAAGCGTATTAACCTGCTAAATACACGCACTGTACAGAATGCCAACCCATGTTTTTCAATGGGATTTTCAATGAGTCGGGGTATATTTTTACCAGCCCCCCCCAAAAGGGTCTCTTTGGCATTTATTTCAGAGCTCTCCGTTATGAAATTAAATGGGCAATATTAGTGCCATGGGCTACAGCAAGAAAGGAGCATCACTCGTGGTGGGAGCAAAAACTTTGGCTATGAGCAAGTTGAGAACCCCCCCAAATTGTAAATTAATTGGAGCCGCTAAAGTTACGGCACCCGAGGACTGCCAAGTGAAATCTGGTTTGGGGCTCATGGACAAAATAGCAATGCACACGGCAGACAAACTCGGCAGGTTAAGGAGACTAATCATAATTATTTTAATTTCAACATTCTTCATTTCCACTGCGACCTTTAAAATCTTTCGGTGCAGTCAATATAGAAATCTAAATTAATCCTCCAAAAAATGACAACTAAAATGTAAACGCGTCAATTGCACTTTCGACCTATACCCACGGTTAACTTTCAACAAGAGTGATGGGACATTCACAAATAGTACACAAAGTGACAATGATGTTGACACCGACGTTCAATACGGCATGAAACATGTTGAGTTGTCTTCTATGAAGGCTGGGCAGTAGAGAAGCACAGTTTGAGGGTGTAGAGGTATGGAACATCTGAGAAAATAAAAACAGGGGAGCCACATGACGTCTTCACTGGAGCACACAAAAACTTAAAACAATGAAGCGATTCTTAGGAGGGTCTTTGTCGATGTCAACAAACTCGTTCAGGGAGCTAAGATAACGTTGAGTTGTGATAAGTGAAAGTGCTTGGCTATGTCAACTTTCAATTCCATTCTGTACATGCAAACAACGAAATCCAAATCGCCCATAAATAACAACCTGTTAATATATAATACAACAATCTACAACTGCTTTCGCTTCCTGCAATTTCACCCAAGGCTGCTAGGCAGCCAGTGTACACAGATGGTGCTATGGCAGTGGTTCTTAACCTGGGTTCGATCGAACCCCAGGGGTTCGGTGAGTCGATCTCAGGGGTTCGGCAGAGCCCCCGCCACGGAGGTCCGGACACACTTGAATTATTGTGTAAATTTGTGATGACACACACGGCCCGCTTGGCCATCACTGGCTGCAGATAATCATGCTACACTGCTTGGCCAATCAGCGCTGCGGGGAATTTAGTGCGTACTCAGTAGTCAATGTGTGACTGTTGTTGTCGTACGTCGTGTGATTTCTTTAATATTTTATCCATACTATGTCGGGCAAAAGAAGAAAGTGGTCGGACGAATATGTACAACATGGATTCTCATGTATCACGGAACGTGATGGGAGTGAGCGTCCTATCTGCATGATTTGCAACGCCAAGTTGAGCAACTCTAGTCTTGCACCGGCAAAACTAAAGGAACACTTCTTGAAGCTGCATGGAGACGGGGAATACAAGAACACAACACTTGCTGAATTCAGGGTGAAGAGAGCCAGATTCGATGAAAGGGCCACTCTGCCTGCTCTTGGATTTGTACCTGTTAACAAACCGATCCTGACAGCATCGTACGAAGTTGCTTACCTGATCGCAAAGCAGGGCAAGCCACACACCATTGGTGAAACACTTGTGAAACCAGCTGCATTAAAGATGGCGAATCTGATACTCGGAACAGCGGCCGAAGGTAAATTATCCCAAATTCCCCTTTCAAATGACACCGTCAGTGACAGAATAGAAGATATGAGTAAAGACATCTTGGCTCAAGTAGTCGCGGATCTGATTTCAAGCCCGGCAAAATTCAGCCTTCAACTCGACGAAACCACAGACGTTTCTGATCTAAGCCAGCTTGCTGTTTTTGTACGCTATGTGAAAGACGACATGATAAAAGAAGAGTTTTTATTTTGTAAGCCTCTTACAACAACAACGAAGGCAGCCGATGTGAAGAAGCTTGTGGATGACTTCTTCAGAGACAACAATCTTTCATGGGATATGGTTTCTGCAATTTGTACGGACGGAGCTCCAGTCATGCTGGGAAGAAAGTCTGGTTTTGGTGCGCTAGTAAAGGCCGATGCACCACACATCATTGTGACGCATTGTATTCTGCACAGGCATGCGTTGGCAACAAAAACCTTACCTCCAAAAATGGCAGAAGTATTAAAAACTGTGGTGGAATGTGTGAACTATGTGCGAAAAAGTGCTCTGAGGCACCGCATCTTCAGTGAGCTGTGTAAAGAAATGGGCTCTGAATTTGAGGTACTTCTGCTCCATTCTAATATTCGGTGGTTATCCCGGGGACAGGTGCTGAATCGTGTTTTTGCCATGCGTGTGGAATTAGCCCTGTTTTTGCAAGAGCACCAACACTGCCATGCAGATTGCTTCAAAAATCCTGAGTTCATTCTCATTTTAGCGTACATGGCTGATATATTCGCAGCTCTCAATCATCTCAATCAGCAGATGCAGGGTGGTGGAGTCAATATCATGGAAGCGGAAGAACACCTGAAGGCTTTTCAAAAAAAGCTACCGTTATGGAAACGACGAACAGAGAACAATAACTTCGCAAACTTCCCGCTTCTGGACGACTGTGCAAGTAAGATCGAAGATGTGTCTGGAATCGGAGATATTTCTGTATCCACGGAACTGAAGCAAACAATTGCCACGCACTTAGATGAGCTTGCAAAGTCTCTCGACGGATATTTTCCTACAAGAGAGTCATATCCAGCATGGGTGAGACAGCCGTTCACGTTTGCTGTTGAAACAGCAGATGTCAATGATGAATTCCTCGACTAAATCATTGAAATTCAGCAGAGCCAGGTTCAACAGCAACTCTTCAGAACAACAACGCTCTCAACGTTTTGGGTGTCGACAAATGAACAAGTATCCAGTTATTGCTAAGAAAGCCCTGGATTTTTTTATACCATTTGTTACAACATATCTTTGTGAGCAATCCTTTTCGAGGATGCTGGACATAAAAACGAAGAAAAGGAACAGACTTTGCTGTGAAAATGACATGAGAGTGGCACTTGCCAAGGTGAAGCCACGCATATCTGAACTGATCTCTCAAAGGCAACAGCAGAAGTCACATTGATTTCCAGGTATGTAATTTGTTGTGAGTTTATGCATTGTGTTGGTTTTATTCTTTGAACAAGGTAATGTTCATGCACGGCTCATTTTGTGTACCAGTAAAAAACATATCTATGTCTTGAATTTGAAAAAAATCACATTTTATTTTTCACTAAAGAGGGGTTCGGTGAAT